>NC_087155.1:25070055-25107555 GCF_035594125.1 Scylla paramamosain | reverse complement strand
ACGTGACCTCTGACTTGACCCAGAAGTGTAACTACCTTTGGCTGCCCCACACACCTCTTCCTTACCTCTCTTCCTTCCTTTCCAGTTTTCCCATTTCCCCGCAGCCTGTCAATGTCAGCCATACTTGTTACCAATGCCAAGCTAAAAAGTTCCTTCCTATTACGTTAGAAGGAGGAGTGAGAGAGAGAGAGAGAGAGAGAGAGAGAGAGAGAGAGAGAGAGAGAGAGAGAGAGAGAGAGAGAGAGAGAGAGAGTACAATCACACCTGTCATGACACAAAAACAAATAGATTAATGGCTAAAAGTAAACAACACGCTGATAGTTACTCTTACATTGCCAATATTAAAAAAAAAAAATCTGACAGGAGAAGTGAAAGAGACGGCAGAAATGTATAGAGAAAGAAAAAAAAAGAAGAAAAAAAGAAAATAAATCTGAACTCACGTGGAGGAAAATGAAAATGTGCATGAATGGAAGAGATAAGCAGAGGAAAGAAAGAAGGGAAAATACAAGGCCAGATGCTGATAAGATAGAGGTAAATGACATCCAGGTGTGAGAGTCAACTGGTCACGTGGGAATGGAGCAGGTGTGGTGGAGGCGCGGTGACGTGAAGAGTGAAGGGGTGAAGGTAACATGCTAATGGTCACTGTGGTGGTTTAATTTTAACTCTGCTTTTTTTTCTTTTCCTTCAGATGATTCTCTTCACCTTCCGTTTTACTTTGCTTCTTTCCTTTTATTTTTTTGTTTTCATATATCTTCCTCCTTTTCATTCAACTAATCTTCCTTAACTTCTGTCTCTCTCTCTCTTTAACGTTTGCTTCTTCTTCTTCATATTTCTCTTCATTCAACTAATTCTCCTTAACTTTCATCTCTTTTTAACGTTTCCTTCTTTCTTCTTCTCCTTCTCTTCATTCAACTAATTGCAACTAACTTCCATTTTCTTTATTATTCTCATTCGTCTAATCATCACTTTTTTTCCATCATCCCCTAAACTTCCCTCTCTCTTTACCCTGTCGCTACTTACCGTTAGTCCCCAAACAACCCTGCAAGGACCTACAAATAAGCTACTGACTGCTTATCCCTACTACTCCTTCGTTAACTCCTTATTCTTGACTTTCATGCTATTATTACTTTTTATTAATTCCTCCTTTGTATATTTGATTCTCCTTTATATATATATCTCTCTCTCCCCTCCTTCAGTTTCATCTTATTTCTCACTATCTTTATCACTAATTCCTCCTTTTTCCTCCTATTTTCTCCTTTCTCCTCCCTTATCATATTCCTACCACCAACCTTCCTGTTTTTCATCCATTTAGATACGAGAGTATATCGACCTTACCTCAATATTGCCGCAGCCTCGTGACTCGCCCACCAGGAATTAGAATCGGGTTTTCAGAGAGGGAAATTTATACCACTATTACTATTCCTTCCTCTCTCTCTCTCTCTCTCTCTCTCTCTCTCTCTCTCTCTCTCTCTCTCTCTCTCTCTCTCTCTCTCTCTCTCTCTCTCTTAAACGCACCTTCTATCAAAACGACATTCATTCAACTACATTTATATATATCCTCCCTTTCACTTCTCCTTACCATCATCCCCATTAAGCTCTCTCTCTCTCTCTCTCTCTCTCTCTCTCTCTCTCTCTCTCTCTCTCTCTCTCTCTCTCTCTCTCTCTCTCTCTCTCTCTCTCTCTCTCTCTCTCTCTCTCTCTCTCTCTCTCTCATCTGCCTTTCCCTTTACTACTACAACAAATCCTGACAACACACACAAACACACACACACACACACACACACACACACACACACACACACACACAATCTGTCCGTCTTTTCCTGGCTGTATTTGCCGAAAGCAGGGCCTATTTCTGGCTATAGCGGTACTCAGGTTATTACTGAGGTGTGCTTCATCTGTCAGGGAGCTATGTGGGAGGAGCACCTGTGGCGTCAATCAAGGGGAGTATGACAGGTGAGGGCAACAGGTGATGAGAGAGAGAGAGAGAGAGAGAGAGAGAGAGAGAGAGAGAGAGAGAGAGAGAGAGAGAGAGAGAGAGAGAGAGAGAGAGAGAGAGAGAGAGAGAGAGAGAGAGAGAGAGAGAGAGAGAGAGAGAGAGAGAGAGAGAGAATTTGAAATGGATTGTTGAGCATCGGTGGATTACTAAACTGAATCAGCAAAGTCTGTGAAATAACAGAAAGTGAAGAGAAATGCAGAGAAAACAATAGCAAAATTGAAAAAGATCCGTAATTTCTACCAAAAAGAATACGTGATCAAAACTACATACTGAGAGAGAGAGAGAGAGAGAGAGAGAGAGAGAGAGAGAGAGAGAGAGAGAGAGAGAGAGAGAGAGAGAGAGAGAGAGAGAGAGAGAGAGAGAGAGAGAGAGAGAATATTCATGCAACACACAAAGACAGACATTCTAGATACAACAACCGCTTTCATAATCTCACACAAAAAAAAAAAAAAGAAAGAAAATAAAATAAAAATGTTAATCCGCTGATCCCACAAAAACGCAGCTACAACAATACAATATCACATGAACTCATAACAGGAGGTAAGCAGAACAAGGGTAATGTTTCCACCATGTAAATAAATGTTATATAACTCCCTTACATCATCACATGCAGGCTAGGAGAGAGAGAGAGAGAGAGAGAGAGAGAGAGAGAGAGAGAGAGAGAGAGAGAGAGAGAGAGAGAGAGAGAGAGAGAGAGAGAGAGAGAGAGAGAGAGAGAGAGAATAATAAAAACATCAGGAATAGTATAGGTTGTGATACCGTAACACTGCACAGGATACATAATTGGATACAAAGTAATACATAAGCCAATACATGTAAGGAACAGCATTAACATATCTAGGAATGCACAGCTGGGAAAGGTGGGTGGCTAAGATCACTGTTGGTGTCAATTTCCGACCATCTAGTCATGCCACGCCAGAAAACGGGGAAATGTGTCACGGTGTTCGTCTCTTTGTTGTGCAGCCTTTGAAATTATCAGATGGCAACTCAGTTCTCTTGTTCCATTGGTTCGCGAGTGATATAAGAGTTTTTTTTTTTGTTTGTTCTTTTTTTTTCTGTATGTGTGTCCTTGTCCGGTCTTCCCCACGCGTTAAAGGATAATAAATAGGAGGTTTTATTGTTCATTTGTTCTTTCTATCTTTGCTGCGTTCTTGTTCAGTCTCCTCCACACATTAAAAGATAATAAATAGCGGGTATCATTGTTATTGTGTTCTTCCTCTCTTTGTTGTGTCCTTGTTTGATCTCCTTCACGTACTAAAAAGATAAACAAAGCGGCATTCTTTAGTTTTTTTTTCCTCCCTTCCAGTTTGTGCTCTTGGTAAGTCTCCTTCACACATTTGAATGAAAGATGAAATAGCGGTTTCCTCTCTTCTTTTTTTTCCCCCCAATTTTGTGTTTCAGTCCGGCCTTCTTCACGAATTAAGAAAATCGTATTAGACTACAATCTTTGCACTGACAAAACGTACGTACATTCTAGGTAGAGACTAATCCTTGAGGTCCCACACGTTCATCCCATCAAACAAGAGGACAAAGGTTGGATAAGAACACAACAAAGAGAAAGTTTCAGCATAAACCCTCAGATCATTTAGAATTCCAGCTACTATAAAGGAAATGATAACTAAGGGTGCCACAAAGAGAAAGGGTTTACATTGAATATCGAATCCTATAGACTCCTTCTTAAAATTAGACTACTCTGCCTCGTCATTTCCTACGTCGAAGAGAAGATGAAATGTACCCTGAAATAAGAAAAAGAAAAAAAAAGAAAAAAAAACATTGGACAGGTCAATTTCAACGGTGAAGAAAAAGTTAAATCTACCTTTAAAAAAAAAATCACAGTGGAAGGCCCGAATTCCAGCTACAAATACATGAAATCTACCTGGAAAAATTAGAAAAGAGGAAAACAAAGGGACAAAATGCCACAATGGACAGCTCCGACTTCCAGCGACGAAGAAAACGTGAAATAGACCTTGAAAAAAAAAAAAAAAAGAAAAAAGGGGAAAAAACACACACAATGGACAGACCGACTTCCAAAAAAAATGTAGGAAATATTAAATACAACAACGTCAACAATAACAACAACAGCAGCAACAACAACAACTTCAATGGACAGGTAACAAACACTATACCTAACAGAATTTCCCCAGCGCGCCATACTGGAAACTTTTCACTCTCTTATCGCACACACGCTTATCATAAAGGCGTTCATAATTTTGAGAACCATTTCCGTGTGTCTGCCGCGGGCTGCGTCACACCGATACTTGTCTCCCGTTATTACTGCGGGGAAAGTTGAAAATACGTAGTTATAAAGGGGGGGATAGAGAGGAAGGGGAAATCGTGCGAGTATTTAGAGTTTTAATGAGTTTCCAGGTAGGTGGCGCTTTGATAGTGAAGCCACACTGAGATGTTATAACTAGGTGGTGGTGGTAGTGGTGGTGGTGGTGGTGGTGGTGGTGGTGGTGGTGGATTGGGAAAGTGTCGCACCTTCTCTCCTTTCCACTACCGTAAGATGTATGTGTGTGTGTGTGTGTGTGTGTGTGTGTGTGTGTGTGTGTGTGTGTGTGTGTGTGTGTGTGTGTGTGTGTGTGTGTGTAGTGTTAAAGCAGTTTGTTGGATATTGCTACTTATTGGAATTATGTTGTTTGTTGTTGTTGTTGGTGGTGGTGGTGGTGTTGTTGTTTCTGTGTGTTATAATTTTTCTCTTCTTTTTCCTTCGTATCAGAAAGTTTAACCAACGATGCAGAAAATTAAAGGACATGAGGAAAAGAGAAAAGATCAAGATGCCGCTCCTAAAAAAAAAAAAAAGTACATTACAATAAGTAAATAAAATAAACTTTAGCCAAATTCATTTAAGAGGCGAAGTGAAATTTACTTATTTATTTGTTCATCTATTTATTTTTTAGTCGGTAAATAATGTGAACAATTTCGCGTACATATGTATGATGGATTCTGTATTTCATCACTTCAATGAGTAATTTGTATGTTTGTCTGTTAATTCCTTCTTTTTGTATGATTTGGAGATCAATGTTATTTTATCCATTTATCTTCCTATGACTCTGCCCGTCAATCTATTTATTTATCTATCTATCTATCTATCTATCATCAATTCCATATTCATCATCTTCCTATTTATATATTTGTCTTTTTTATGTATATATCTACTAGAACTATCTATCTGTCTACTTATCTATCATCCTATCAGTTTGTCGATCTTTCAATCAATCCATCCATCTATCACAACCTTTATATTCATTCATCATCGTATTTATTTACTCATTGTACATATATTTGTTTACCTGTTTATCAGTCTCTTTACCTATTTGTCTATATGTATGCCTGTTTATCTATCCATCCTTCCATGCATCTCTTTTCATTCACCCATCCATCCTTTCATTTCTATCTAATCGTACTCTAAAGGCATGGCTAGGCGGGTGGCGAGAACTCTGTATTGCGAGAACATAGGGGAGGCGAGGCCCTCACGTCGCAGTGCGTCACTTGTGTCTGTGAAAGGGAAGTCATGCCACACTGAAAGGCAGAGAGGTAATATTACATGTGGCTCTGTGTAGCTGGGCACCGTCTTTCACAGTTCCGTTCATCTCGAGTTGAATTTGTGTAGGTTATGTCATTTTTTTTTCTTCTTGTGTCTTTTATCATCTTTCTATATAGTGTTGTTGTTTTGGCCTCACGTTTTCTTAGTTAATTTCATTTGTTTCAGTTGGGTATCAGTTATTTCCTAAACGTTTCATTGTCATCGAAGCTTTCCTTCTCTCTAATACGTTTCTCTTCATATTTGATTTGTATTTTTACTTAGTCTTTCTGTTAAGTTCTATTAATTTTCACTTACACCTCCAAATCTATTTTTCTTTTATATTATGTAACATTTTCAAATAAATTTTCTTCTTTCTCTTTCTCCTAAGTTTAATTAATTTACCTTCATCTTCATTAACAAATCAGATTTCACTTCTCTTTCTGTTAAATTTAAGTGATTATTCTTAACATTTCCATATTATTTTTCTTAGATATTATGCAACATTTCATAACTGGTGATTCTCTCTTCTTTCTGAGTTCAGATTCTCTCTCTCTCTCTCTCTCTCTCTCTCTCTCTCTCTCTCTCTCTCTCTCTCTCTCTCTCTCTCTCTCTCTCTCTCTCTGGGACGCATTGGAATAACAACACGCAGTCTACTACATAAACGACGCTTTTCATTTTTGTATATATATATTTTTTACCCACCTACGTCTTTGTATAAAAAACATTCCAGTGAAAACCTTGAGCCTCGCGTCCCTGCCCCAGTAACAGAATTTCCCGGCACCGCGTCCCCGCCAGGCACGAGAATGAAGTTACCGTGTGTGTATGTGTGTGTGTGTGTGTGTGTGTGTGTGTGTGTGTGTGTGTGTGTGTGTGTGTGTGTGTGTGTGTGTGTGTGTCCTTTCTCACGGGAATGGATGGCTCGAAGGGTGCTGTACTAATGGGAGGAGGAGGAGGAGGAGGAGGAGGAGGAGGAGGAGGAGGAGGAGGAGGAGGAGGAGGAGGAGAAGGAGGAGTAGGAGGAGGAGGAGGAGGAGGAGAATACTTAGAAAACCAACTGACCTTCAAGAAAATATAATTTTGCCTAGATAAAACAAAATGCTGTAGGGAGAGAGAGAGAGAGAGAGAGAGAGAGAGAGAGAGAGAGAGAGAGAGAGAGAGAGAGAGAGAGAGAGAGATAGAGAACAGAACAGAACAGAACAGAACAGAACAGAACAGAACAGAACAGAACAGAATAGAACAGAACAAAGCAGAAGAGAAGATATGAGAAGAGAAGAAAAGAGAAGAAAAGGAGAAAAAAATAAGTAATTTTGAAAAAAAATAAACTGATGAGATAAACGAAAAACAAGTCAAATTCTCTCTCTCTCTCTCTCTCTCTCTCTCTCTCTCTCTCTCTCTCTCTCTCTCTCTCTCTCTCTCTCTCTCTCTCTCTCTCTCTCTCTCTCTCACCTGCTTGCGTTAGGTGAGCGCTCAGGTGTTTGTAACCTTGAAACCTGAAGCCAGTTATAATGAGATGGTTTCTCCTTCCTAGCTCTTCCCTCCCTCCCCCTCTTACCTTCCTCCCTGCCACCCTTCCTACCTATCCATCATTCCCACGTCTTACATTTCTCGCTCCTTCCCTTTCACACCTTCCTTCTATCTCCTCCTTTCCTCCGTTCCCTCATTCCATCCTTCCATTTATATCTTCACATTTCCTCCACTCATTCTTGCCTCGCCTCGCCTCTTCACTCCTCCCTCTTCGCCACTTTACTGAACTCTTCGATTAAGCGTTGCATTTTACTACATTTTCCAGGGAAATACGATCGCCTCTCCCGCGAAGACGCTTTTAAAAGACTGTTTATTTAATTATCTCTACTCTTTTACCCTCACAAAAAAAAAGTAATAGGGTTGCATAAGAGAAAGGAAAGGTAAAAATGGCAGCCAAGTGCGTTAACAGCAATTACTCGAGACGAAATGAATGTCTTTTTTTCGTTACGTCGTGCAGTTGTTGGTGTTTTGTTGGTGTTTTAATTGCGCGTGTGTGTTTAGGTGAAGTTATGAGCTTGGTTTGGGTGAGGGAGGGCGAGGTGAGGGAGGGTGAGTGAGGGAGAGTAAGGTGAGAGAGGGTGAGGTGAGGAAGGGTGAGGTGAGGGAGGGTGAGGTGAGGGGACTAGTGGTTCTCTGCTTGGCTACTTAGTGGCTTGTTTGTTTGGCTGCTTGGTCTTGTAATTGGTGTGTGTGTGTGTGTGTGTGTGTGTGTGTGTGTGTGTGTGTGTGTGTGTGTGTGTGTGTGTGTGTGTGTGTGTGTGTGCTACGGGGATTAGCTATGCAGCGATTTTTCTTCTGCCAGACATTCACAGCCATCCATCTACACACCACACACACACACACACACACACACACACACACACACACACACACACACACACACACACACACACACACACATTGCGAGTGACACATTGTAAAGGCATTCGATTTAAAGCTCCATATCAGGTTCGTGGTATAGAAAATAGCATTGACTTAATCTCACATTTCACGAGGCATGTGAGAGGTAATACAGGGTAAGAGATGGACGAAGAGAGTGATGAAGGAAGGAAAAGAAGAAGAAGGAGGAGGAGGAGGAGGAGGAGGAGGAGGAGGAGGAGGAGGAGGAAACAAAACTGAAAGAAATAGAGTAGAAAGAGTCAATCTGCAGAGAGAGAGAGAGAGAGAGAGAGAGAGAGAGAGAGAGAGAGAGAGAGAGAGAGAGAGAGAGAGAGAGAGAGAGAGAGAGAGAGAGAGAGAGAGAGAGAGAGAGAGATTTTCACAAAAGTACAAAACAGGAAAGTCCAATTTCATTCGTGAGTTTTGTAAAAGGTGGATCAAATAAAAGATGAAGATATCGCCTGAAGATGAAACGCGGCAGATGGGGTGAAGAAGAAGAAGAAGAAAAAGAAGAGGAAGAAGAAAAGAAAAACACTTAGAGGAGTAGGAGGAAATGGAGGAGGAAAAAAACAATAGCACACCTCTAGATTTACTGCTTACGAGGCTGGCTGTGGGAACTACACCATCTAGCATACAGTAAGAGACGAGAGAAAATAGCAAAAACTGAAGGCTCCTCCCCACCCACCGCTCCCTCCAAGCAAGAGTGGCAGGAAAAGAAGAAATACCATGCGGTGTGGAGGAAGTGCATGAAAATTTCTATAGGAAAGAGATGAGAAAACTACTATCGCTATTTCCATTTGATGTTAGAGTAGTAGTAGTAGTAGTAGTAGTAGTAGTAGTAGACAATACCATACTAAATTGCATACTAAAAATACAACACAAATCTCTATACAATATTTCAATACATATTAAAACAACGTAATACTAAACCAATACTTGACAACCAACAATAATCTCACTAAAGCCACGGTTCATAAGTGAATCTTTACGAATTTTGACTGCAGTGTCCTCTGATGCTGGTTGGAGTCCAAGAACTTGTCCATCCTGTCCTCAAACGATGTCACTCTTGTAACGTGGAGAACATCGGAAGGAAAAGAGATCGGGTTAACGACAATGATGATGATGACGAAGATGATGAGGAGGAGGAGGAAGAGGAGGATAAGGAAAAGAAAGAGGAAGAGGAAGAGGAAGAGGAGGAGGAGGAGGAGAAGGAGGAGGAAGAGAAAGAAGAGGGGGAGGTAGGACGCCTTGGGTACATCCCGGCCAAACTGATGACAAACGCTTAAGAAAACTTGAGGCACTTCCTTTAAAGTTAGATAAGGGAAACCAGGCGAGGGAAGCGTGCAGAGAACCAGCTGTGTATTGGCGGCGATGCTCCCACACTGGGGTACACGTGGCTCCAGGGGACACTGCAGGATTTTCAAGGGTAGGGTCCCCACGATTGAGTGTCTTGTAATGTTCAGTCAGTGTTTGTGCTTCTTTATGAGAAAAGTTCATGGTGCCTGGGTGTGTTGGAGATCAGATGACCACAAATACAAGAGCTGCTTTGCATAATACTAACTGGAATACAGTCCCTTGCAACACGTTATATTAAGTGTTAAGTCATTAGGAAACACCAACCCTTTTACCGCTATTTGAAACATCTTGCCTTAATCACTAACCCCATTGAGACATTTTTTTCTTTTCTCCATGCACGTCCAATGTACTGGCAAGAAATTACGAAATCTATTCTTTTCATATCCTTTCTTGCAGATGCTTGTAAAGAGTCCATACATCACTTTTTGTGTCGCGAATGGTTGCATATCGCATTGAAAGGGTATTAAAAGAGAACTTGAAAAAATAGGAAATTGTTAGGTGTGTTTTATGAAGGGGCAGCCACGTGTAGGACTAATGAGTTTTTGTAGCTTCTCTTGTTTTCTTATTTTTCTCTAACAAACCACCACAATAATAGTAACACACTACATTAATCACAAACAGAAGGTGTAGAAATTCATACATAGCCCCCATTATTCTCTATTAACTCTGCAACGATACATTTAGGGCTTTCAATACGCCATTCATTCATGAGGTGACGATTCCTAACACCAAGCAGAAGTCCAGCAACCGACGGCACCACTGTCACAAATATAGTTCATCAGCTTACCGGCAGAGGGCAGTGTTCCAATTCTCATAACACCGGTCACGCATACACGACATGAACACCTTTCTAAATGTAAACAAGAAAAGAAAAACGAGAAAAAAAAGAGACAAAGAAAACGAGTAAAAAAAGAAAAGGCGACGAAGAAAACGAGAGGATAGCCAAAGCGAAAAAAGATGAGGAGAACGATAAATCCACGAAAAAAAAAAAAAAATTGAAAGTTAGGCAAAATCAAACAAAAAAATATTCAAAAAGATAAATGAAAAAAAAAAAACGAGAAAAAAATACTAACAAAACTAAACAAAACAGAGAATAAGAGCAAACCATGAAAAAAAAAGACGAGAAAGGAAAAGAGGAGCTGAAAGTTAGGTAAAATCAAAAAAAAAAAAAAAATAAAAAAGATAAATGAAAAAAAACGAGAATAAAAATACTAACAAAACTATACAAAACAGAGAATAAGAGCAAACCATGAAAAAAAAAAGACGAGAAAGGAAAAGAGGAGCTGCGTAAGGAACATAAAAAAAAAAAGACTGGATTTGTGGCGTGTCTAGGAGGTGATAGTGACGATATGGAGAGGCGGACAGGGATGCATATGAAATGAGGAAGGACGATGAAGTGAATGGGAGGGAGAGAAGGAAGAAGAGAGGCAGATGGAGGGGCTTGAGCGGAAATACACAAGCCTATGGAAGATGGAGGTGCCGGTGATATTAGATGTGGGCGTGGCGTGGGTAATGCGTGTGGGTGTTGTGGAAGTCTCGCGGGCGTGAAAGGGAAGGGAAGGAAGACTAATATATAGGAGAAGCTAAAAGGAGAAGTAACGGTGACGGTCGTTTACTGTTTAATCTCTCTCTCTCTCTCTCTCTCTCTCTCTCTCTCTCTCTCTCTCTCTCTCTCTCTCTCTCTCTCTCTCTCTCTCTCTCTTTCCTACACTCTAATAAGATTTTTCAAAGTTTTCCTTCATATTATCGGCTCAAAGTGACGAGAAAACGACGTTCATAAGGAGAGAAAGAGAGAGAGAGAGAGAGAGAGAGAGAGAGAGAGAGAGAGAGAGAGAGAGAGAGAGAGAGAGAGAGAGAGAGAGAGAGAGAGAGAGAGAGAGAGAGAGAGAGAGAGAGAGAGAGAGAGAGAGAGAGAGAGAGAGAGAGAGAGAGAGAGAGAGAGAGAGAGAGAGAGAGAGAGAGAGAGAGAGAGAGAGAGAGAGAGAGAGAGAGAGAGAGAGAGAGATTCATATTACGTACTTACGTCATCAGTAACTTCATATCTAAATTCAAATGACAACAACAAAAATACTTCCTAAATAAAAAAGAAAAATAATGATAATAAATAATTAAATAAATAAATAAATAAAAATCGATGTCATAGTACGTGCTGTCGTTGTGTCTGAAAAAAAAAAAATAACGCTACTTACTTTCCAATGATCAAAAGAGCACCCTTCGCATCAGACATATTTCATCTAGTCCCTCTTTACATAAGAACATAAGAAATAAGGGAAGCTGCAAGAAGCGACCAGGCTTACACGTGGCAGTCCCTGTTTGAAATATACCTACCTATTTCCATCTATTATCCCCATCCATAAACTTGTCTAATTTTCTCTTAAAGCTCTCTAGTGTCCTAGCACTAACAACATGATTACTGAGTCCGTTCCACTCATCTACCACTCTATTTGAGAACCAATTTTTCCCTATCTCCTTCCTAAACCTAAATTTTTCAAGCTTGAATCCGTTATTTCTTGTTCTACCCTGGTTGCTGATCCTAAGAATTTTGCTTACATCCCCCTTGTTATAACCCTTACACCACTTAAAGACTTCTATCAGGTCCCCTCTTAATGTACGTCTCTCTAAAGAATGTAAATTTAACAACTTCAATCTCGCCTCGTAAGGAATACTCCCCATCCCCTGTATCCTTTTAGTCATTCTCCTCTGTACTGATTCTAATAGACTATCTTTCCTGTAATGTGGGGACCAGAACTGCACAGCGTAGTCTAGATGAGGTCTGACCAGCGCCAAGTATAACTTTAATATTACTTCCGGCCTTCTACTTTTAACACTCCTAAAAATGAATCCTAGTACCCTATTTGCCCTGTTTCTGGTTTATATGCATTGTTTCCCTAGACGGAGTTCAGAGCTAACTATAACTCCTAAATCTTTCTCGTACCCTGTACCTACCAGAGTTTGGTTAATGTGTACCTATTGTGTGGGTTTCCTCTACCTACGCTAAGTACTTTGCATTTATTGATATTAAATTGTATTTGCCATCTATCCGTCCATTCATTCATTCTATCTAAATCTGCCTGCAAGGCGATGGCATCCGATTCTGACCTAATTAATCTACCTATCTTTGTGTCATCCGCAAATTTACTAACATCACTACTAATTCCACTATCCAAGTCATTGATATATATTAGAAATAACAATGGCCCTAATACTGATCCCTGTGGCACCCCACTAATTACATGACCCCACTCGGATTTCGAGCCGTTTATTACCACTCTCTGTCGCCTGTCACTAAGCCATGACCCTATCCAGCCTAACACCTTCCCATCTATCCCGTGTGCCCTAACCTTTCTTAGGAACCTTTGATGGGGTACCTTGTCAAATGCTTTACTAAAGTCCAGAAATAAGATATCATAACTATCACCATTATCTATTGCCTCGTACACCTTACTGTAAAAACTTAACAAGTTTATCAGGCAAGACTTCCCTTTCGTGAAGCCATGCTGTGACTGATTTATCAAGTTATGTTTGTCTAAATGCTCCCTAATGTTCCTTGCTATTATTGACTCTAGTATTTTACCTACAACTGAAGTTAAGCTGACAGGTCTATAGTTAGACGCTAAGTTTTATCTCCTTTCTTAAAGATAGGTACTACATTAGCTTGCCTCCACATTACTGGTACCTCACCCGACTCCAGTGATTTCCTAAAGACAGAAACTAACGGCTCACTAATAACCTCTTTGCATTCCTTAAGTACTCTGGGATATATTTCATCAGGTCCTGGTGACTTGAACTTTTTTAGCCTATCTCTCTCCTGTTCCACTATCTCCCTAGTTATGGGAATATCTGTCAGCTTCGCATTCTCATCTGCTCTAAACACCTGTTCACTATCTGGCATATCCTGCATGTTTTCCTGGGTGAAGACAGTTAAAAAATACTCATTCAGAAGTTTACTAATCTCCTCCCCAGAACTAACCAGCACCCCATCTGCTGTCTTTAAAGGACCTATAGTATCTTTATTCTTCGTCCTGTATACCTGATAAAATCCCTTGGGGTCCGTCTTCGCCTGGGTGGCTACCTTTAATTCAAAATTGCCCTTAGCTTTCCTCGTTAACTTCCTGACTGTTCTAACTGTTCATTATATTGTGACCTTAAAACTTCTTCACCTGCCCTTAATCTCTTATATATACTTCTCTTACGCCCTATATAATGCTTTGACCTAGCAGTCATCCATTTAGGGTCATTTTTTTTGTGATCTTATTGTCTTATACGGGATATTTGCTAACTGACCTGTATGAACTTTATCTACGAAATATTTATACAATTCATCTACATTTACCTCACCTAATCCCCTCATCTCGTCCCCTACCATCCTCTCCGCTCCCTCATCTACTCGCCTCGACCTCACCTCTCTCATTTCAGCATGACCTGACATTCCAACATACTCACACCTATTTCCCCCTTTCTCTTTCCTCCTCCCCTTCCGGACACATCTTCCCTCCTCTTGTCCTACGTACTACACTCTTCCCCCTCAAAGGATACACGAAGCAGGACGACACACAGAAAGAGGTCAGAGGAGAGAGAGAGAGAGAGAGAGAGAGAGAGAGAGAGAGAGAGAGAGAGAGAGAGAGAGAGAGAGAGAGAGAGAGAGAGAGAGAGAGAGAGAGAGAGAGAGAGAGAGCGCTTCCTTTCTACTGTACCACCACCACCACCACCACCACCATCACCACCACAGCCTATCAACAACACTTCCACCTCCATCATTTCTCACCATGCACATCCCTCACCCTCAGCCAACGCCGTGCTCTCCTATTACACTCTTTTCTGTCCTTCCCCTTCCCTCTCCCCGCCTACCTGTCTTCTCCCTTCCATTCATCTCCCTCTACTTTTATGTTCCCTTCAAGTGCTGTCGTCATTTCTCTCTCTCTCTCTCTCTCTCTCTCTCTCTCTCTCTCTCTCTCTCTCTCTCTCTCTCTCTCTCTCTCTCTCTCTCTCTCTCTCTCTCTCTCTCTCAATGGTCCTCGTGTTAGATAAGGTTTATATACGTTAATTCTTAAATGCCGCGTTCATTCCACTATTTATTGCAGCTTTCTTTTCTCTCTTTTTTGGGGGGCTTTCTCATGAAATTATTAAAGCGGAGGAGGAGGAGGAGGAGGAGGAGGAGGAGGAGGAGGAGGAGGAGGAGGAGGAGGAGGAGGAGGAGGAGGAGGAGGTGTAGAAATTAAAAATGCAAGATAATCGTCCTGGCA
Organism: Scylla paramamosain; assembly: GCF_035594125.1. Classification (NCBI taxonomy): domain Eukaryota; kingdom Metazoa; phylum Arthropoda; class Malacostraca; order Decapoda; family Portunidae; genus Scylla; species Scylla paramamosain. The sequence continues at coordinate 25,093,028 of NC_087155.1, read as the reverse complement.
ATCTGCAAAGTGAATTAGCAAACTCTGAAATTCTTATGGTTTTCGTCTGTGTGTGTGTGTGTGTGTGTGTGTGTGTGTGTGTGTGTGTGTGTGTGTGTGTGTGTGTGTGTGTGTGTGTGTGTGTGTGTGTGTGTGTGTGTGTGTTTCACGTATTTTTATGTATGCCGTCTGTTTAACTTTCTGCTTCTACTTGTCTGTTTGTCTGTCTATGTGTCTGTCTGGGTGGCTGGGTGGCTATGCATTTAACTCTTTCTGTCTGTCTATCTGTCTGTCATCTGAATAGCTAGCTGTCTTCGTTAATATCATCACCATCATTATTCTCTCTCTCTCTCTCTCTCTCTCTCTCTCTCTCTCTCTCTCTCTCTCTCTCTCTCTCTCTCTCTCTCTCTCTCTCTCTCTCTCTCTCTCCACCATGGTTGCAGAGTACATATATCACGCCCTGTTATATTATTCCTCTCCCCATTCAGTGACAGCATATCATATTAATAGTAACAATATAATACGACGCGCTGGCGGATTAATAAAAGTTTGGATGACATATTGAGCTTTAAGCCTCAATGGTCACTGATTTGCTGCTGGCTGTGCTGACCAATCGCTGGCTGGCATTTGGTGAGGGTGTTTGTTGATTGGTGATTGGCTCTTGTGTGACGAAATCCTGAGGGTCGTGCGCTGGTGGATGTTAAATATAAAAAAAAGTTGGAAATCAATGAGTATATCAGTAATTATTGGCATGAAGTTATGAATGGAGAAAAATAAAAAGATTAAATTTGGATCATATCGATGTTGTTTTGCTTATTTATTTATAATTTTTTTTTATTCTTGTTATTTCATTTTATTCATGTTTCTTTTATTATTATTATTATTCACGGGGAATCCATTAGACTAAAAGCACGTATTTGTTCAAATATTTTGATACTAAACTTAACTTAATTTATTTGGTACATATATATTTATTTATTTATTCATTTATTTCGAGTTTCCCGTGAAGTGAGCAACATTATTATCGAAAAGCTGCAGCAGCGTGGTGGCTTACTGACGAAAAGCACACACACACACACACACACACACACACACACAACACCAGATCATTTAAGTATAAACGAATATAACTTTTAGCTTCGTAAACTATGCCAGTCTCTGTAATTACAACTTCCAGGAAGAGAGCGTGGCATGTTCTCCGATTTCATCAAAGTAAAAGAGTAAAGTGTCTGAGAAATGAATAACGGAGGCAGTGAAGCGTAAGATTAATCAGAGGGGAAAATAAAATTGGGCTCAAGATGTGAAGGAATGACTAATGAAGGATGGCATTCGTATATCAAATTAAAAGCAAATATTTTTCACTTTTCATTGCGTTTTTTTCTGAAGTGTACAGATGTAGGGTGACGATGTGACGCTAGCACGTTCTGTAGGGCAATGTATGGCTTTGCTCTTACTCAGGTGTTACGTACGTTTGGGTATTTAGTTACTTATTCCGTAATGTGATATGGGAGCTGGAAGAGTTAAATGTGATAGGTATGGAAGAGAGTTCTAGCGCCTTGTTCTGTGAAGGTTATGAGGTGGTACGCTCATTTGGGTCCGTGTCATCTCTCTCTCTCTCTCTCTCTCTCTCTCTCTCTCTCTCTCTCTCTCTCTCTCTCTCTCTCTCTCTCTCTCTCTCTCTCTCTCTCTCTCTGTGTGTGTGTGTGTGTGTGTGTGTGTGTGTGTGTGTGTGTGTGTGTGTGTGTGTGTGTGTGTGTGTGTGTGTGTGTGTGTGTGTGTGTGTGTGTGTGTGTGTGTGTGTGTGTGTGTGTGTGTGTGTGTGTGTGTGTATGCGCGCGCGCGGAAATCTCGTCACGCATCCTTTCTCTCCTTCCTTGGCTACACACCTACACTCGCCGTAAAACGCTACGGTACCATCCACTCGCATTTCACTACCTCACGGTGGGTTACACGGCAGGTGCAGGGAGACGTGATGCAAATCCTTGTTTACTTAAATAACCTTTGAGCTTCCCATGGAACACACTTGCACACATCCTCAGGCCACTGAACCGCTGCGTCGTTTAGGTTCACCCGGGAGAGCACCGCGCCCTTGGTTTACCTTCAATTTACGGATCACGTTTCGAAATACGTCTTGGGGACTCTTAAGAATAGATAAGCAGCTGAGTTCCCTTCCTATCAGACGCTTTGGTGGGAATAGAAACCCAGACTTCTGAGCCAATGGATCGGCTAAAAGCAACACTGATTGCCTCGCAGCTTCTCAGTAAATGTTGCCTTTAATGTAGTGTCCTTCCGCTGGTGCCGCTGAGTTTTCTTTTATCCTTTTATTTCAGTCCGGAAGGCACTAACATTTGGCCTTTGAATCAGTGTCAACATAGCGAAAGTCACCGCCGATGGAAATCAGTGGGCAGCATTTCGTGCCGGGTGCAGTATATTGGTTTACTCTCGCACTGTCTATATGTACCTGCAGGCTCGTGATTAAAACAGGTCACCACGGCTACGTAGTGACGAATGCCTCGCACAGCGCATCCTGCCAGATTAAAGCCTTACTTCTCCAAATAACCTGACACATACACAAAAAAATATATATCCACCATCAAGTAAAGTCTATTTCTATCTCCTTTTTTTTTTAATCATCATTTCACGCGCATGTGTCTAAAATGTACCGATTCCTGTTTTTCGAGTTACGTGCCGTAGCAAAAATCACAGTATAATTATTCTCTTTTTCTTTTGTGATCTATATATTTATTTTCACAGGATCAGTGGGTACAGTGGAAATCAGAACCTATTGCGTAGTGGCAGCCATCCGAGGTCGCCGGCACGTCTCCTCCCCCTCCCACCGCCCTCACCGCCAACATGGAGAACACACAGCGACGGTACATGTCATTGTTTTTAATTGAGGTATTTGGAGAGCTACTGACCATGTTTGCTACTGTCCGCGCCTGTGTGTTTACCTATATATTTAATTGTTATCGTTGAACACACACACACACACACACACACACACACACACACACACACACGCGAGTACAAGGAAGAAAGACACGTATTACAAATATTCGTACAGACAATTGCCGCACTTCACAAAACCACACGAGCGACTGTTCCCTGCGTGTTGTGAATAGAAGAATAGAAGGGAAAAGGTTTACTTGATAATCTAACGCTACGCTTGTTTGGACGAGCATGTCAGTTCCTCCACAACCAATCTGCCGGATGTCAATAAACTGCTCGTGGCCTGAGGAGAGAGGAACGCGTGGGGTGAGTGATGGTTTGGATAGCTGGGCGCTCAAGTGTGTGTGTGTGTGTGTGTGTGTGTGTGTGTGTGTGTGTGTGTGTGTGTGTGTGTGTGTGTGTGTGTGTGTGTGTGTGTGTGTGTGTGTGTGTGTGTGTGTGTGTGTGTGTGTGTGTGTGTGTGTGTGTGTGTGTGTGTGTGTGTGTGTGTGTGTGTGTGTGTGTGTGTGTGTGTGTGTGTGTGTGCGCGCGCGCCTGACGAGGAGCAGACGGTGAGTTAAAGAGTAAAAGTGTGTGACGTAAAAGGCTGGATTCATGTGTTTATACTGCACGCTTGGCAGTGAACTCCTGACAGACGAATCAACAAATGATGGATGAATTTATACATGGAAAAAGAAAATGGCTGCTCGATAATGGATAAATATAGAAACATACATAAAAACAAACAGCAAGACAGCTAGGCAACGAGATATATATATAGATGTGTGGAGAACCGTAATAACAGAAAGCTCCGAAAACTTCTACAAATTCTTCAAAGTGAGATAAGCACCAAATATTGCTATAGCATGTGCCAGGAGGAAGAGCAAGAGGGAGATCAAGGGAAAACTGATGGTGCTATTGACATGAGAAAGAAAGGAATGGTCTTCTATAATCGCCAGTGTTTCCAGGAACACGGGACGCCAATAACTAAGTACGTACGTGCCCCAAGTCCTGCCCTCGAGAAGCCAAAATATCACCGACTGCTGATCCTCACACCCAAAGCTCACAGCAAATAAACAATTCACACCATTTCCTTTAATTTAACATTTTTCTTCCCTGCCGGTAAACTCCGCGACTGTCTACCTGTTTCTGTCTTTCCTCCTTTCTTCTTTCCTTCCTTCGACTTAAACCGTTTAAAAAAATCAAGACAGGAAATAAACTAATCAGCTTTTTGAAATTTTTCTTTGATTTTTTTTTGAGAACAGAAAGGTGAGCGGGATTTTTTCTCCCATTTTTGTGTCCTTAATCAGTCTCCTTGAAATGAAGAAAAAAGAAGAAAAAGAAAGATAAAAAGACATGAAAAGTTACAAACCGCAACTGATAAACAAGAAAACATCAGCTATTTAACTTTACACTTCCGCAGTTTTCCCTTACATGTATGAAAATAAAAAAAAATAAACCAAACCATTTCATTTTTTTACATCCTCACTTTTTCATATCGAGGTTAAAATTAAAAAAAAAAAAAAAAAAAAAACTATATCATTTTTACCCTCCACATTTTCACCCACAAATAAAAAACAAACTTTACTAAATAACCAGCAAAACGCATCGACCCTCCCCCTCCCACACCGTTTCATAAGCCAGCGACCCTCTAGCTGGGCACAAAGGGGCCATAAATGACACAGAGACCCCATGACTGGCTGCCACAAATCACAGCAATGCGGCAATTCAAACAAGACGAGGTTTGCGCCGCGAGGTGGTGGCATGGAATGTTTGCGCGTCGATAAACCGGGAGCAGTGAGCCACATTCCGTCACTGCGCAGGGTTTTGGAGCGTTGTTTGAAGATCCTCTCACTGCTCAAGTTTCATTGCTTCATCATATCGGAGGAAGGAGGGAGAGGAAGATGGTGAGAAGGAGTGTGGGAGGGATGGGGAAGGAAGGGAGGGATGGGGAGAGAGAGAGAGAGAGAGAGAGAGAGAGAGAGAGAGAGAGAGAGAGAGAGAGAGAGAGAGAGAGAGAGAGAGAGAGAGAGAGAGAGAGAGAGAGAGAGAGAGAGAGAGAGAGAGAGAGAGAGAGAGAGAGAGGTAGACATACAAACAGTGTCAAAAGCAAACAAACAAACATACAGAGAGACAGACAGACAAAGTGACAAAACAAACAAACAAACAGACATACAGAGACAGACAGAAAGACACAAAAACACCCACTTACCCACACACACACACACACACACACACACACACACATGAAAAACAGACGAAAAGACAGAAAAACGCATGGGATCAGACTGAGGACGTGGACAGACAACCATTGTGGAGAGGATCTGAATAAAAGAAGGAAAGACTGATAGGGAAGCGTCAAGGTAGCGACACGTGGAAAATGTTGGGATACTGGAGGAAAGAAAAAAAAAGAAGAGAGGAGGAAAACAGCACTGCGAGGAGAAGGGGGATCAAGAAAAAGGAAAAGGAAAAGGAGGAGGAATGAATAGAGAAATAATTGATGGGGAGCGGATGCAAAGGAGAATCAGAAGGATATAGAAATAGGAGGAATAAAAGAAATGGATGCAAAACTGATGCAATTGTAAAAGGAAAAATATTGGTATTGCGTAATTGAAGTAATGTAACACACACACACACACACACACACACACACACACACACACACACACACACACACACACACACACACACACACACACACACACACACACACACAGAGAGAGAGAGAGAGAGAGAGAGAGAGAGAGAGAGAGAGAGAGAGAGAGAGAGAGAGAGAGAGAGAGAGAGAGAGAGAGAGAGAATTTTTTATTCTTTCATTCCCGAACACTGTCGTTGCTTTCTCCCCCCCTCTCTCTCTCTCTCTCTCTCTCTCTCTCTCTCTCTCTCTCTCTCTCTCTCTCTCTCTCTCTCTCTCTCTCTCTCTCTCTCTCTCTCTCTCTCTCTCTCTCTCTGATGCTGCAACTTCCGCCACCGCTTTTTTTTTCTCAGCCGTGGAAATGAAACGCAATTAGGGAATATTTCCTCATTAACTGAAGAAGAGAAGGGGCATTGTCTTGAAAAATGGACAGGAACACGAGGTAGGTAATTCCTGTTAGTGGCGAAGATTTACTAACATTTCTACACCTTTATCCAAAGTCACCTGAAAATTTTCACCCAGTTGGTCATGAGTTAAGGAAAATTTCTGAGGTTATTTCTTTTGAGTTAATTTCCGTCGAGACATATTTGTCCAGAGTCCTTTTTTTAGTCCAATGGTAATAATTCTAAGTTACTTGTTATTAGTGATGAGTTAATCATTTCAGTGCAATATGCGACAATTCACAGCACTAAAAACAACGTATGGAATCTTTATAAGCATCTACAGGAAAGGAAGGGAATAAAAGACGATAGATTTTGCCGTTTCTAGCCAGTGCAATGATTGGAGGTAGCTGTGGAATAAGAACAGATGTCCCAAGAGTGGTTAGTGATGAAGGAGACACGTGCCAAATACCAGTGACGAAGACTTACGAATGCTTTTTACACATCTAAAATCCCCTTTATCTTCTTTAATCCAATCATAATAATTCTTTTGGTTACGACTTGAGCTAAATGTCCGAGCTATTAATCATGAGTTAAGAAGATTCCTTTCAAGTGACGAGGAGTTACTAACATTATTTTAAACATTTATCCAGTTAACTTATTATTATCTTTCTTTTTCGTCTAGTGATAACAATTCTGAGTTACCTATTATGAGTTCAGATAATTCATGAGTTAAGTGGGCATTTTTTTTTATTGGATTTTTGTTGCCCTTGCCCAGAGTCCCTCCTACATAAAAAATAAATAAATAAATAAATAAATAAATAAATAAAAAATACGTACGTGTGGATATTTAGCGCATTTACATTCCGAAGTAATATTTTATAAGTAGACCAAGTATTTCACGGACAGGTGGAAAACAATTAAAAAAACAGAGGGAGAAAAAAGTAACAGCGGGAGGGAAGTATCTGTCAATCTGTCTTACTCTTTTTCTTTCCAGCGATGAAACGAGATATTTATTACGAGAGAGAGAGAGAGAGAGAGAGAGAGAGAGAGAGAGAGAGAGAGAGAGAGAGAGAGAGAGAGAGAGAGAGAGAGAGAGAGAGAGAGAGAGAGAGATTCAAAGAGGGAGCAAAAGAAAGGTAAGGTAGAGAAAAGGACGAATGGAAATGAGGTGTACACGGAAAGAAGCGGCCAAAGTTTAAGGGAAAGGACAAAATTAATGAGACAGCAGCACAAAAGAGGGTAGGAAAGGGCCGTTGCTGGAGGTGGCGATGTTACGGTGACGATTGTGGTGGTGGTGGTGGTGGTGATGGTGATGGTGGTAGGGTGGGTTGCCTGTTATTCCTTTTCATCACCTGGTTCGTTAATTATGCGCGTCAATCTATTTGTTTCATAACGAGTTTAATTTACTTTTCAGTTTGTTCATGATTCTATGGAAATGTGGTGCATAATTGTACTTTTTTTTTTTTACTCTCTATTGTTATATTTTCCTGTACAATATCATGTCTATCTATTCATCCACCAATCTACCGACCTGTCTTTTCAATTTTACATGTATCTATCAGGTGCACTATTTGCTATTCAATGTTGTAGTTTAGTTCACTATATAATCTCTCTCTCTCTCTCTCTCTCTCTCTCTCTCTCTCTCTCTCTCTCTCTCTCTCTCTCTCTCTCTCTCTCTCTCTCTATATATATATATATATATATATATATATATATATATATATATATATATATATATATATATATATATATATATATATATATATATATATATATATATATATATATATATATATATATATATATATATATATATATATATATATATATATATATATATATATATATATATATATATATATATATATATATATATATATATATATATGTATATATACATATATATATATATATATATATATATATATACATATATATATATATATATATATACATATATATATATATATATATATATATATATATATATATATATATATATATATATATGTATATATACATATATGTATATATACATATATATATATATATATATATATATATATATATATATATATATATATATACATATATATATACATATATATATATATATATATATATATATATATATATATATATATATATATATATATATATATATATATATATATATATATATATATATATATATATATATATATATATATATATATATATATATATATATATATATATATATATATATATATATATATATATATATATATATATATATATATATATATATATATATACATATATGTATATATATATATATATGTATATATATATATATATATATATATATATATATATATATATATATATATATATATATATATATATATATATATATACATATATATATATATATATATACATATATATATATATATATATATATATATATATATATATATATATATATATATATATATATATATATATATATATATATATATATATATATATATATATATATATATATATATATATATATATATATATATATATATATATATATATATATATATGTATATATATATATATATATATATATATATATATATATATATATATATATATATATATATATATATATATATATATATATATATATATATATATATATATATATATATATATATATATATATATATATATATATATATATATATATATATATATATATATATATATATATATATATATATATATATATATATATATATATATATATATATATATATATATATATATATATATATATATATATATATATATATATATATATATATATATATATATATATATATATATATATATATATATATATATATATATATATATATATATATATATATATATATATATATATATATATATATATATATATATATATATATATATATATATATATATATATATATATATATATATATATATATATATATATATATATATATATATATATATATATATATATATATATATATATATATATATATATATATATATATATATATATATATATATATATATATATATATATATATATATATATATATATATATATATATATATATATATATATATATATATATATATATATATATATATATATATATATATATATATATATATATATATATATATATATATATATATATATATATATATATATATATATATATATATATATATATATATATATATATATATATATATATATATATATATATATATATATATATATATATATATATATATATATATATATATATATATATATATATATATATATATATATATATATATATATATATATATATATATATATATATATATATATATATATATATATATATATATATATATATATATATATATATATATATATATATATATATATATATATATATATATATATATATATATATATATATATATATATATATATATATATATATATATATATATATATATATATATATATATATATATATATATATATATATATATATATATATATATATATATATATATATATATATATATATATATATATATATATATATATATATATATATATATATATATATATATATATATATATATATATATATATATATATATATATATATATATATATATATATATATATATATATATATATATATATATATATATATATATATATATATATATATATATATATATATATATATATATATATATATATATATATACATATATATATATATATACATATATATATATATATATATATATATATATATATATATATATATATATATATATATATATATATATATATATATATATATATATATATATATATATATATATATATATATATATATATATATATATATATATATATATATATATATATATATATATATATATATATATATATATATATATATATATATATATATATACCTATATATATATACCTACGTATCTAAGGGTAAAGGACTAGCAAATGTAGGGCATTGGATGAGGGATTTGCATAGGCGCGGCACAAGTATTTGCTAATGGCTGGTGCAGGGGTCGTCCTGGTTCACGAGTTGAAGTAATGCGGAATGGAGGGAGGCATTCGTACGCGGTGGGAATGCTACTTTAGTAGAGGAGGATGGAGCGTTACCGTGCATCCCAGAGACTATGGCTTGTATTCAGAAACGTTAGCCTCTCTCACAAAAGACAATTTTCAAAGGCCACAGAAATGACTAGCGGGATTCTCAGGATCGTCTCTCCTTTTAAAAATGTAGAAATCTTGTTAATTGTCATTAGATCAATAAAAAAAAACACATTAAAACGCGTGTGACTTGAATTAGAGCCGTTTGAATGTAGTGAGGTGCGGCGCAGGAGTGTGAGAATCTGGTCCGATGCACTGCCAGATCTGCCTCTCATGCCTCAGGGACTTGGGAAGTTTGGGCGTCCATTTAAATGATGAAGAGACATCAGTACCTGGGACGTGTCTATCAGTTAAGCCTTTGACAGCTATTGGTTCTCCTTCAGCGTGATGAGATTACCTGGAGGAAGTGTGGAGTATAGCCATGAAAAGCATTACTGATTGCGAGAATACTGATGGATTAGTTAATATCTTTTAGTGCCTGTTGTTTTGATTTTGTGGAGTGAAAAAGTCAGATAGAGTCACTCAAAGAACAGGTGTCATTTGGTCACTGACAGGCAAAGGGTTAAGACAGAATATTAATAAATCTAGAAGATATTGCATCACCATTACATTGCAGGAATTCGTGATCCCTGTCAACAAACGCCAGGTTGAACGGATTGCACATGAGTAGAATGTAGGAGGAGCAGGGAAGCATCACCACTTCCCTTCGATCACAGCAGTTAAAGCAGGCATGTGTTGAGCAAGTAACACACACACACACACACACACACACACACACACACACACACACACACACACACACACACACACACACACACACACACACACAAATCATCACCCTATAATCACACCAATAACTTCCACCCTCATGACAACGTACGAGAGACAATTCAATTACACATCATTCCAGCAAGCACAGGAAAAAAGAAAACAAAATAGATACAAAAAAATTCACGGCACTTTCAAACAACCGAGAAGCGATAACTCACACACTTCACAAAGCAATTACGTACAAGAGGCACTGGGAGATCAAAGCACGTAGGAAGGGCGTACCGTTAGTGTGTTTTATCGTGTTTTACTTTGTTTCACTGCCTCAAGCATCATTACAAAGTGCGCGACCCGGCGGAGGACGTTCACATCGCAATAAAACACAAGATTCTGTCACCGTTTTTTAAATTGCGTGGGAGAGAAAAACGTGCAGGTGTTTCCGCTCAGTAATGCGAGAACAAGAAGACACTGGAAGGGAAATTTTTGTAATATTCCATTCGCTCCCGTCAGTTTCCTGTTTATATTGATATTTTGTTTTCTCTCTCCCTCTCTCTCTCTCTTGCATTGCCTCGAGTCTTTAACGAGAAGGGAAACATACACACACTCGCGAGAACGGGGCAACACACACACACACACACACACACACACACACACACACACACACACACACACACACACACACACACACACACACACACACACACACACACACACACTTTCCTTTTCTCCTCGTCCTCTTCCACATCTTGCTCTTCTTCATGTTCTTGTTCTTGATTCTCCTCCTCCTCCTCCTCCTCCTCCTCCTCCTCCTCCTCCTTTTCCACCTCATCTTCCTCCTTCCTCCCACCCTCTCTCATCCCTACCAAAAGAACACAACGGAAGAACAAACATTAGCAAAACTCTTCTCCCCCACGACGTCATTTAACTTACACTAACTAACCTAACCAAGAGACACAAGGTAATTAAGAACACCCCTCCTCACTCACCATCCTACCCCTCCTTCCTCCTCTCATCCTCCGCCTCCTATCTTTACGTCTTCCATCATCTCAAAATACCCTTTTCTTTCTTCCCATAAGGTTCAGTCCCCCTTAGTCGCCTTTCATCTGCAATAAACGGCCTCTTTCTCAGGTGGATAAGAGATATTTTTTCGTGCCCCCAAGACACGTCAGGTAGAGGATGAATAGAGAAATAATTGATGGGGGTGTATATGAAAAAGGAGGAGCAGAGGGATGGAAAGAGATAGACGCAGAGAGAGAGAGAGAAAGAGAGAGAGAGGGGGCCGAGGATGTTGCTCTTAGCGTGACGGAGAGACTCTTAAGGAGGGATGGGATGCGTCGATGGGAATAGGCAGGGAAATGATGATAGGGATGTGATGGGACAGAAAGGGACAGGGATGGGATGGAGAAGGAAAGGGATGTAGGAAATGAGAGGAAATTATATACGAGGTGAGAGGAGGATGAAAAAAGGGAAAGGATGAAGATGAGAAGACGAGAATGAAAAGGGAAAAGAGTTTGATCGCAAAAGGATAGAGGGAAAGGATGTTAGAAATGAGAAGGAGGATGGGGAGAGGTAAGGATGGAGAATAAAGAAGGATGGGGAAGGGAACGTATGCAGAGGAGAGGAGGATAGAAGAGAAAGATACAGGAGGTGAATAGAGGATACAGAAAAAGGAAGGATTTACAGAATGAAAGGAGAGACAAAAACCTGAAAAATGTGTGGCGCTGATATTTCGGAAGATAAAGAAAAAAACAATAAAAAAACATTCGAAATAAAGACAAAAGGGATGAAGAAAGAAAGAAAGAGAGAGAGAGAGAGAGAGTAAGGGAGCAGGAAGAGATATAAAGAAGGAAAGCTGTAAAGTGAAAGAGAGTTAATAACATGGAAGAGAAACAAATTGAAGGTATTAGTAAAAATGGGATCACACAAAGAAGAGATAAAAAAGAAATGAAGAAGAAATAATGAGAGAGAGAGAGAGAGAGAGAGAGAGAGAGAGAGAGAGAGAGAGAGAGAGAGAGAGAGAGAGAGAGAGAGAGAGAGAGAGAGAGAGAGAGAGAGAGAGAGAGAGAGAGAGAGAGAGAGAGAGAGAGAGAGAGAGAGAGAGAGAGAGAGAGAGAGAGAGAGAGAGAGAGAGAGAGAGAGAGAGAGAGAGAGAGAGAAATGGAAAAAATAAAACGAACAGACAGACAAGAAGAAAGGAAGAACGGGATGAAGGGATGGAAGATGAAAGGAAAAACTGAAAGATAGATGAAAGGCGGGAAGAAGGAAAGAAAGAATGAGAGAAAGAGTGATTGGAGTATGTTACAAAGAAGCCAAAACATGGTAAAAGGGAATGGCGGAGATAAAACAGTAAAAACGGAGACGGAAAAGTGAATATGAATGGAAAGAAAATGAAAAAAAGAGAGTAAAAGAAAGGAAAAGATGACCAAAAAGACAACAACAAAGAAAAAAACAACGATCAAGAAAAAAAAAGAAATAGATAAAATAACAAACAAATCAAAATACAAGACACAGATGAATAAACCAAAGCAAAACAGTACTCAAGTGAGAAACAAAGAAGAGAAACTTACCTTACATAACTGGAAAGTACACACGAAGCAGGGAAACAGGAGAAGGAGTAAAGATAAAAGGGGGGAAAGATGAAAAAAACTAGTCTAGGGAAGTGAGAGAGAGAGAGAGAGAGAGAGAGAGAGAGAGAGAGAGAGAGAGAGAGAGAGAGAGAGAGAGAGAGAGAGAGAGAGAGAGAGAGAGAGAGAGAGAGAGAGAGAGACCGTGTGAGTTCAGAGGGAAACTGTAGAACTGAGGGCGGGGAAACAGAGAGGAGGAGGGAAGGATAAAAGCATCGTGTTCAGGAGGAAGAGGAGGAGGAGGAGGACCTTCACACGCCCGTCAAATCCAGCAATATGCTCCTGTCAGGCAGTGTATTTTCTAGGTCGAGTGTGGAATAATGTTTTTCTTCCCCCACTCCCCTCCTCCCTCTCTCTCTCTCTCTCTCTCTCTCTCTCTCTCTCTCTCTCTCTCTCTCTCTCTCTCTCTCTCTCTCTCTCTCTCTCTCTCTCTCTCTCTCTCTCTGAAAAGAAAAAACAAATGAAGGCAATGAAGGAAGGAATACATAGAAGAGAGTAATGGTTTCCCTCGCGTCTTTTCAATCCACTCCCACTTCACGAGTTCACTTCACATTACTGCTCTTCGCCACCTGTGACTGTGAGGCAGGTGTGAAGAGAAGTAGTTTTGGTGGAGGAGGAGGAGGAGGAGGAGGAGAGCTTAGTAATGGTAATAAGAACTGTGTATTTACTCTAAGTTTGGGAGGAATACAGATAATACCAAGCCCTTCTCTTCTAAAACACGCTTGCTTTTACGCCATATTGGTATTAATAATAAAAGAAGCAGTATATTTTTCTTTTCTCATCTCACTTTTTTATTGTATTTTTTTATTTTTTTATTTTTTTTATATACGGCACACTGGTCAGGCGAGTCAAAAGAAGCTGAAAAGAAATCTCGTTTACTTGTTACTCCTTCAAAAGTAAGTAGCAAAGTTACAAAAAGGCAAGGTCAAATTAGCTCTCTCTCTCTCTCTCTCTCTCTCTCTCTCTCTCTCTCTCTCTCTCTCTCTCTCTCTCTCTCTGAAAGAAAAATCGTCAGAGGAAAATGAGAAGCAAAGAAAAATAGGTGTGTTCTAACTTCTGTGTAGTAGTAGTAGTAGTAGGAGGAGGAGGAGGAGGAGGAGGAGGAGGAGGAGGAGGAGGAGGAGGAGGAGGAGGAGGAGGAGGAGGAGGAGGAGGAGGAGGAGGAGGAGGAGGAGGAGGAACAACAGCAACTGAAACTCTCATCAAAATTCCGAATAGACCTTCTTTTTCCTATAATTCCTTTTTGTGACAAACGTAACGTGTGTGTGTGTGTGTGTGTGTGTGTGTGTGTGTGTGTGTGTGTGTGTGTGTGTGTGTGTGTGTGTGTGTGTGTGTGTGTGTGTGTGTGTGTGTGTGTGTGTGTGTGTGTGTGTGTGTGTGACGTAACAGGCTTGTGTGTGTGTGTGTGTGTGTGTGTGTGTGTGTGTGTGTGTGTGTGTGTGTGTGTGTGTGTGTGTGTGTGTGTGTGTGTGTGTGTGTGTGTGTGTGTGTGTGTGTGTGTGTGTGTGTGTGTGTGTGTGTGTGTGTGTGTGTGTGTGACGTAACAGGCTTGTGTGTGTGTGTGTGTGTGTGTGTGTGTGTGTGTGTGTGTGTGTGTGTGTGTGTGTGTGTGTGTGTGTGTGTGTGTGTGTGTGTGTGTGACGTAACAGGCTTGTGTGTGTGTGTGTGTGTGTGTGTGTGTGTGTGTGTGTGTGTGTGTGTGTGTGTGTGTGTGTGTCTCTCTCTCTCTCTCTCTCTCTCTCTCTCTCTCTCTCTCTCTCTCTCTCTCTCTCTCTCTCTCTCTCTCTCTCTCTCTCTCTCTGTCCGTAATGAGTGAAAATTTTCATAAAAGAAATTAAGTTTGAGTCTGGCTGAAAGAGGAGGAGGCGAAAGACTGTAAAGGGAACATGAAAAGAGATGGAAGGAGAGAAGATGAAAGGCGAGGCGCGGCATCAAGTGACAATATACAGCAGAGTAACGACCAAAAGATTGCGCCGGAGACCATAAAATGACAGAAGAAAAAATACACAAGAAGAGAAAAAGAAAAAAAAGAAAAGAAAAATCTCATGTAAGGCGATATAAGCAAAAATCTTCATTACGGAGCAAATCTTGTAATACGACACACACACACACACACACACACACACACACACACACACACACACACATCATCATCATCATCATCATCATCATCAGAATCAGAATCTCTCTCAAGAATTTTCTAATATGTACAGTAAATATTTTTCTTTTCGAATACAATATTTCCTTTCTCTTATAAGGAGGAAAAAAATGACAGACGGGTTGTTATGATGCTGGAGACACATGGAGGAGGAGGAGGAGGAGGAGGAGGAGGAGGAGGAGGAGGAGGAGGAGGAGGAGGAGGAGGAGGAGAAAAAGAAGCAAAAAAGGGAAGAGAAAAGGAAAAAAACTGAGGAAGACGAGGAGTAGGTGGAGGGGGTTAGGGTGGTGGTGGTGGTGCTGGTGGTGGCGGAGGAGGAGGAGGAGGAGAAGGAGGAGGAGAAAAAAGAAGCAAAAAAGGGAAGAGAAAGGGAAAAAAGAATGAGGAAGACGAGGAGTAGGTGGAGGGGGTCAGGGTGGTGGTGGTGGTGGTGCTGGTGGTGGCGGAGGAGGAGGAGGAGGAGGAGGAGGAGGAGGAGAACAGAGATATCGTTTAACAAAGCCTGACATGCTATACTCGTACAGTAAAGATCCCTTGAAGCAAAAAAAAAAAAAATTGTGCCATGTTCCCTAAATATTTCATCTTCCCGTGACGAAAATAAAAAGTGAAAACCTGTCTTGTCCTCACGTGCCCGCCTCCCGGAAACCTTTGGGAGGAAAAAAAAAAAAAAAACTGTATCCTGTCCACCCACGCGTGCTCATCTACGTAACAACTTGTAACTTAACGGATATTCTTGCTGTATGTCAAAAGATTGTTATTAGTTATCTTTGTGTGGATATTCTCCGCCTATACTGTTAATGTTCCTCTTTCTTTATTCTTTTCTCTTGTCTATGTTGGGATGATTTCGGGGCTTAGTTCAGCAGATGTTGTAGCTGCAGGCCAAAAGATCTCTTGCTATTTGTCTGTGTGTAATTCTTCTTCGCCTATACTGTTACATTTTCTTCTTGTTCTCCTGCCTTTGTGTTTTCTTTATCTAAATATCTCTTCATATCTAATTCATTTTTACATTTATTTATTCTTTATTCTGTTTTATCTATTTAATTTTTCTTGGGGGGCAGGTCTTTACCACCATCATGTTAAACCAATCGTTCCTTAACAGCTGTTCTCTCAGCCCTTCCCTTGTACAGTCCATCCACCTCTGCTCTGGCATGCCCCTCCATCTCCTGCCCTGCCCCCTCCATCTCCATCACTCTTCTCTAAACCTATGCTTCTTCCTTTCTCTTCGTATGCCTCAACCAAAGCAATCTCCTTTCCTACGTGTTTCCTGATATGTCCACTGCCCTTATACATCCTCTTATTGCTTCATTCGTGATCATGTTCTTTGTTACCCTCCACGTCCATTCGAAGGGAGAAGGAGAGCAGGAGTTAAGTGATAATAAGATAAATAATGAGACTGATTGGCCACATAGTAAGAGAAGACCAGGAGCCGATTACGAGAGGGAAGAAGATCGAGGGGAAGACAGAGTGAGATGGAAGGGTAGAATTCGGGTAAAACTGCAAAGGATGGGAGTCACAGAGGAAAGAAACAACCGGAGGAGACTCGTACATGGTGCCAACCCGTAACTCGAGGGAAACGACGAAAGGGAAAGAAAACGGCACCCAGCTGAACACTTTCACCTCACGCCTCCACAGTGGCTGGGTTCTCCAATATTGGCGATCAGTGTGCAGTGTTGGAATCAAATAGTCTGGAGAGTGGCCCACGGTTCGTTGCTGTTACTAATCCTTTGTAATCCTCCCGCTATTCCTCCTCCTTTTCCTTGTTTTCAACTCCAATTGTTACTTTTATTATGTAAGAGGGGAACTGGCCAAGGGCAACTAGACTATAAGAGAAAAAAAAGACCCAGTGAAGGGAAAAAGCCAGTCCCTAAAGAAAAAAGTTCAAAGTTAAGCCCAAAATTACATTGTGAAGCGAAATGAATTACTACTGCTGCTGCTACTACTACTACTACTACTGCTACTACTACTACTACTACTACTACTACTACTACTACTACAATTACTACCACTACTACTACAATTACTACTACTACAATTACTACCACCACAATTACCACTATCACAACAACTACAAATTTCCAACACTCACATCACAATCTAATTCAGTCTCTAATTCAATCTGAACAGCCTAGTTTGGGACACAAAGAAATCCTGTTAAAAGAAATTGCCTTAGCTTCGATCGGTAATTCGCTTCACACATTCACGGTTGGTTCGTCCTTCACCTCCCTGCGCCCCTCGCCTGCCCCCCACCCCTGTGTAAATGGTGAGTTGCTGCCGGCGTGCCTGAAGGCTTGTTACTCCACTTAACCTTCTCCCTCTAACGGCATGGAGGAGGACACCAGTTATCCCATTGACCTAGTCCGAGAGAGAGAGAGAGAGAGAGAGAGAGAGAGAGAGAGAGAGAGAGAGAGAGAGAGAGAGAGAGAGAGAGAGAGAGAGAGAGAGAGAGAGAGAGAGAGAGAGAGAGAGAGAGAGAGAGAGAATCCTCGAAATTTCTAAAAAAAAAAACACGATTCTTTCACAATTAACTCCTGAAACGCTACGTAAGCTTCTCTCTTCTTCGTAACTTGTAATCTGAGATGCCTTGGTGCTCTTTTGGAATCAGAAAATCGCGACCTGGGCTGGAATGCTGAGGGACAAAACTAGAATTCAGGTTAATAGTGAAAACTGTTGGATGGTGCGGAAGATTCGAACTGGAATGAAGGTTTTGAGGAAGAAAATTGGAATTGAACTGTAAAAAGGAGGACCGGAAGGAAGGTTTTAAGGAAGAAAGTTGGAATAAACAGGAATGGAAGTCACTAAGAGTAAAAACTGGAATGGAATGGAGTCAAAACTGAAATGAGATTTAAAAGAGGAAAACTGGAGTGAGGGTGCTAAGAGACAAAATAGGAATTTTACGGAAACAAAAAAAAAAAAAAAAAAATGAAATGGAGAGATTTTAAGACCCCTAACTGGAATGGAGAAGTCGGTAATCAAAACAGGAAGGGAGACACAAAGGATTATAACTGGAATGAAGACTGCTAAGACTAAGAGCTGGAATAGATATAATTAAGAGTTTGAAACAGGACTGGAGGTGCTGAGGATGGAAGCTTTGGGGCGGGACGGTGTGAAAGGTGGAGCGTAATAGACTGGCTCGCGATAATCTTGGTTAATCCTGACTAATTGGAGGGAGAAAGTATCCCGGGATGCTCTTAGCGCAGGGAAGCCAAGTTATGTGCGCCTGTTCTGAAATTTGTGTAAAGTTTGTTGAAGTGTGTCCTCTTTGGCGTGTATGTAGTTTCTTTATGTTTTATAAAATATTTTCTTCATCAATTTATTCATTTACTTATTTATTTTTTTACTTATTTATTTATTTTTTTTAAGAAGTAAAGAAAGCTGGCCAAGAGTGTAGAAAATAGGAAAGGAATAAAATTTTTAGATCTCCATCCAAAAATGTTCTATATTTCCGGAGAAGAGGACAGGTTATTCACTCCACTCCCCACCCCGCCCCCCACCGTCAGTCAGTAGCGGTGCTGACGAACCGTGGGATGAGATCATTTACTTTAGGTGATGCAGCAGGAAGTGTCTCGCAGGTGTTTGTTTAAAAGTTTGACTGAATGTACGAAATCACTTCACTCGGAGCCAAAATATTTTACATGTTAAAAAAATGCATACGGTTAACTTATTTATTTATTTATTTTCTATTTTACTTTGCTTCCTTTTTTTCGTTTTACTTTTAAGATACGGGAAATTTTACAAGCGTTAAGCAATATAAAAAGATCAGCACACTCAGCAAAATGAAGTAAACAAAAAATAAAGAAATAAATATACTACACATTTTTACTTCACATTCCATTTTTTACTCGTACTGGCAAAACTATACACTTTTTCCTTTCCCTTCGTTTCTGTCCTCTCTCTCCTTGACATACGCAACAACTGCAGGTGGAGGCGGAAACAGAGAGCGGGCCCGATGAAGCTGCCTGCCGTCCTGTAACGAGGATGAAGCTTAAACGGTGACCCATAAACCTAAATAACGCAATGACTCCGCCAGAACTAGTCACCTTGGGCTGCCTGTGGGACACACACAGACCAAGCCTCACGAGCCCGCCAAGCTGCAACACTACAACCACGCCTAGTGCAGCGGTGAAGAGTCCTCAATTCGTTTTCTATTAATGATACTCAAGCGGTTGAAGGTTTTGAGTAACTATCCTTGTCGCCAGTACTTGTTATTTTAATCTAAAGTAAATACATGATTTTAATGATCGTAAGTGAAATTAAAGGCGCTAGAAGAAAAAAAAATGAATGTTTGATCTCTATTTTTGCTTCCATTACCGTCTCTCGAAAGTATATTCTACTTTTACGCCACAGACTTTTATTACATGGCCTAAACCTGTACCACACTATTATTATCATTAGTAGTAGTAGTAGTAGGTCTGACAAGATGGCACAGCAATAAAAAAGTTACATAATGATTGAAACTTTCTATTCTTTTTTTCTTGTACTTCTTTATTGATTCACTGGTATTGTTTGGTTACCGCTTGTTTCAATTTTATTAGTAAGAAATGACGATATTTCGAGTGTGTTTTATTTTTACTTTTTTTCTTATCCAGTCTTTTTTTTTTTTTGTTTCGTCCGCTGAGTAACTGATGAGGCATTTAATGTGCTTATCTCTCTCTCTCTCTCTCTCTCTCTCTCTCTCTCTCTCTCTCTCTCTCTCTCTCTCTCTCTCTCTCTCTCTCTCATAATCCAGCAGGCAGGGGCAAGGCAGTGGTTTAGTGCCGGAGTTTAGTAGTTTTGCATCCTGCCTGAGCCGCTGCAGTGTTCCGGAAATACGTAGCGCGCCAGAATTACATCATTAAGTGCACGGTGAAGTGGAGGACGCTAGAGGATTAAGTATGAAGAAGAGGCATAATGAAAAAATACTGTTGGTCCTCCTCATATGCGTAAATAAGATGATGATGACAAAATTTACTTAATATTTGCCTTGTAAATTATTTGGTATTCATAATTTATTCATCATTACTACCATCATTCATTTCTATCTACCCACTATTGTCATCTTATTTGCATCGAGATTACCTTTGCTTTCCATTCACCTGGGGAAAGAAATATACACGCTTACTTACAAACATACATATATAACAAGGCTGTCTCTCCTCAAAAAGAGGTTAGCCAAGATAAGCCACAAAAGTTTCACAATCACGTTCATTCACGCCACACTCTCAGCCTCATGGCCAGGACGGAGAAGAGAAAGTACTCCTGCCCTTACCGAGACAAGGATCTCCCGCACAGCTTAAATACCTTGAAAAAAAATATAAGAAAGAAAAAGAAGGGGCTATTTATTATTGGTTTTATTATTTTCAACGTGATAAAAGTCTGGCCAAGGACAACAGATAGATAAATGGATAGATAAACAGAAAATAAATAAAAGAGAAGAAAACATTTTTAAAAGACCTCTTAATACTGCCACTCCGAAAGATCCCAAACAATGACTCAGAGGAGATTGGAAGCCAGCCAGTTTAATCCTGAAGGTGCCCTGATGGCTACCTGATCCCATTACTGTGCATCTATTCCCCTTATCTCTCTGCCACCCGCCCGGATCTCCTTCGCCTCACAGCCACCTTGGGGGAGGAAATGAGTAAAAAATTCATGAACTGCACACTCGCGGAACACACTGAAGAGTTCCCCAAACACCTCACACTGAATTCCTGGGATTGAAGCAGGTGTGAGGGGGGGACGTGAGGCAGGTATGAGTGGGTGAGGCAGGTGTGGAGGGAGGAAGGGCAGGTGTGGAGCGGGGAAGGGCAGGCGTGGAGGGGACGAAAGAGCAGGTGCAGGAGGGAGCGATTACACCTGCATCTGCCGCCTAATTAGGGAACTTGTACACCGAACCAGACTTTCACCTGAGCAGACTTTGAGCTATCATGATACGCTCTACCCGAGAGAGAGAGAGAGAGAGAGAGAGAGAGAGAGAGAGAGAGAGAGAGAGAGAGAGAGAGAGAGAGAGAGAGAGAGAGAGAGAGAGAGAGAGAGAGAGAGAGAGAGAGAGAGAGAGAGAGAGAATATCCACACAGACACCCAGAAAGGCATTCAAACAGACAGCCAGACATAAACACAAAAACAAAGAAACGCAGAGAGGGAGAGAGAGAGAGAGAGAGAGAGAGGACAGAGAAGACTATAAGACAAAGACAAGAAGAACAAAGACAAAAGAAGGAAAAGAAGGAAAGGAAGAAAAAGAAAGGAAGGAAAAGAATCAAAGGAAGGAAAAGAAGGAAGGAAAATTACAATTCTTACACTATCACCCTAAAAAAAACATCAGAAGACCACCGCTAAAGCTTCCATTACTGAATCAGAAAGGCCACAAGAAATAACAGAATTGAGTAACTAACATAAACAAAACACAATGAAGATTCACCTACATGGCCATTGTCCCTCATATTTACCACAAAACCTTCTAAAAGAACCCGGTACACTGTCAACAGGATCATGAAAACGCTCTTGAAAACCTCAGTAACCTCCACTAGAGCCTGTTAGAAACTGCTAAGATGGGACGCGAGAAATGCTTAAGAGTCTGTCCTAAAAGCATCAGTCAGCCAGGTACAGGAGATCTGAGGACGTCTTAAGATGGTCCCTCTGTTACTTAATGCTTAGTTTGACTTAGAATAATCTTAATAAATGAGGAGAAAGGTATAAACATATTCTCTCTCTCTCTCTCTCTCTCTCTCTCTCTCTCTCTCTCTCTCTCTCTCTCTCTCTCTCTCTCTCTCTCTCTCTCTCTCTCTCAGGTCAATATGAAGTAATACGAGTAAACTCAATACCGAAAAACCCGTAACGGCGCGTCCAGAACACAAGGCTTGGTCCGCCTCGCCAGCTGGAGGGTTTTAAAACTGCCAACAATACTGCGGCGTTGAGAGGCTAACGTGATACCCGCTCCCTGAACTAATCCTGGCTTGGGAGAGGGGAGAGGGGAGAGAGAGAGAGAGAGAGAGAGAGAGAGAGAGAGAGAGAGAGAGAGAGAGAGAGAGAGAGAGAGAGAGAGAGAGAGAGAGAGAGAGAGAGAGAGAGAGAGAGAGAGAGAGAGAGAGAGAGAGAAATTCACATACTCCCACACGCACGCACGCACGCACGCACGCACGCACGCACACACACACACACACACACACGCACGCACGCACGCACGCACGCACGCACGCACGCACGCACGCACGCACGCACGCACGCACGCACGCACACACACACACACACACACACACACACACACACACACACACACACACACACACACACACACACACACACACACACACACACACACACA
>NC_087155.1:25062555-25065055 GCF_035594125.1 Scylla paramamosain | reverse complement strand
ATGCATTTTTAATCTCATTTCTTGCCTTTGCGTCCCTTTTCCTTCCTTTCACATCTTTTTCATTCGATTTTGCAATATTCCTACCATTCGATTTATTTCCCTCTTCTCTTTCTTTCCCTATCTTTTCAATTCCATTACATAATATTTGCTATTTTCTTTTTTTCTCTCTTTCTCTCTTTCCTTTCCTCCCTCCCTCTCTTATTGTTCATTCTTCCTGCGATTCTCTTCATTTGCTTTTACTTTTCCTATAATTTGTCTTCCCCTCCTCTTCTACCGTTTTATTTCATTATTATCTTTTCTTTCCTTTTCCATTTATTCATTTTCATTGTATATTCCCCCTCTCGACTTTCCCAGTTTCCTAGATCATTTCTTCATTTTGCTTTGGTCTCAGTTTTCAGCTTTTATATATATTCTTTTTATCAACTTATGTTCATATTTCCTTAGCCTCACTATTCCTCTTTCCTCCTCCTTCCTCTTTCCATCTTCTTTCCTTCTCACTGTCCATGTATTATTAAAAAGACCAAACACCATTTTTTCTTCAATTGCATTATTTGTATGTATTTTGAGTCTGTTTCCCTCCTCTTCATAATACCACCACCACCACCACCACCACTACTACTACTACTACTACTACTACTACTACTACTACTACTACTACTACCACTACTACTACTACTGCTACTACTTTCCTTCATTTACTTCGTTCTGTATTCCTTAATCTTCCTCAATCTTATGAAAATGGTGTTCTTAGGAGATTCCTTTCACGACCCATGGAGGAGGAGGAGGAGGAGGAGGAGGAGGAGGAGGAGGAGGAGGAGGAGGAGGAGGAGGAGGAGGAGGAGGAGGAGGAGGAGGAGGAGGAGGAGGAGGAATAACCTAATAGGAGGTAGAAAAATGTAGAGGCGAGTATTGAGTTGAGAGAGAGAGAGAGAGAGAGAGAGAGAGAGAGAGAGAGAGAGAGAGAGAGAGAGAGAGAGAGAGAGAGAGAGAGAGAGAGAGAGAGAGAGAGAGAGAGAGAGAGAGAGATCCTGTGATTGTGCCCATTACTTTTTAAAATATCTACACCCATTCTATCCATACTAAGGAGGAGGAAGAGGAGGAAGAAGAGTAAGAACACAAAACAACACAAAGAAAGACCAAACAGCTACACATCTACATATCCTTACGAGACAGTCTGAGAAAACTACACTATCTAGAATACAGTAAAGAAAAAAAGGATAGCAGAGAAGAAGGCTCCTCCCCACCCACCCACCCACCACCGCCCCCTCCATGCAGTGAGGAGAAAGTGCATAGAAAATTTAATAGGAAAGAGATAAAAAGTAATTCCATTGATACTTCTTTCGTTGCCAGAGAACCAGGAATAATCTCAGTAAAGGACGAGGAGGAGGAGGAGGAGGAGGAGGAGGAGGAGGAGGAGGAGGAGGAGGAAAATGTCGCCACCATATGATAAAGCTATCATCTCCACCTGAACGATCTCCTCAGCTGCTCCTCTCATATTATCCCCTCGTGTGTCCCTTCGTGCCCTCCTCTCCTCCTCCTCCTCCTCCTCCTCCTCCTCCTCCTCCTCCTCCTCCTCCTCCTCCTCCTTCTCCTCCTCCTCCTCCCCAGCACACACACACACACACACACACACACACACACACACACACACACACACACACACACGCACTTCCCTTTTTCTCTTCCTCTTCCCCTTCCTTGGACCAATATAACCCAATACCACATTTTTTGCTTGAAAGGAATGGGGGAATTGAGAGGTATTGAGAAGGAGGGAGAAAAAAATGAGGTTATCGGAGAGAAGTGTGGGTATCCATTTACTATGCTAAACAGGGCCTTCAGGAGTCCCCCATGACGTCAACGATCGTGAGGTGATGAATACAGATACTCGTACATGAAATTGTGTTCGTGTTACTGATGTGACAACTAACTGTAGACAAGAAGAACAAACTAAAAAAGATACATGTAAGATTGTCCTTGTATTTCTATTATTAAGACAGCTAACAGAAGACGAGAACAAGCTATTTTTCATGTTTCGTTGCTACTTTGTTCTTGTCTCCTGTTAACTGTCTTAATAAAAGGAATACAAGCACAATTTTACACGCTTTGTTGTTAGTTTCTTCCTGTTCTCTACCGTCATGTCTGTAGCTGTTCTTTATACTGGCATGTCAATTAACAAACTAGCAACGAAAAGCGCAAAATCATCTTCCCTCTTCCTAATACCAACATGACATATTACAACAGACACCAACAAGCTAACTACGAAATTATTAATGATTTACATATATTCTTAAATTTCCATATAGACGAAACATAAATCCCCCAGTAATGAGTGATTCAGGATGATATAAATCTTCCACTAATGACTTAATTATCATAACCTCATCCACGCGAACCTTAAAACAACGGGGGACGATCCGGGAGAGATAATTACGTATCATAATATTTCGTTTCCCAGAGTTTGCGTCTTTCCAATCCCAGTTATTGTGCTTCCTAATTAAGG
>NC_087155.1:25052555-25057555 GCF_035594125.1 Scylla paramamosain | reverse complement strand
GCAAAATTTACTTCTTTACTCCATTTTCTTTATTTCTGTAACAATGGTAACGTAATTTTTGCAGAGCTTGTAATGTTAACAAAGGAAAACGGGGAAATGGTTGGGAATATCAACCTTAATCCGACAACTTATAATAGGGAAGGTTTCAGAGTCACCTCTGTAAACACTTCCCTTCATCTAGGTTACCAAAGTCCCCTCCATTCCTCACCTCGACTAGTTGCGCTGATGCAGGGGAGACCGGCCTTTGCAGGGGTCACGCGAGGGGAAGGGTAGGGGAGAACACAGTGCTGGTCAGTAAATCCCTCGATACCCTTGGCTTCCTGGCTTTGTTTGCCCCCGACCTCTGAGCTGACGGAGAGAAAGAGTCCGACCAAAGCTCCTTACAGCGGGGGGTAAAAATACGCATGATGCACGCACACACACACACACACACACACACACACACACACACACACACACACACACACACACACACACACACACACACAATCTACACGGTAACCATCCCCATTCCACACACACACAGTCCACACGCCCTTCCTTCCCTCGCATACATAAAGCCTACACATACCCTCCCACACAAACAACACTTGTATGCCTCACCTTTCCCTCACCTGACACACACCTACACACCACTTTAACTCTTCCCACTCACCGCACATACAAACTAAACGACTCTTCACTCTACCGAAACGTATAATTTACACGTCCCCACCTCCACACACACACACACACACACACACACACACACACACACACACACACACACACACACACAATCTACATAACCAAACCTCCGCCCTCCGTCTCCCGCCCGTCCCCTTCCACACACCCACAAAGGAATGCGCAACAGGCTTTCCTTTCAGTCCTCGCAATGGTCACCAGCTACCAATGTTTGCACAGCTTAATTAAGCACAAAACATCCTCGCTTTGAGTCGCCATTACTCCAGTAAGCTCGCGGCACGGTCATTACACTCGCTAGCCTCCGCCCACACACATGATTCCCAACACGACCCCCAATTAGCGCCAATGCATCGCTCATGTTCCGCAGTCAGTCGTCGCTCGCGGCTTGGGTTCATACACGCTTTGCCTTCATGAGGATACAGGGCAGAGGACAAATTTGAAAGAAAACGTACCAGAGGGGAGAGAGAACAGCGGATACAGCAATGGATAAAATGTACTACTCAGCCCAGCCATTGAAAAAAATGGAGCTTTATGTACATGATTTATGGAAGACAAGACAGAAAAACTATAGAAACCCCGAACCAGCCCTGAACTCTGACTTAACCACCGTGATACAGCGCCCCTGCTACAACGCTCAGCAACTTAATTATCGTAATGCTCCTGCTACAACGCTCGGCAGCATTACGAGTATTTCAGATGCTACATAGATACATAATGATCAGCCAGACTCTCGAGGCATTTCTTCTCCCATCAGTGGCGCAGCATCCCGGCCAGACTATCACGAGAGTCATGGAAACGTCCTTGAGAACCCTGAAAACCCTGATCACTTCCAATATAGTTTGTTAAAAAGTTGACGAGATGAGACACCTAAACGTTTGAGAGTGTGGGCTGCAGCAGACACGACCTGGAGCTGAGCCTTGTGGAGTGTTTCACCTGTTAATGATCCAAAGTTGCGGAGGAATATGAATTGACAAAAGTACAGATTTAGACTTGATTTGTACGTGATCAGTGTTCTTGTTAGTGTAGTGTGTGTGTGAGGATGCAGAAGTGGTAACTCTATTAATATTGATAACTACGAAAATTAATGTTTTATAGAAGTAAAATACGTAACAACAACAACAACAACAACAATAACAATAATAATAATAATAATAATAACAATAATAATGCGTTACAATAAACAAAAAAAAAAAAAACGCCACCAAATGTTTACGCTTTAGCTGCAAAATTTGTTCGACTGCGAGTGTGTGTGTGTGTGTGTGTGTGTGTGTGTGTGTGTGTGTGTGTGTGTGTGTGTGTGTGTGTGTGTGTGTGTGTGTGTGTGTGTGTGTGTGTGTGTGTGTGTGTGTGTGTGTGTGTGTGTGTGTGTGTGTGTGTATGAAATTGCCCTATCTTTCCCCGTCATCATTTTAGCGACGCACTGCACTGGGGCGGGAAAGAAGGAAATATATGACGAGTGCATGGTGTTCTTTCCAGCCGTACCTGCAATACATCCTGCTTTATGGAGTCAGGCACAGTGGACAGTTTCGCGTGATTTGTGTGTGTCTGGCTGTATTGTGCCTCTCGTGTGCCTGTCCTGTTAGGGATGAGGCTTGGTTGGATTTGCCTGTCTACCTGCCTAATTGTGTGTGTGTGTGTGTGTGTGTGTGTGTGTGTGTGTGTGTGTGTGTGTGTGTGTGTGTGTGTGTGTGTGTGTGTGTGTGTGTGTGTGTGTGTGTGTGTGTGTGTGTGTGTGTGTGTGTGTGTGTTTGTGAATGTCTCGTTTTATGTATATTGGTTTATAAGTTGTCATGTTTGTATGTTTGCCTATCTCTCTCTCTCTCTCTCTCTCTCTCTCTCTCTCTCTCTCTCTCTCTCTCTCTCTCTCTCTCTCTCTCTCTCTCTCTCTCTCTCTCTCTCTCTCTCTCTGTGTGTGTGTGTGTGTGTGTGTGTGTGTGTGTGTGTGTGTGTGTGTGTGTGTGTGTGTGTGTGTGTGTGTGTGTGTGTGTGTGTGTGTGTGTGTGTGTGTGTGTGTGTGTTTGTGAATGTCTCGTTTTATGTATATTGGTTTATAAGTTGTCATATTTGTATGTTTGCCTATCTCTCTCTCTCTCTCTCTCTCTCTCTCTCTCTCTCTCTCTCTCTCTCTCTCTCTCTCTCTCTCTCTCTCTCTCTCTCTCTCTCTCTCTCTCTCTCTCTCTCTCTGTGTGTGTGTGTGTGTGTGTGTGTGTGTGTGTGTGTGTGTGTGTGTGTGTGTGTGTGTGTGTGTGTGTGTGTGTGTGTGTGTGTGTGTGTGTGTGTGTGTGTGTGTGTGTGTGTGTGTGTGTGTGTGTGTGTGTGTGTGTGTGTGTGAGATTAAAAATACCTTCAGTAAAGATGGCTTTCAATTCACTATTGGTAAACTTTATTTCTCTTCCTCTCTCCTCCTCCTCCTCCTCCTCCTCCTCCTCCTCCTCCTCCTCCTCCTCCTCCTCCTCCTCCTCCTCCTCCTCCTCCTCCTCCTCCTCCTCCTCCTCCTCCTCCTCCTCCTCCTCTTCATTTTTTCTTTTTCTCCTTCGGCTTCTTTTTCTATTTTCTCCTTGCTCATAGAAGTTTCCCTCTGATGCACGTTAATTTTCCGCATCCAAGAAAAGGAGGCGAAATTAGGAGCTTTAATCCCATTGCACTTTTCTAACATTTTTTTCCCTTCTTTTCTCGCAATTGTCCTCGTTCTCCAGTTGCTCGACTTATCTTCCTACTTGAGATCTTGCTAGAGTGAAATTTTACGTCTCTAAATTTAGCTCCCTAAGTAACTCTGCTCGTCTTCATTTTTTTCTCTCTATTTTCGTCTACTTTGATGGACTTTTCTTTATAAACAGTAATTATCCCTTTCTTCTTGTTCTTCAGCTTTTTTCTTCTCTTTTTCCTCTATTTCCTACACTTTATTCCTTTTCTGCCACCTTGTTCTTGTTCTTCTTTTTCTTTCTCTTCCTCTACCTCCCTCTGCTTCTCTTCCTCATTCAACTGTCACTCTTTCTTCAATTATTCCTTTCCTCCTCTTTTTGTACTTCTCGGCCTCGTCATCCTCCACATGAAGAATAAACATTTCGCACCAAGAACAAGAAGAAGAATCCCCCAGCGGTCCTCCTCAGTCGGGCATTATCATCGACACGTCAGGAAACACACGACAGTAACCTTTTCACGAATGCTGCAGTAAGGGGCGTGAAATATTCCCTTCTCCAAATCCCCACGGCAGGACAGCGAACTCTCATGTTTTCCTATTCTTCCTCTCTCTCTCTCTCTGTCTCTCTAATGCGTGTGTGTTATTCTTTCTCTGCTCGCCTGTCGATGGCACGCTGCTCATGATAAACACAGTGATCTAGGAGAGGAAGGAGTGTGTTGATCATGTACTGAGTTGTTATTTTTAGGACGGTGGGTGATCTCTGGCAAGCACGGGCAGGATGGGACAGATGTGTGTGTGTGTGTGTGTGTGTGTGTGTGTGTGTGTGTGTGGTGTTAGGGTGGAGCGATGAAATGCTACGAGGGTTGCTGTTGCTGGTGCAGTAGTGATGGTTATATGAACGTCAGCAGTAGCAAATATGACAACAGTAATAAATAATAATATGTAGTAGTAGTAGTAGTAGTAGTAGTAATAGTAGTAGTAGTAGTAGTAGTAGTAGTAGTAGTAGTAGTAGTAGTAGTAGTAGTAGTAGTAGTAGTAGTAGTAGTAGTAGTGGTAGTAATAATAATAATAATAATAATAATAATAATAATAATAATAATAATAATAATAATAATAATAATAATAATAATAATAATAATAATAATAATAATAATAATAAATCACTGGACAACAAAGAATTTCCATCAATAACAATTTAGAACAGACACGATGCAGTCTTCACGCATGCCTCATACACTGATCTGCAGCGTTATCTTACTCTTCAGGAAATAAACAGCACTCAATCTGCTTCTGCCACTTGGGGAAACCATTCTTCTCTCTCCTTCCCGCTACAATCACTCGTCCTCGAGGTACAAGTAACATACAAGGTTGACTGAACTGTCGCAATATCTCCTGTGAGCTTCCCGATATTAAGTGCAACGAAAATATAAGAAATCACTTTTATGGAGTCCCAATCGAAGAAGTTTTGGAAGAGCAGCATTTTGAGGATCCTTTCACTGCAAGACTTGGCCGCCTCGACGCGGGCTGTGAAAACTTTTGATGGAATCACATGATCTTCATTCTGGGCTGGATTTGTGGAAGTTATCGACACTTACAAAGGCACGGGATGCCACACCTCACTGAAACTACACTTATGGCACTTACACTCCACTTCCTAAGAAAAAAAAATAAATAA
>NC_087155.1:25045055-25047555 GCF_035594125.1 Scylla paramamosain | reverse complement strand
ACTATCGGCGTGCTAACTTTGAGACTTCGCATGCAGCTTGCATCCATAGACTGGAATGAACTGCTGGGAACACCAGACATTAACAAAGCATGGGAAGTGTTTGCTAAAAAGTTAAATGAAACTGCGATTTTGTGTGTACCGCAACGAAACAGACGGAAGGTAAAAAACACCAAACCGAAATGGTGGAATAATGAAATCAGATGCTGCCTTCTGGCTAAGAAAAATGCGTACCACAAATACATACTAACACAAAATAATAATGATAAACTAGAGCACGACAGATTGCGTAGAAAAACAAAAAAGCTGATTAAATGCAGCAAAAAATCTGTTGAAGCTCAGATCGCGAACTCAAGTAAAACGAACCCAAAAGAATTTTACAGTTATGTAAAAGCAAAAAGGGTCTTAACATCAACGATTGGTCCACTAATAACAGAAAATGGGAAACAAATAGAAAGCGAAACAGACATGGCGAACACCCTGAACGAGTACTTTTCAACAGTCTTCACGACTGAGGATGTTCAGGGCAGTCTGCCGACCCCCACGCCTCAGTCACGAGGCACCACGCTGCCGGACTTCACCATCACAGAAAGTGAAATCCTCTCAGTCACAAAGAGCATGAACGTAAACAAAACACCCGGGCCAGACAAGATATCACCCAGGCTTCTTAAAGAAGCAAGAAATGAGCTCGTGAAACCGCTTACAATTTTATTCAATAAAACTTTACTAGCGGGTAAAGTTCCCCACGAATAGAAACTAGCAAATGTCACGCCAATCTTTAAAAAAGGAAATAAATCTCTCCCAGCCAATTACAGGCCGATCAGTCTCACTTCAGTAGTGTGCAAAGCTGATGGAAACAATAATCAGAGATAAAATTGTTAAATATTTAGAAGAAAATAAAATCATAAAGGATTCGCAACACGGTTTCAGAACCAAGCGTTCCTGCTTAACAAACTTGCTAGACTTCTTTCATGAAGTATTTAACTCGTATGACGAGACAAAAGCTGTTGATATTATCTACCTTGATTTCCAGAAAGCTTTCGACACTGTTCCCTATAAGAGACTCATCAGTAAAGTAAAAGCTCACGGCATTGCCGGAAACACCCTGAAATGGCTGAGAGACTGGCTCTCTGACAGCAAACAGCGTGTTGTGATAAATGGAAAAGAGTCAGAGTGGCAAAAGGAAATAGCGACGTTCCTCAAGGCTCTGTGTTAGGACCAGTACTCTTTATAATGTACATTAATGATACTGATGAAGGGATAAATTGCAAAATAAATCAATTTGCTGACGACACCAAAATAACAAGTAGAGTAACGTCTGTGTCACAATGGCAGGAACTGCAGTGTGACTTCAATAAACTAACAAGCTGGGCAGAAAAATGGCAGATGAGATTCAATATAGAAAAGTGTAAAATTCTACATATCGGAAGCAACAATGTTCAGGCGAGATATGTAATGAATAACATGCCACTGTCAAGCACCGATAAAGAAAAAGATCTTGGTGTCGTTGTGTCAAACGACCTAAAGCCGAGTCAACACTGCACAGAAACAGTAAAGACGGCAAATAAATTAGTAGGGTTCATTGGAAGAACCTTTGAATTTAAATCAGAAAAGGTTATACTTGCCTTATATAACTCACTGGTGCGTCCTCATCTAGAATACTGTGTACAGTTCTGGTCACCATATTACAAAAAAGACAATGAAAAACTAGAAAAGATACAGCGCAGGGTCACAAAGATGATTCCAAGATTGCGCAATAAGCCATATGAGGAACGACTGGAAGAATTAAACCTATTTAGTTTAACAAAGCGCAGGATAAGAGGAGACCTAATTGAAGTGTTCAAAATTTTCAAAGGATATAGTAACATTAATGCACATAAATATTTTACCATTGATCATTCTAACCTAACAAGAAATAATGGATTCAAGATTATGCCCAAACGTTTTAAATCCCACGAGGCAAAACATTTTTCTTTAATTGTATAGTAAATATATGGAATAAACTTCCTGCAGAAATTGTGAACAGCAATACTATTGAATCATTCAAATATAAAATAGACAAATATTTAAAAGCAAATTCCCAACAAGCTCTCTTCTTGTCCGAATAATTACTAAATTCACTAATAAACTCTTATTTTACAGACACCAGTTTTAATATAAATTGTATTAACTTTCAGATGGGCGTATAGAGTTCACCGTAGGGTGAATAGTAGAACTTCCTTTCAACCTCTCCTATGAAAATTCCAAGTCAGTTTTTCCATACTGCATGGTACTTTTCCCAACTATTTCCATGAAAGCGCAAACTGGAGGAAGTGGTGGGTGGGGAGGAGCCTTCTGCTATGTTGTCCTGTCTCTCTTCCCTGTAGCTAGTTAGAAGTAGTTACCAAACAGCCTTGCAAGGACCAAAAGGTCTGTTGCTGTTTGGCTTTCCTTTGTATTCCTTTCTATTCCTATTCCACCTCCTCCTCCTCCTCTTCCTCTTCCTCCAGCTCCCCACCATGCC
>NC_087155.1:25032555-25042555 GCF_035594125.1 Scylla paramamosain | reverse complement strand
AGAGAGAGAGAGAGAGAGAGAGAGAGAGAGAGAGAACAATAAGCTAAACCATCTACCGAAAAGCTGCCGACACGCCTTTGATCCACAACTAAACATCGGAAAGGAGGAGGAGGAGGAGGAGGAGGAGGAGGAGGAGGAGGAAGTAGAAGAAAGCCTCCCAACGCGGTGATGTTCTCACTTCTTTACCACAAGTGTAAGGAGAGGACAAAAAGCGTGAAGGCTCCTCCCGACCACCCTCTCTCCCTCCCTCCAACACACACACACACACATTTAATACAGAAAATAGAGAGAACAGAAAGAAGAATGTAACTTTTTCTTTTGTCTACGGACACAAAGTTTTTCATCAAGTGCTATATGATTTATTGCGGTCATAAATTACTGAGGATGACAATAAAAAAAAATAAATAAATAAATGCTGTAGACTCATGCACTGTTGTTTGGTCTTTATTCAGGAGCGTTCATGGAATAAGCCTTTGATATGTAGCTCTGCGGTGTATCTGTGTAAGGCAGTTGTGGAATCTAGCTTTGGAATGTAGGTGTGGAATGTATCCCTGGAATGTAGCCTCCTCGAGAGTGATCCTGGAATGTAAACTGGAATGCTTGGAGTGTGGCCCCTAGAATGTAGCCCTGGAGTATGTTTCCGGAATGAAGTCCTGATGTGTGACTCTGGAATATAACCCTGGACATGCCTCAGAGTTATGACCCTGGAATTTAGCCCTGGAATTTTGGAATCGGAATGTGACACTGGAATGAAACTCATAAACATACCCTTGGAATGAAATAATGTCCCTGAAATTAAGCCTGAGAATGTTTCCCTGGAGTGCTGAACTGGAATGTAGCTCTTAGTTTAATGTGTGTCCCTGAAACGTAAACCTGGAATATGTCACTGAAAAGAAACGCTGGAAAGAAATCCTAAAACATGCTCTGGAGTGTGGCCCTAGAATGTAGCCCTGGAACATCCCCTGAAGTGTTGCCCTAGAATGTAGCCCTGGAACGTGCCCTGAAATGTGGCTTTGGAATACTGGCCAGAGGGGTTAGTCAGGCAGTTTTCATGGAAGTGGAGTGGCCAGTCAATCTTTCTTTCTTGACGGCGGTCACACAAATGGCGGTCGTTTGATGGTAACTGCTTCCATTTCTCACAGCACTCTCCACTATTTCTTCACTTTTCCTTTTTTTTTTTTTTTTTGTCCTTATACAGAATGAAATTAAAAGTTCCTCCAAGACAAGCAGCAGTAAAAGTCGATAAACACGTTGATAAAATAATAAAAATAATAATAATAACAGGTAATAAAAATACCATAAATTCAATCCACTCCATCACAATAAAACAAGATAATCAAATAAAACAATAATATCAGGATGAAGACGAGGAGGAGGAGGAGGAGGAGGAGGAGGAGGAGGAGGAGGAGGAGGAGGAGGAGGAGGAGGAGGAGGAGAAGGAGGAGGAGGAGGAGGAGGAGGAGGAGGAGGAGGAGGAGGAGGAGGAGGAGGAGGAGGAGGAGGAGGAGGAGGAGGAGGAGGAGGAGAAACATCTGGAAAACTGGGACTATATACAAAGGGAAAAAAAGGCAAATACAGGCACACCTCTTGGTTCTCACGAGGCTATTTGGGGAAGCTACAGCAACTATATTTTCTAATACGTAGGAGGAGGAGAAGGAGGAAGAGTAGGAGGAGGAGGAGGAGGAGGAGGAGGAGGAGGAGGAGGAGGAGGAGGAGGAGGAGGAGGAGGAGGAGGAGGAGGAGGAGGAGGAGGAGGAGGAGGAGGAGGAGAAGGTCTTTTGTTCAACAGCGTATCTAAGAAGTGTTGAAACCATTACGGCCCATTAAGGCTTTTTTGAGAGTCTAATTGTTCCTGAAATGGTGAGGAAGAGAGAGAGAGAGAGAGAGAGAGAGAGAGAGAGAGAGAGAGAGAGAGAGAGAGAGAGAGAGAGAGAGAGAGAGAGAGAGAGAGAGAGAGAGAGAGAGAGAGAGAGAGAGAGAGAGAGAGAATCTGAGTATCATATTATTTTAAACACAAAAAAGGGAATAACTAACCTCCAACACTCAGAAAGACGACAAAAAAAAAAAAATTCTAGAACCACCACAAAGAAGTAAAATCGCTGGTAGGCCTACTCATTTCTCGCAGCCTTCTTTATACGATTTTTTTAGACAAACACTATGAAAAATACTACACATAAACCGTAAACTTTATATTCGAATGTGACGGATGGATTGAAAAAAAAAGAAACATGAAAGTAGTCAATATTTACACAGATTCACTCACGAAAACACGAAAATATAATAGAAAACGTTACTTGGGAATAAAAATACTGCTACAATGTGCTATTATGATTACTGCTTCATAGGAGAAAGTTAGAAGAATTACGCTCCTAAGAAAAGAGAAAGGTTAACTATGACAACCCGTATGTGTGTGTCTGTGTGTATGTGTGTGTGTTTGTGTGTGTGTGTGTGTGAGGGTAAGAAGTTCGTACCCACAAAAGGTGATAGGTAAACAATAAGACCACACAAATAAAGGCTAGGGGAAGATAACGTATAATATATAAGATGTACATAAGTTCGGGTACAATAAATATACCTGTTATACCTCCACCTGGCTCAACTAATTACCAGGTGAGACGATGGATTGCCGGTATTATTATTAGCAAGATATGAAATGTTATGCTTTAGATTAAGATTTGCTTCACCTCTCTCTCTCTCTCTCTCTCTCTCTCTCTCTCTCTCTCTCTCTCTCTCTCTCTCTCTCTCTCTCTCTCTCTCTCTCTCTCTCTCTAAGACTCAAATAATTGGACTGTACGAATTGCCAGCCTTTCTGCTTCTCCCTGGAAAAGCCTCGTCTCACTCTTTCTCCTTACCCTCTTGTAAGATGCTTTCGTCTGCTAATCTCTCCACCGCCTCCCCTCTCTCCCACCACCACCACCACCACCACCACCATCACCACTGTCCAACTTCTGTTCTTCAAGCTCAAATACCACCAAATAAAGTCTCTCTCTCTCTCTCTCTCTCTCTCTCTCTCTCTCTCTCTCTCTCTCTCTCTCTCTCTCTCTCTCTCTCTCTCTCTCTCTCTCTCTCTCTCTCTCTCTCTCTCTCTCTCTCTAGTACCAGCATTTGTCGTGTATATGTGTGGGTGTGTTACCTACTCTGTTCCGGCCCCCACCACACACACACACACGCACACACACACACACACACAAGTTCTTCCTTCCGCTCCCCGCTTCCTCCTTCCCCACACACGCACACTTTAATGATGCGCTAATTATGGCGTATGGAGGATGCACTGGCTAATGAAAGGCTCCCTGCAGCATAAACCTTCCTCATTTTCTTGGATGGAGCACAGGTAATTATGCTCCAGGTAAAGCAGCGTGGAGGAGGAAAAATGTGACTGTGAAATGAAGTATCTTGTCAGCAGAGAGTCAAGGGGGGACTTTTTTTTTTTTTTTTTTGGAGTGGACGTTCTTCTGCCTGGATTCGTGTGGGTATATCATTCTCTCTCTCTCTCTCTCTCTCTCTCTCTCTCTCTCTCTCTCTCTCTCTCTCTCTCTCTCTCTCTCTCTCTCTCTCTCTCTTATAATGTATCTTTGTTTATTCATTTAATCTTGACGGAAAAATTTATCACAAGAACACAAGTGAATTTCCATGTGAATCTCTCTCTCTCTCTCTCTCTCTCTCTCTCTCTCTCTCTCTCTCTCTCTCTCTCTCTCTCTCTCTCTCTGATTTATAATTACCTATATTCCTCCTAAATATCCCATTAATATCTGTCCTTGTGTATCATTCTTTCTTTCTTACATCACTTAACTCTCCTCTAACTCAACCTATCTATATATTTTACAGACAGCCATTCATTCCTATCTCATTGCTCTCCTTGATAAACCATACAGTAATTTCTCCCTTACAACACTCGTTTCTCATCTAAGTCAAGCTGCATTTTATTCTACGACATTCATCCCTCTCTTTATCTCCTTCACAAACCATGCAGTAATTTCTCATTTAAAACACATCTCTATTTATCAGTATACATCCTCTAAGTCAACGTGCATTTTCCAAAACATCATTTATTCCTCTCATATTCATACAGTCCCCGGCCTCAAGTGTTTACAGTATAACACCAACACGTGTGACCCTCGCACTAGTTATCTTCGTTATTTTCTCCGCCCCTCCCACTCCCTCACACGCTTCCCTCTTGTCTCTCTCCCCTCTCTCTCTTTCTCCTACTGAGAGTGCACAGTAGCGGGGCGGCAGGGCGGCGGTCTCTTGATCTCTTTTGATAACGCGCGACAAAGACTGTTTTCCGACGTGTGGCCTTCGCTTAAGGACCAATTACTATTCCCACTTTGTCGCAGCTTCGCCTCTGCCTCCCTTTCGCGTCTCTCTCTCTCTCTCTCTCTCTCTCTCTCTCTCTCTCTCTCTCTCTCTCTCTCTCTCTCTCTCTCTCTCTCTGCTCCTTCATCTCCTCCGCCTTTCCCTCCCGCCACCTTCCTCTTGATCTCCTGTGACGTGATGTATGTAGGTTATAGGGTGTGTGTGTGTGTGTGTGTGTGTGTGTGTGTGTGTGTGTGTGTGTGTGTGTGTGTGTGTGTGTGTGTGTGTGTGTGTGTGTGTGTGTGTGTCAGGTACAAATACAAAGGAAAAGCTACAGGTTGGTAAACACACACACACACACACACACACACACACACACACACACACACACACACACACACACACACACACACACACACACACACACACACACACACACACACACACACAGAGAGAGAGAGAGAGAGAGAGAGAGAGAGAGAGAGAGAGAGAGAGAGAGAGAGAGAGAGAGAGAGAGAGAGAGAGCTATAAATACATAAAACTTGGCAGAGAAAATTAACATGCATAACTATTCTCTCTCTCTCTCTCTCTCTCTCTCTCTCTCTCTCTCTCTCTCTCTCTCTCTCTCTCTCTCTCTCTCTCTCTCTCTCCATCAAGCTACGCGCCCACACACCAGATGATCTTTTAATTGACACTCCAATTGGCCCGCGGAGCCCAGACCTCATCCTTCATTTAGGCGCAATAATGGAAGTGTGCGGAAGGAAGGAGAGGCTGCGCTGGAGGAGACGCGGGCGAGGAGAACAGGAAAGGAAAGACGAGTGAAGAAAACAGGAAAGGAAGGACGGGAGAAGAAAGACTAGTAGACGAAGATAAGGAGAGTGGACAGAAGAAAGGAAAAGGGGAAGGAAAAAGAAATGGAAACATGAAAGAAAGGGTAATAAAGAGACAGATAGCATAAAGGACAAAAGGAAGAGGAAAGTGAGAGGAAAAAGAGGACAGAAGGAAAGACGAAAGAAGAAAGATAGACTACTAGAGGGAAAAAAAAACATGAGAAGTTAGGGAGAAGCAGAAGGTATAAGGAATGAAAGGGGAGGGAAAGAGAAAGGAAAAATACAAGACGAAAGACAAGACAATAAAGCTGTGGGGGAGTCCATGGAAACGTAAGGAAGGTGGCAGAAAGAGGGCACAGGTAACCAAAGGGAAATAGAGAAGGAGAAAATATTATTGTCTGCTGCGGAGGGGGACCCGTGGAGGGCAGGAAGGCGAGGCACGTGAGAGGGGAAGGTGTAAAAGGGAAATGGGACACAACACCGACCCTTTACGAATCTAGAGGGAAAGGTCACTGGAGATTTAGGTAAGAAAATATGTCTTGCAGTCTTTAGGCGCAGTTTGGTATTGTATTTCTGTATGAAAGAGGAGGAGGAGGAGAATACAAAAAAAATATATATATATGAAAAAGAAAGTAGACCAAACGACAACAAACCTTAGAGTTCCTGTTTGGGTGATCTATTCTACACTATCTACGTACTAGTGGAAGAGACAGGACAGAGCAGCAGAGAGCCAGAATGATTCCGAAGAAAAGACAGAGAACAAATAAAAATAAATAAATAAAAAGAAAGAAAATGTTGTGGTCGTCGAGGTCGTAGTCATCGGAGGAGAAGGAGGAGGAGGAGGAGGAGGAGGAGGAGGAGGAGGAGGAGGAGGAGGAGGAGGAGGAGGAGGAGGAGGAGGAGGAGGAGGAGGAGGAGGAGGAGGAGGAGGAGGAGGAGGAGATGTTGTAAGAAGAAAGAATGGAAGAAAAATGGGAGGAAGGACAGAACAAGGAAGAGAGAGATGTGGAAAACGAAAGAATAAGAAGGAGGAAAAGGAGAAGGAATATGTGAAAGGAAAGAGGCGGGAGGAGGAAGAGGAGGAGGAGGAGGAGGAGGAGGAGGAGGAGGAGGAGGAGGCGGGAAGAAGCGAAAGTGGGAAGAGAAAGGGGAAAAAAGAATATAAAAAAGAGCAGTAGAAGGAGGAGGAAGGGGGGTCGGTGTAGAGGAGCAGGAGGAGGAAGAGAAGAAGAGAAGCAGGAAAAGGAGAACTAGGACGACAAACATCAGTTATAAATAACAGAACAAGGTACACGTCAACTTTTTATAAGGTTCAAATCATAAACAAGCCCCTCCCTTCCTCCCGTCGTGAACAGCACCTCATAAACACACCGCCCTACCCTTCCCCTGCTCCCACCACCTCCCTGCCAAGCCACGCCTCGTCCTCTCATTTCCTGGTCATTACTTAAACAACACTCCCATTACCAGATGCACCTCACTGACTTAAGGGAGGAGTTGCCTTGTCTTCGAGTCACAATTACACGCTGGATCAGAGGCGCCATTAAGAGATACGGAGTTGCTAATGGCTAGTACTCAGAGTTACATACAGAGAATTGAAATAAAGATAAATGGCACAGTAAGAATGGTACGGAATTAAATATGAAAGGATTAAGTAGACGTCACAGGAAGAAAGAGGTGTAATAATAGTAAATGTGTCATGAATAAAAGGGACTGGAAGAAAGGTGAAAGGATTAAGTACCAAAGAAACACGAAAGAATGAAACGTGACATGAAAAGAAATAATAAATGAAAATACTGCGGAAAGAAAACATCACAAGAAGACATTTGAACGGCTGAACACATCCCCAATTTTGCACTAAGAAAACTTGACCCCATAGGAAACAGTTCAATAGTATATCATAACATTAATTACGATAAAAAAAAAATAAAAATAGAATAAAATAAAAAGATACAGCTTAGGAAATTTTACCTAGAGACATTGAACATTATAAGACATTCCAACTACACCTCCACCCACGCCCGGCACGATACAAGATGATACAAGATAATACAAAGTTAATTCCCCTGAAGATAAGGAAAGAGGAAACAGACAAAATTGCGGATTATTCAGAATGATATAATAAGCGTCTGGATGATTACTCTTCTTGCAACGAAACAAAGTAATTTCCTTCCTCGTGAGGCAGGCGAGGCAGAAAATGAGAAAATTAGGGGATTTTTTTTATATAATTCTAATGGTACAGAAAGAGAGAGAGAGAGAGAGAGAGAGAGAGAGAGAGAGAGAGAGAGAGAGAGAGAGAGAGAGAGAGAGAGAGAGAGAGAGAGAGAGAGAGAGAGAGAGAGAATAAATGGATAAATGGATCAAACGAGAGAGAAGAGAAGGAGAAAGACAAATAGGAAGACAAGAACCACAGCATTACAAAGATTAACTCAAAGAAGAAAAAAAACACAAGAAACAACAACAACAACAACAACAACAACAACGGATAAAAAAAAAACGCAGGAGGAGGAGGAGGAGGAGGAGGAGGAGGAGGAGGAGGAGGAGGAGGAGGAGGAGGAGAAGAAATACAACATGTGGATATTGGGAAATGTGGGTCACAACGGATTCGAAACCTCTCTCTCTCTCTCTCTCTCTCTCTCTCTCTCTCTCTCTCTCTCTCTCTCTCTCTCTCTCTCTCTCTCAGGCAATCTTACTCCAAAAATAGGAAATAAACAACAAATAACGAAGAAAAAATAAAGAAACCAACGCATAAAATGAAGAAAGACAACAAACAAAAAAAAACGTCAAAAGAATAAATCAGTAAATAAACAAACAAACAGACAAACAAACAAAGTAAGAAAACCACAAATAAAACTGATACATGAACGCAAAAAAAAATAAATAAATAAAGATGAAAAAAAAACGTGGTGCCAACATTAACGTAATCACCTGTGCTATTTCGGCAGGTGGCAGTCAATTAGTGTAATGCACCTGGCCTTACCTGGCGCCACACTTACCTGGAACCGTCATGAATAGCAAGACTCTTCTATTGGTCCTCGATTATTCACTTGGAAACAATTTCGGGCTTTTAATATTTATTGTTTGTTTATTTATTTATTTATTTATTTATTTGTATTTTCTCTGCTTTTAAGTTATTTCTTGTTATTTGTTATTGCTATTTATTATTTTTATTATCATTTATTGTTATTTTCTTTTCTTCTGGTATTTTCTCTGTATTTAGTTTTAGGTTTATGTATTCCTGAGAGAGAGAGAGAGAGAGAGAGAGAGAGAGAGAGAGAGAGAGAGAGAGAGAGAGAGAGAGAGAGAGAGAGAGAGAGAGAGAGAGAGAGAGAGAATATTTACATTTTTTCCATACCCATGATCGGTAATATTGCTTGTAAAATAAGTAACGAAGCTCCGTCATAAGTAAGCCATCAGGAATCCAGCTCGCTCACCTTTCCCTGCCACTAATTAGTAGAGGCAGGTGAGGCGGGGCTGGAGGGCTGGAGAGCTGGAGGGGCTGGGAACATGAGGGCCGGGCCGCGAGAGGAAGAGGAAGGGAGGAGGAAGACTGTTTGTACGGCTGCTTGAGGAGAGGAAAAGGAAAGGGTGTTGAGGAAATGAGTTCTGAGGGGTTGAAAAAAAAAACAAACAAACATTTCTTCATATTCAAATATTTTTCTTCCTTGCCTCTCCTTTATCGTGCTTTTACTTATTTCTACTTTTACTCATCCTTATCGTCCTTCATCTTCTATTTCTTCTCTTTCTCCCCCTCCTTGTCCTCGTCTGAGATCATGAAAGTGTGGATGAATAAGGCATGGGGTGAAATATGGACTAATTCTGAAGCGAAGGTTGGATGAAATGACTAAAATGTAAAAAGAAAATGACGAACACATCTACGACTGAGCGAGGGAGTGCGGCGCCTCGGGGCAGGACGAAGAGGGAAGTGTGGCAGGGAGAGGAGGAGGGAAGGGAGGAGGAAGGAAGGAAGGAGGGCACTGAGAGGAGACGGTGGAAAATATATCTACTCGAGATGGGGTTATAAAGTTTTAAATTCAGTGATGGTACTAAGAGAGAGAGAGAGAGAGAGAGAGAGAGAGAGAGAGAGAGAGAGAGAGAGAGAGAGAGAGAGAGAGAGAGAGAGAGAGAGAGAGAGAGAGAGAGAGAGAGAGAGAGAGAGAGAGAGAGAATTTGGTTCAATATCAGAGGCAGAAACGAGATGTAGACACACACACACACACACACACACACACACACACACACACACACACACACACACACACACACCAAAAGAAAGAGAACAAAAGAAAAAGAAAAGAGGAGACACGAAAATCAAACGTATCACTAACTGACAAAAGGAAAAAAAAAAAAAGAGGCCGTGCAGTTGTTTATATCATTAGTGGCTCCACCTGTCTGTCCCCGAGGCGTCCAGCGCGAGCGAGCCTCTCAGTGGACTGTTTTCCAATGGGCTCATTAGCAAGGTTGGTCTGATAGCGCGGCGAGGAGCAGGTGTGTGTCCTCGGCCTGCTGACAAAGGCTGCCCCTCCAGGTGACGGGCAGGTTGTTAAGGCGCAGGGCAGACACGTGGGAGAGACAGAGGACCCACCAAGCACCCACCTAGCCGCGGAGGACTCGTGAATTTTAACATATAATTTCTGGAAGCACCAACGCGGTAGACTGACACTTCCCCGCCGTTCCGTGAAAGCTGGCGGGAAGTTCGTGGTCCAAATAGCAACACGTCATTGGTTTTGGTGGTGCGTGTTGAGGTGTGCGTGATTGACTCAGTGCCCGGCTGATAAGAGGGTGAAGTGTGGCGGTCAAGGCCTCACTGTGTACGCTGTATGGACGAGTATATCTAATTATACTGGTCTTCTTTTTATTTTCATGTTTATATTGAG
>NC_087155.1:25012555-25027555 GCF_035594125.1 Scylla paramamosain | reverse complement strand
ATTACGTAAAACTATTATCTACAATTCATTGCTTCATAAACAACAATTTTCAGGTTAAAGGGAAACTTCATTCAGTATTTTTTGTGGCTCTACAAAAAAAAAAAAAAATAGGTTCGTCGTTTATATTTTGCAGGGATTTAATTTTTTTTTTTTTTTTTCCTCTTTTTAGCTTTTGATGTCGCTGTTTTTTCATCAGAAATGTGAAGAAATGAAACAAGTAATATTCAGGTTCTAATGTTGGTTTATTTACTCTACGTGATCTTGACTGATTTCTTTCCACTAAGCAATCTACACGCTGAAGCTGAATAGACACAGGGAATGAAGCTTACAGGAAAAAAAAAATCTCATCTACGATTCTATTACTTTATAAACTCAAGATATTTACTTTAGTCCAAAACTTATTCAATGGTAGTCTATGTCTCGTTAACGTGGCTCATTATACTTACTGACACAGAAATTTACATACATTTACAATTCATGCTTTAATAAGTTCGGTTATTTCAGACGGTTATTTCAGAGTATGTTCGTAGTCTCAAATACATGCTTGGACTTAAAAGCATTAGGTCCCGCCTGGAGGAAACTGGAGATGGAAGAGCTGCAGGGAAGGAAGGAGGTAAGGCAGAGAGGAAGAAATAAATCAAGTGTATATATCAAGATGTAAGAGAGGAGAGCTCATAAGAGGATGCTTTTGGAACAGAAACTAGTGGTGGCTTGTTAAGATTAGCGACCCCAAGAGAAACGCTAAGTGGAAAATGAAGAATAACGAAAAATAAGGAAAAGAAGAGGAAAAAAGAACAAGACACAAACTTATCTAACGACAAATAAATGTAAAAGCTAAATTATAAAAGAACAGGAAAAGAGGACAAAGAAATGACTGAAAGACATGAGTGAAAAAGACAAAGAAATTATCAAAAAAAGAATAAAAAAGGCAAATATAAATGACTGAAAAAAAAATATGGATGAAAAGACGAGGAAATTAACTTGAAAAACATAACCAAAACAATCCCTCCAATCACACACCCCAGGAGAAAGCGGATCAACACAAAATTACTGAACACGAACACACCAAATGATTCTTTTCCAAGTGTTGTAGAGTCCAGCCGGAGCCAGTGAGGTTAACAATAATATTAAA
The DNA here is from genome assembly GCF_035594125.1 of Scylla paramamosain. NCBI lineage: Eukaryota > Metazoa > Arthropoda > Malacostraca > Decapoda > Portunidae > Scylla > Scylla paramamosain. The sequence continues at coordinate 25,026,423 of NC_087155.1, read as the reverse complement.
TAGAAAAGCCAGCTCATCATGTTGGTTCCACGTAAACACTGTGCACATCATGCTAAAAACAATTATGCTTTCTACCATCATCTGACATTTTACAGGTGAAATAATGCCGAGGGAGACGAATGTGTGGGTTTTAGTGAATTACTTCCGTGTTGGCGTTGAGAGAGAGAGAGAGAGAGAGAGAGAGAGAGAGAGAGAGAGAGAGAGAGAGAGAGAGAGAGAGAGAGAGAGAGAGAGAGAGAGAGAGAGAGAGAGAGAGAGAGAGAGAGAGAGAGAGAGAGAGAGAGAGAGATTCATATATTAACCCTCTGATCCCTATTTGATACATCTTTCCTTAATTACTAATCGCTCTGAGACATCTTTACTTGTTCTGCAGCCACCTCCAATCTTTAAACTGGGTAGAAATTGCGAAATCTATTATCTTTATTTCCGCTTCTTTCTTGCAGATGCTTATAAAGATTTGAGGTATTACTTCTGGTGCTCTTAATTGTTTTCTGTCCCACTGAAAGGGCTGGTTAGTTTTTCCACAAGTTTCTCAGACCGGCACAAAATATAATCCCGAAAATATACTATGATATTTAATTTTTCTCCTTCTTTTTCCACATTTCTTTCCTGTTTCTCATGTCATAGAATACATAAATAGATATATAGATGAGCAAATTAATAAATAAAACACCTTAAGCCTGTATACTTTGAAATTTCTGGTATTCCTTTCTTTTTTCTTATTCTACATTAGTTTCCTGTACAATTCTCAGAACAAGAGAAAACGGAACTCCTGAAAGCTATTCTGATATTTCATTTTTTTTTTTTTTCTGAATTAGTTTTCTGTAAATTCCTCAGACGAACACAAAACTAAATCCTTAAAAATCTACTTTGATGGTTCACGTTCTTTCCATTTTTTTATTTACTTTTTTCCATTTTCTATTTGTTTTTTTTTATTTTCCTTTTATTTTTCATTTCCTTTATTTTTTTTTCTAATCTCACCTTTTCTTTTCCTTATGGGAGATACGAAGACAAAAGCCAAAACTGAACCTTAAGTCACATATAACAAAGCCATACATACATACATACTCGTACATACATACATACATACACACATACATACTTACGTAGAACCACTAATTATATATTACAGTAACCTCTTTTTATTTTCCTCCTCCCATACAGTGACCTCCAAAAACTACCTTGATATATAATTCCATTTCACCCCAGCTTAATTCTGACCAATCTAGTGACCACTCATACATTAACATGACCCATCTTCACCTTTTCACCTTGAATCTGATCCACTAATGACCTTTTAAAAAAATCACCATAGCTTATTCTTCCTTCCCTCGTAACTTCATCACCCAATGACCTAGCAAATTCTAGTGACCTATCTCCTGCTTAATTCCATCCAATAACCTAACAAATTATTATGCCTCCCATTTTCTCCTATGACCTACTTCCATTTTCTCCCACCTTGATTTCCCCCCGTGCAGTGACCATTCAATCAAGCGGGGAAGGTCAAGCGACAAAGGTGACTCCTCTGTGTAGCTGTTAGTGCCTTCTTCCTCACTGGGCACTGTAATCCAAGGTGACAATGGAACACCGTGCGACAAAGCAAGGCGTAACTGGATTTGATTGAAGGGAGGAGAGGGAGGCGGTGGGAGAAGGTGGGGGGCGGGAGGAGAGGTGGGCAAGAAGAGAGTGGGGGTAGAGAGAGAGAGAGAGAGAGAGAGAGAGAGAGAGAGAGAGAGAGAGAGAGAGAGAGAGAGAGAGAGAGAGAGAGAGAGAGAGAGAGAGAGAGAGAGAGAGAGAGAGAGAGAGAGAGAGAGAGATTTTTGCTCCTCGATGCCTCTTCATTTTTACTTGTTTTTCTTTTCGTGGATCATTTTATAGTTTTCATATGATTATTGCTACTACTACTACTACTACTACTACTACTACTCACCATCACCATCACCAAATTAACGCAACGCCACAACACAGCCAAAATCAACACATCACTATTGCCACTACCACCACAACCAATACGCCCACAATCACAAATATACCGCGAAACCACTTAATGTTCCAGCGGTAGTAGCAGTAGTAGTAGTAGTAGTAGTAGTAGTAGTAGTAGTAGTAGTAGTAGTGGTAGCAGTAGTAGTAGTAGTAGTAGTAGTAGTAGTAGTAGTAGGAGGAGGAGGAGGAGGAGGAGGAGGAGGAGGAGGAGGAGGAGGAGGAGGAGGAGGAGGAGGAGGAGGAGGAGGAGGAGGAGGAGGAGGAGGAGGAGGAGGAGGAGGAGGAGGAGGAGGAGTTATTGTTGCCCTTGTTGTTGTTGGTGCTGTGGAAAAAACATTAAAAAATCCACTCCATCATACACACACACACACACACACACACACACACACACACACACACACACACACACACACACACACACACACACACACACACGATTCCATCCATACCTAGCCACGTACCCCGCAAATAAAGTTTCACCTGTGTATAGACGCTAATGACTCACTAATTGAGCGGCTAAGAAAAATACACCAGAGGGCAAAGGGAATTAATCAACACATACGCCTGGCCTGCCTCACTAATGACAGGTAGGGCACGCCAGGTGTGAGAGAGAGAGAGAGAGAGAGAGAGAGAGAGAGAGAGAGAGAGAGAGAGAGAGAGAGAGAGAGAGAGAGAGAGAGAGAGAGAGAGAGAGAGAGAGAGAGAGAGAGAGAGAGAGAGAGAGAGAGAGAGAGAGGGGGGGGGGGGGGGAGGAGGCTGAGACTATCCTAACTATAAAAACAAGGTTAATTCCTCGCCCACTTCGTGTTGCTTTGTTTTCATATCCTATTATGTCCAAATTACGTAGTTTTCAAGCCACAGATCCTTCCTTTCCGCACCACCTCCGCCTCCACACGCTTCCAACGAGCACTACTTCAATGCCTTCAATGCCGCTCTGTTTGCGATGCTTAATTTCGTGCCACTGTTTTATTAGTCTTTTTTTCGTCTTTTTAGAATTTGAATTTATGTTTTCCTGTTTTTTTATATACTTTCATTCCAGCTGGTTTTCACTGTGCGCAAAAAAGTATACTGTATTATATAAGGAAACAAGAAAAGTGATGATTCTTTTTTTTTTATATTTTCATTGCTTTTGTTTATTAATTATATCCATTTATTTATTGAAAAAGAAAAAATATTCAATTTAAAAATTTTCTTCTGGTAGTTGGGATATGTCGCTTACTTCAACAATAACCAATGTAAATATGTAAAACATTCCTTTAACTTCGTACGAGTGATGCTTAACCGCATTTCATTTGTAGAAAAAAATAAGACCCTTAAAACCACACATTTTATTGATATGTACTCTTTATATTAATATGCTTCTCTTACTTTTCATGATGTATGCACATGTAATCTTAGAGAAAAGTTTTATTTACGAAAATTTTTGATTTTTCTTTTTTTTTTTTTTTTGCAAGTACGGACCTTTGTTAAAGTAAAAAAAAAATATAATAATTTAAAAAATTTTCTTCTGGTAATTGGGATATATTCCTACCAATATTCTTTATATATATATATATATATATATATATATATATATATATATATATATATATATATATATATATATATATATATATATATATATATATATATATATATATATATATATACCTTTTATACTGATATTCTGGTTTTACTTTTCATGATTTATGCATCTGTAATCTTAGACAAAGATTTTTAATTACATTTTTTTTTTGTACAGGTACGGACCTTTGTTAACTTTGTTTCACTCTTTTATTTATTTATTAATATTTTATCTTATTTACTTTTATTTATGTGTATGTGTGTTTACTAGTTATCAAAATATAATAAAATAAAGAATGGTGGCTTTTAACGTGTGTGTGTGTGTGTGTGTGTGTGTGTGTGTGTGTGTGTGTGTGTGTGTGTGTGTGTGTGTGTGTGTGTGTGTGTGTGTGTGTGTGTGTGTGTGTGTGTGTGTCCGTCCATCTGTCTGTCTGTGTACTAGCCATCGTAATTAATGTCCACAATAATGACGCGTCAACAAACGGATGACGCTCGCCTGCACTCAGCAAAGCCCCGCGTGACCCTCATTCCCTGCCCAGCTCGACCCATTACCAGCATTCAATGGCACGCTGCCTTTAAGGTCTCGCCAAGTTAAACCATTCAGAGTCATTCGGTTAATTGATTCACGTAAACAACGCTCCATTAACGAATGAACGTTTACTTTCCTCTTTTCTTTTCTTTTTTTTTTTTTACCTATCTCTCCAAACTCTGCTAATGATCCTAAGCTACTTTTTCACTTGCTTTCAACCTATTTCTTTTCTCTGATATTGGATCTTGAACTTAAACGAATTCTTTCTTTTTTTTTTTTTTTTTTTTTGAGGGGGCTTTGTTATTTTTACCTATAGACGAAATCTCCATTTTTTTTTTTATCTATTTTTCTCGCATTTTCGTCACCACAGGTACGCTCATTCAACGGACGAGAGCAACGGAGACTGGCAGTGTTACCACATTCGCGTATCCTCAGCTAAGTTAAATTACGTAGCTGGGACCAAATTAATGGTAAAATCACTTAAACATTTGAATAAGAGTAAACTAACACCTTCCGTGGCCCTTTTTATTTTCCGTCCCCTAACCATTATTGTTGTTAGCGGTGGTGGTGGTGGTGGTGACTGGGTTCCGTGTTTGAGTGGTACAGCAATGAAGGTTGAAAAGGAGGCGAAAGCAAAGTATGTTTTCATTCTCTTTGATTAATGAGAGGCGCTGTGTTGTAAGGAAAGATGCTGTGTGGTGTTATATGGTGTGGTGCGGTGTGGTGTGGCGTGGTGTGGTGTGGTGCGGTGAGGAGAGGTGATGTGTAGTAGGGTGTGGTGCAGTGTGGCGTGGTATGATGTGGTGCAGTGTAGTGTTATGTGATGCAGCTGCCGGATATCTCACTTCCCCAAACACAAACGCATTTCAAAAACAGTTTCATTATTTATACCGGGAAGAGAAAGTGAAAAAAGAGTTTCCCGTGTTTGCTAACATTTATTGACACTTCCCATTTTCCGGCAATATAAAAATTGTTGTGGACATATCAGCGCACGTCAAGCTTGGTGTTCCTGGAAGTGGTGTGATCATCCGGGGGCTTTCCTTTCTTTCCGCCTGTTCCTGCTGATTTCCGTTCCTGTTTGCTGTTGTCATGGTGGTTAGTAGATAAATAGATAGATAGATAGATAGATAGATGGATAGATAGATAGATAGGAAGAGATAGAAGCATAGACATTTGGATGGATAAATGGAGAGATAGATAAATATACATAAATACATACATACATACATATACAATATACACACATATATAAATACTTAAATATACATAAATACATACTTACATACACAGACATAGATAGATAGATAGATAGATAGATAGATAGATAGATAGATAGACAGATAGACAGATAGATAGATAGATTGATTGATTGATTGATGAATAAATAAACAAATAAATAGATAAACAGAAAGACTGACAGATAAAAAGATAGAGAGAGAGAGAGAGAGAGAGAGAGAGAGAGAGAGAGAGAGAGAGAGAGAGAGAGAGAGAGAGAGAGAGAGAGAGAGAGAGAGAGAGAGAGATGAAGACAATACATACATAGGTAAAAAATAGGAAGACAGACAGGTGAAATTGCAACAGTAATTGAATTTTTTGCAAGTTGTTGTTGTTGTTGATTGTTATTGTTGTTGTTGTTGTTGTTGTTGTTGTTGTTATTATTGTTGTTCCTGCTGCTTTTTTCCGTCTTCATATTATTGTTTCGTATTGTTGTCGCTCAGATAGATACAAAGAGGAATGAATAAATAGATCGACATAGACAAAATACATATATAGGTTAATAGATATATAAAAAAAATAGATAGATAGATAGATAGATGAATAGATAGATAGTTAAAGAAGCAAAAAAGACCGACAGACCGATAGATTGTTAGACAGATAGATAGAGAAACAAAAAAGACAAAGATAGATAAATAGATAGATAGATAGATAGATAGATAGATAGCCAAATAGAGAGATTGCAGCAGATAGGAAACAAAAAAGAAATAAAACAATCTACACGCATCACCACCACAAGGTAGCCGAAGTTAACTGAATTACAATGCCATTTGACTAATACTGGAGCAAAGTACAGGCGATTCTCAGGGATATTACGTAACTCTCACACACACACACACACACACACACACACACACACACACACACACACACACACACACACACACACACACACACACACACTGACAGACAGACAAACAGAAACAGATGTAGGTATATGTACGTAAATATATGCAGATAGATATAGATAGATAGAGAGATAAAGAGCTACTGATAAATAAAGACATACAAACAAACAAAAGGACAAACAATAAAAGGTACATAAAATAATAACGCCATGCAGTGAACAAAAAAAAAAAAAAAAATCAAACCAGGAACTGAATAATAATGTGGATGGAGTAATGTATTGCTGCTGTCTGTCGCCTTGGCCCTGATTCACGCCGCGCCACCCCGAGTGAATGAGTGAAGAAATGAGGTTGGTGGTTGGTGGTTGGTGGTCGTGGTCGTGGTGGTGGTGGTGGTGATAGTGGTAATTTCAGGATGAATTCAATACATTCAAACTTTTTTTTTTTCGTGTTTCATGGTCAAACCCGTTCCACTTTTTCTTTGTGCTTTTATTTTTATTTCATCTTTTTCACGGTTATTGTCATTCCGCATACCTGCCTGTGTGTCTCTTTTGTCTATCTGTCTGTCTATTTATTTGAGTGCCTGCCTGTCTGCTTATCTCTCTCTCTCTCTCTCTCTCTCTCTCTCTCTCTCTCTCTCTCTCTCTCTCTCTCTCTCTCTCTCTCTCTCTCTCTCTCTCTCTAATAATCAAGGAAAAACAAAAATTGCATCATCATAGGAGCAGAAAAAATAAATAAAAAATCTATTCAGCAAATCGAATCAAACGAGTCATACGAGCAAGCAGAGCACGAAGACAAAAGAGCGGCAGGCGTTTTATTACCAAAGCTTGAAAACTGGTGGAATGCGATGCACCGCGCGGCTCAGACCAGCCGCGCTGAATGTTACGCTCGTGTGGCCACGTTACGCGCCTCGCTTTGATGGCTGCGGCCTGTCGAACCTCGCGGTGGGGATGATTTGCAGCGGATGTCGCGACGGTAAAGATTAGTTACCGTAAAAAAAAAAAGTAAATACATTGAAGATTATCTTTTTTATGTCAAACGGGCACCGACACAAGGCAACAAAGAGAACGAAAAATGAGGCCTACTAAAGTGCCAGTCCAAAAAGATAGGTAAAAAATTATCATCCGAAATTGGAGGATAAGTGTCTTGAAACCTGCCTCTCGAAAGCGTTCAAGTCACAGGAAGGAGGAAATACAGAAGTAAGAAGAGATTTCCAGAGTTTACCAAAATAATATTGTGAAAGATTGTGAATATTGGTTAATTATTCCATTACAGGGGTGGACAGAATAGTCTCCCCACAAAAATTGTTGAGATTAGTCTGTCGAAAGGAAAATTTAATTAAGTTAAATTTGCCCCAAAATATGAATAAACAGTAGGGATTAGGAAAATTAATTAACTGTAAAATCCACCAAAAGTAAACCAGGTAATAGATACTTAAGGCTGCTTAGAGGACCTTTCCCCTGCGGTTGGGGGGTTCTAATTTTTAGACGCGTCGCAAGCCTGATCATACGGAACCTGCCTGCACACACCATGCCGTGTCGCGCTGCCGTGATGGTTGCGGTGAGTGACATTTTGCTATAAATGACTGTGTTTTCAGTATGTGAAGCTTTATCTCTCGTGTTTACGAGAGTTTTTCCTACTTAATATAATAATATATTTCACTGAAAATAGCGAGAATAAGTAAAACATGTAAACTTTTTTTTTATTTTTGTTTTATTTTCACTTTTTCAAGCTTTTTTTTATTTTTTTTTTAATACATCTTGATTCTACAGTCACTGGTGAGTCTGATGGTGTCAACCAAAACTGGCTATCCCGTATATGAAGTGAGTTATGGCTTCTGAATGATTATTTTTTAACTGTCTTCACTCAGGAAAACATGCAGGATATGCCAGATAGTGAACAGGTGTTTAGAGCAGATGAGTATGAGAAGCTGACGGATATTTCCATAACTAGGGAGATAGTGGAGCAGGAGATAGATAGGCTAAAAAAGTTCAAGTCACCAGGACCTGATGAAATATATCCCAGAGTACTGAAGGAATGTAAAAAGATTATTAGTGAGCCGTTAGTTTCTGTCTTTAGGAAATCACTGGAGTCGGGTGAGGTACCAGTAATGTGGAGGCAGGCTAATGTAGTACCCATCTTTAAGAAAGGGGATAAAACTTTAGCGTCTAATTATAGACCTGTCAGCTTAACTTCAGTTGTAGGTAAAATGTTAGAGTCAATAATAGCAAGGAACATTAGGGAACATTTAGACAAACATAACTTGATAAATCAGTCACAGCATGGCTTCACGAAGGGGAAGTCTTGCCTGACAAACTTGTTAAGTTTTTACAGTAAGGTGTACGAGGCAGTAGATAATGGTGATAGTTATGATATCTTATATCTGGACTTTAGTAAAGCATTCGACAAGGTGCCCCATCAAAGGCTCCTGAGAAAGGTTAGGGCGCACGGGATAGATGGGAAGGTGTTAGGTTGGATAGGGTCATGGCTTGGTAACAGGCGACAGAGAGTGCTAATAAACGGCTCGAAATCCGAGTGGGGTCATGTCATTAGTGGGGTGCCACAGGGATCAGTATTAGGGCCATTATTATTTCTAATATATATCAATGACTTGGATAGTGGAATTAATAGCGATGTTAGTAAATTTGCGGATGACACAAAGATAGGTAGATTAATTAGGTCAGAAGCGGATGCCATCGCCTTGCAGACAGACTTAGATAGAATGAATGAATGGACGGATAGATGGCAAATGCAATTTAATATCAATAAATGCAAAGTGCTTAGCGTAGGTAGAGGAAACCCACACAATAGGTACACATTAAACACCCAAACTCTGGTAGGTACAGGGTACGAGAAAGATTTAGGAGTTATAGTTAGCTCTGAACTCCGTCTAGGGAAACAATGCATAGAAGCCAGAAACAAGGCAAATAGGGTACTAGGATTCATTTTTAGGAGTGTTAAAAGTAGAAGGCCGGAAGTAATATTAAAGTTATACTTGGCGCTGGTCAGACCTCATCTAGACTACGCTGTGCAGTTCTGGTCCCCACATTACAGGAAAGATATAGGTCTATTAGAATCAGTACAGAGGAGAATGACTAAAAGGATACAGGGGATGAGGAGTATTCCTTACGAAGCGAGGTTGAAGCGGTTAAATTTACATTCTCTAGAGAGACGTAGGTTAAGAGGGGACCTGATAGAAGTCTTTAAGTGGTATAAGGGTTATAACAAGGGAGATGTAAGCAAAATTCTTAGGATCAGCAACCAGGGTAGAACAAGAAATAACGGGTTCAAGCTTGAAAAATTTAGGTTTAGGAAGGAGATAGGAAAAAATTGGTTCTCAAATAGAGTGGTAGATGAGTGGAACGGACTCAGTAATCATGTAGTTAGTGCTAGGACACTAGAGAGCTTTAAGAGAAGATTAGACAAGTTTATGGATGGGGATAACAGATGGAAATAGGTAGGAGTGTTTCATACAGGGACTGCCACGTGTAAGCCTGGTCGCTTCTTGCAGCTTCCCTTATTTCTTATGTTCTTATGTATATAATTCGCGCATTTTGCGCGTCTGACAAGTCGAAATATACAAAATACGGAAAATGGTGCGTCTGACGAAGAAATTTTATAAAATAAGAAAGATGCGCCGTCCTCCTCCTACTTGGAGATGTTTCCGAGACTGAAATCGTAATTTTTATGTGCGATGGACACCAAAAGGTGCTCCTGGCCAAATCATCGTTGTACCCTTCAGGGGCCAGGCGGAGCGGAGAGTTGTAGAGATGTGCGGTAACAAAATTGGAACCCCCCTCGCTTCGCGGGGGGAATAAGTGAATTTGATAAAAGAAAAAGAAAATAAATCTGACAGGAAACATAAATAATTAAGAAAAAAAAGAATTAACAAAAGATTAAGTAATAAAAATACATAAATGCAAGAGAAGTACATAAAAATCAGGAAACATAATTTGCCTGACAGGCATGTGCGTCCTCACGGTGCCCGGCCCGTGAGTAATGAAGAGAAAATGTGAAATAAAACAGTCTGCAGGAGAATGTCTGACAAACTTTAAATTTTCGTCGTGGAGAATTTTATTTCGGAAGGCGAGGCATACGATAGTGACTGGCGCAGCACGTGAAGGACGCCGCCTGCTGGCACTCAGTTGTCGTCACAGTGCCACAGAACCAGGAGTTAGCGGCACTTTGATACATTATTTGTATGTACAGGAAATGTTATACATGATTGATTTCTGAATCTCTCTCTCTCTCTCTCTCTCTCTCTCTCTCTCTCTCTCTCTCTCTCTCTCTCTCTCTCTCTCTCTCTCTCTCTCTCTCAGAAACACAAACAGAACACTTCATCTTTCAGAGAATTTCAATAGTGCTGTTTCTTAAAATATTCTTTTATCAAGAACTATTCTCATATTTCTTTCACTTCCTCCTCTTTGACACCACCTCCTTCTCTTCCTCCTCCTCCTCCTTCATCGGCCACTTAAGGTCAACACTCCTCGCTTCCCTGTGTCTCTGCTTCCTACTCTCCCCACCAGATGGCACTAAACGGCACACCTAAGCACCCCTGCCACTCACCTCTTAACAGGTCACTTTAACGCGCTGTTCCTCCTCGGCGGGATCAACAAGCACCACTTCACGAGTCATCACCAGTCAAGGGCTAGTCGCAGCTCTCTATAAGTTATCGATAACCTGGTGTGTTTTCTTTCCAGTCTTCCTCCTCCTCCTCTACACGCTCAGCTGTTTGTCCTTCCTGCTTCCCTCTCAACTCTGATGCCACGAATGGTAAAGTTTTTTCTTCGTAATCAGAGCTTCATCAGTGATCATATTTGGTTATGTGGATCTCTCTCTCTCTCTCTCTCTCTCTCTCTCTCTCTCTCTCTCTCTCTCTCTCTCTCTCTCTCTCTCTCTCTCTCTCTCTCTCTCTCTCTCTCTCTTTGGAAGCAAGATTTCAATTTCATTTGGAAAGTAAGTTTTTTTCAATGTGCATTTCGTAAAATAAAATGGTATTCAGTAAAGCAGAATTGTGAGAAAATATAGAATCTGCTTCGTTTCAGTGACATGAGAATATTGCTTTTCATCTTTGTTTCACTTTTATTTATTAATAGAAAAATGAAAGCAGAGACAACATCATGACAGCTCATTCAGCGTGCTGCAACCTGTCCATGGCTTTTTTTTTTCTTCTTTCTTTTGTCTTTCATAGAGTCAAGAAAAAGGACGCGCGTAAACAAACGAACGAGAAGAGGAATGAAAAGATCGCTGTAAATGGGGAAGTAAAACTTTTCTATTTATTTATTATTTTTCTTTTCATATATCGTAATATTCTCGAAAACGCAATTACTCATTCGTCTTTCATGCATGCATTAATCCTGTGTAAGGCTACCATGCTCAGCTTCACTAAGACTGTCAGTCATTTTGCCATCTGATGACTGCCACGCACTGATACCCTCAATCGCTGACTGGTCTACGCATTCCCATCTTGTACTGAACAGTGTGGCAAAGTAACGTTGAATATCTAACAAACCCTTATTGTATTACAAGATACTGGTATACCTAAGTAAAAACAATCTGGTATCTTACAATCAAGTAATAGTTAAGGTGTTACAGATAGAAAGGATTAGTGTCATTACAGCATTTTCGATAAGGTAAAAATGCTGCAAGTTTCTAAAGATGAGAAGGAGTAGAAGCATCAGTCAGCAGCAGAGTTACCTCACTGGTGTGTCCTGAGGTGGCACAATCACAGTGGCGTGTGTGGTGAAGCAATGCAGCACGAAGGCAGCTCAGGGGATCGCAAACGCCTCACGGACCACCTGCCAAACAATGTACCACACAAAAATCTGCTATCGCTATTAACTTTCAGCACGCGTGAGTTTAGACGATCCTTGTACCAAAGGTCTGCTGCATAAAGGACTGCGCAGATAAATGGCTTGCTCCGAGTGAATTAAACACTTTTGCTATGTGTGTTTCGAATTAAAGGCCTCGTCCATTCTTTCACTGACGGAATATAGAAATGTTGCTATATTTCATGCACGCCGCGATGTATATGTGTTAGTTAAAAATGTGGTGCGTTATACATCTGACTGATAAATACACGGCCGGCGCTGCTGAATGAAGGGGATACTTTATGATTAACTTGAATACTGTTTGGGGAATTCATGCATTGTGAGGCAAATTAATTAACACAATTCATATTCACGTGCCCTTCAGTAATGATGCGACCAACCTTCACAGAACCGTGATACTATAATAATAATAATAATAATAATAATAATAATAATAATAATAATAATAATAATAATAATAATAATAATAATAATACGAAACAACAACAATTACTAATATTGATACTACTGCCAATAATAATAATAATAATAATAATAATAATAATAATAATAATAATAATAATAATAATACGAAACAACAACAATTACTAATATTGATACTACTGCCAATAATAATAATAATAATAATAATAATAATAATAATAATAATAATAATAATAATAATAATAATAATACGAAACAACAACAATAACTAATATTGATACTACTGCCAATAATAATAATAATAATAATAATAATAATAATAATAATAATAATAATAATAATAATAATAATAATAATATAGTAATGATAATAATAAAAATAACTAACAAAATACCTCTAACAACAGTAGTAGTAGTAGTAGTAGTAGTAGTAGTAGTAGTAGTAGTAGTAGTAGTAGTAGTAGTAGTAATAGTAGCAGTAGTAATGGTGGTAGTAACAAAAATAATAGTAGGGGTAGAAATAATAGTACTACTAATAACAGAAGTAGTAGTAGTAGCAGCAGCAGTAGCAGTAGCAGTAGCAGTCGTAGCACTAAGATTACCAGTAGTAGCACCAGTAGCTGAAGAGGACGCGTCATCAGGCCAGGGGTTCTAATGGCATCACGCTCATCACTTTCTTCCCCCCATTAAAAGTTAAGTGTTTTGCTTCGGCACACAATCAGATTACGGGAGGCGCGCTTGATAAGTCTGATCGAGTTTATCACCTCTTAGTTAATCACTCCAATTTTAGATCCCCTCTCTCTCTCTCTCTCTCTCTCTCTCTCTCTCTCTCTCTCTCTCTCTCTCTCTCTCTCTCTCTCTCTCTCTCTCTCTCTCTTCCCTTCTCTCAGCATTCCCTTCCCTTCTCTTTGCCTCTTCTCCTTTCTTCTCTTCACTTTTTCTCTCTCTTTCTCTCTTTCTTCTCTTTCATACATACGTTTCCTGCTCCTTTTCTATCCGTTCTCTTTTTTTTTTCTTTCCCTTTCTTTCGTTTATAAGCTTCCTCTCTCCCCCCTCTCTCTCTCTCTCTCTCTCTCTCTCTCTCTCTCTCTCTCTCTCTCTCTCTCTCTCTCTCTCTCTCTCTCTCTCTCTCTCTCTCTCTCTCTCTCAGCCATAAGCGTTCCCCCTCACTTCCCCTTTATCACTTTATCCCTTTATCCCTTCTACTTTTCCAGCCTGTCTTTACATTCCCCCATATTCTCTTCTTCTTTGTCTCCATTCCCCTCTTTCTGCCTATATAACCTTGTCTTAAAGTCCTCTTCTCCCTTTCGTTTCTTTCTCCTTCCCTTCTCATTCTTCCTCATAATTCTTTTCTCATTTTTTCTTAATACTCATTTGTTATCTTATTTTTTTTCTCTCTCTCTTTTTTTCTTATTTCTCC
>NC_087155.1:24982555-25007555 GCF_035594125.1 Scylla paramamosain | reverse complement strand
CAGAAAGTAGAAAGTCTTGTGCAGCGAGGCCGCGGAAGGAGGGGAGGGCATGCAGTTAGCAAGATCAGAAGAGCAGTTAGCATGAAAATAGCAGTAGAAGCCAGCTAGATATGCAACATTGCGGCGGTGAGAGAGAGGCTGAAGACAGTCAGTTAGAGGAGAGGAGTTGATGAGACGAAAAGCTTTTGATTCCACCCTGTCTAGAAGAGCAGTATGAGTGGAACACCCCCAGACATGTGAAGTATACTCCATACATGGACGGATAAGGCCCTTGTAAAGAGTTAGCAGCTGGGGGGGTGAGAAAAACCGGCGGAGACGTCTCAGAACACCTAACTTCATAGAAGCTGTTTTAGCTAGAGATGAGATGTGAAGTTTCCAGTTCAGATTATAAGTAAAGGACAGACCGAGGATGTTCAGTGTAGAAGAGGGGGACAGTTGAGTGTCATTGAAGAAGAGGGGATAGTTGTCTGGAAGGTTGTGTCGAGTTGATAGATGGAGGAATTGAGTTTTTGAGGCATTGAACAATACCAAGTTTGCTCTGCCCCAATCAGAAATTTTAGAAAGATCAGAAGTCAAGCGTTCTGTGGCTTCCCTGCGTGATATGTTTACCTCCTGAAGGGTTGGACGTCTATGAAAAGACGTGGAAAAGTGCAGGGTGGTATCATCAGCGTAGGAGTGGATAGGACAAGAGGTTTGGTTTAGAAGATCATTAATGAATAATAAGAAGAGAGTGGGTGACAGGACAGAACCCTGAGAAACACCACTGTTAATAGATTTAAGAGAAGAACATTGACCGTCTACCACAGCAGCAATAGAACGGTCAGAAAGGAAACTTGAGATGAAGTTACAGAGAGAAGGATAGAAACCGTAGGAGGGTAGTTTGGAAATCAAAGCTTTGTGCCAGACTCTATCAAAAGCTTTTGATATGTCCAAGGCAACAGCAAAAGTTTCACCAAAATCTCTAAAAGAGGATGACCAAGACTCAGTAAGGAAATCCAGAAGATCACCAGTAGAGCGGCCTTGACGGAACCCATACTGGCGATCAGATAGAAGGTTGTGAAGTGATAAATGTTTAAGAATCTTCCTGTTGAGGATAGATTCAAAAACTTTAGATAGGCAGGAAATTAAAGCAATAGGACGGTAGTTTGAGGGATTAGAACGGTCACCCTTTTTAGGAAGAGGTTGAATGTAGGCAAACTTCCAGCAAGAAGGAAAGGTAGATGTTGACAGACAGAGCTGAAAGAGTGTGTGTGTGCGTGTGTGTGTGTGTGGCAGCCCTGCCTGAAGTGTAAACACCGGAGTGGGAGTTCCTGATAAAACTCTCACTTCTGGTGTGTTCATGAAACCTCTGCAGGCTTACAACTATCTCAGACGGTTCTTGAAGGTTAGAAGGCGTTCTGTTAAGCCGTGGATACTGATTAATAAGGAGGGGCCTTGGAATAATAGATAAATTACCTGTCTGCCAACCCCTTTGACGCACGCGCAGTAAGAGTCCCAACAGACGACAGCCTTTTCATCAGAGACTACGATATTTCACATGCCCGTTATCATGGATGGACAAGTAATTCCACTAACAGAGCTGAGAGCAATGTCGCAGAGAGAGATAGCAAAGATAAACAAAGACGTGTTGATTGGTAGCATTAGAGCCTCAGACGACAACACAGCAGCAGTGGCCCACACATTGGAAAAGAAAATACATGACATTTTAACGGAGTTACGTGAATTAAGAAATCAGTTTTCATCTTCTGAGAGTGTCTTCAACAGGAGGTTGTTTCAGTTGCAAGAAAAGGTGGATCAACAAGCGGAAGTCATTGCTCGACAAGTTTTTTAGAAAGTGTCGATAGAAGAGAAAGAGAAACAAGACTAACCGTTCTTGGCGTCCCGGATGAAGGCGAGAGTCTGGAAGGAGCGACTACAGAAGAAGGCAAGTTGCAGAAGGTCTTGTGTCAAATAGATGTGGCCCCTAATGTCGAATTTATTACAAGACTAGGTCGAGAGGGAGGAGGAGGGAGGAAGAGGCCGATGCTGGTAAAACTGTCGTCCCTAGCAGCAAGAGACAAGGTGGTCAGCGAGACAGGTAAATTGAAGGATGCTGGTGAATTGTACAGTCATATCTTTTTGAAAAAAAAAAAAAAAAAAGGGCGTGCATCCGAGCATAAGGAAGGAGTGGAAGCGGTTGAGGGAGGTGGAATCCACTGAGAAGGCGAGACCGGAAAATGTTGGTTGTGTAGCAAGGCTGGATGCACGCGAGAGAAAAGTTTACCGAGATAA
Organism: Scylla paramamosain; assembly: GCF_035594125.1. NCBI lineage: Eukaryota > Metazoa > Arthropoda > Malacostraca > Decapoda > Portunidae > Scylla > Scylla paramamosain. The sequence goes on along the minus strand of NC_087155.1, from coordinate 25,005,284 downwards.
TGTAGTGATTGACAGCTGGAATCCTGCTCCTTTTTTTAAAGGACCCTTAAAGGGACCTGTGCTTGTTGCGTCATGGAATGTTAATGGAGCGAGGTCGAAACTTGAAAATGATAGAGTACAATCATTGCTGCTTAAGCATGACGTAATAGGGCTTAATGAAGTCATGACAAAAGCTTAAGTGTCTCTTCCCGGATACGTTTCTTATAAGAGCAACAACTGTGATCGTAATAGAGGAGGAACTGCTGTGTTGCTCAGACGACGCCTAATGGACTTTATTGTCTCAATTGCCACCATTATGAAGGATCGGCGTGGATACGTTTATCTGTGTTGTGTGACATTATTATTGTTTTTTGTTATATCCCACCTAGTGATTCACAGTACTTTAACGCATACAGCTTTAGCTTCATCCAAGAAAAGCTTAGGAAGAGTGAAGAAGGAGGTTTAAAAACAATAGTCCTGGATGATAATTATGAACTCAAGGTTCGGTACTAGTGTTCGAGACATCGGTGAGAGCTGGTATTCCTGATTGTGACTTGTATAATTATCCTGTGATTCCCGACCTAGTTAACAGGCCGAGTAGTAATACTGATATTCTTGCTGATATCTGCGATGACTACAAATTGCTTATTGTGAATAATCTAAGATATATGAATAAGTATTATAAGAGTACATTGACTTATAAAGCTGGTAACGAATGGGTGTCAGAGTTGGAGATTTGTGTATCCCATGATATTATTGGATGTGTAAACAATTTTGATGTGATTCGCGACGCGTGTGTCCTATCTGATCATGCTCTCATAGCTGCAGGCATCAAACCGCCCCCCTTGGTGGACAGAGAATCATTGCTAGAGAGAAAGACCCAGCTGGGAGCCAGCGCAGGGCTGAAACCTTATCAACAGGATCTTGTCAGAAGACTGAGATTTGAAAACACAGACCTTGAGTGTTTGAAGGATAAGCTTTCTCGATGCAAGTGTGCCGACTCTAGCAGGTGTGTTGTAATACCTTTAAAGAATTATGATGAGATGGAAAGGTGGGAGAGGTTAGTAAACGACTGCGATGATAAGCGAGTTTGGGCGGCGATAGATTGGAGAGGTGAATATATAGAAAACGGGAATGCTGAAGTTAGACCTTCAAGTGAGGATTTGAGTGTTTATTATGATGACATTTATAATCGAGAAGACAGTACAGCTCCTGATCAGAACCAGTGCCAAACAGAGGTATTTATTCCAGTTCTTGATGAGCAGATTCAGGTAGATGAAATGGTTACTCGGATGAACAATATGAGACCTAACAAGTCCTGTGATCCTGACGGTGTCTCCCCTGGTGTTTTGAAATATTTACCCAATCGGTGGATTCTTACTTTGACAGCACTGTTCAATGTAATCCTTGCAACTGCCGCCTACCCATCATCTCGGCAACTTGCCCGCATGTTTAATATTTACAAGAAGGATGATAAAAAGGAAGCATGTAATTATAGAGGCATCAATGTAATAAATTCACTGGCTAAATTGTTTGACTTAATCTTAAGCTCGCGGTTGAACAGTTGGTTTGTTCCATTGAGGGAACAGGCAGGCAGCCAGAAAAGCAGAGGATGCATTGAACATATTGTGACGCTACGTTTGATAATGGATATGGCTAAGAAGAAAAAATTTAAGTTATTTGTTACGTTCGTTTATTTTAGCATGGCCTATGACAGGGTGCCCGTAATGTGTTGTTTATGATACTAAAGAGAACTGAGTGCGGGGCAGCATGTTAGCGACACTTGTATGTATGTACACCGTTACGCAGAGTGTAGTGGGCACTGCTGTGGTTGCTGCTACAATAGGAGCAAGGCAGGGTTCCCCAACACCGTGTATACTGTTTATCATATACGTGAATGATGTAATTGCCTTGAATAATTGTGGTATGAATGGATTTTTGACGTGGCTACACATGTTAATGTTAATGGATGATGCTGTATTTTTCTCAACTATAAGACAGGCCATGGAACACAAATTAAGGTTGTTAAATAAATACTGTCAAGATTACGGAATGATAGTTAATAACAATAAAACTAAATTTTTGCACTGAATTGTTCTCCGGAGCAGCGTACAAAATTTACTGTGGGGGAGATGGTGGTGGAGTGGTGTGACAGCTATACGTATTTTGGCAGAATTTTTACTTGCGATGGATCAGTGTCGTCAGCAGCAACTAGGTGTAAAACTGCCCATGTATTAAAATTTGTTTAATTCCTTCAGAAGAATAGAGATGTTCCCTTTTATGTAAAGAGGCTTGTGTTTGATGCAGCTGTGATGTCAACGATGCTCTATGGGTGTGAGTCGTGGCTGGAGGGCAACATAAATCCTATTGAAAAGCTATATAATTGGTGTGTAAAGCAGCTGCTTGGAGTACGAATGTCAACCTGTTCTGATGTCTGCTGTGTCGATCTTGGACTTCCACCAATTAAGTACTTAGTCAAGGCCAGACAGTGTAAATTTCTTTCAGAGTTTATGGCGAGATAGACAGCACATGAGGAATGACCAGTGGACACATATTGTTAAGGTTGTTCTCGACTCCAGCACTCGTACGGGTAGATATATTGACAGCCTGTTGACAGATAATGTAGACGATGTTGCACAAGATAAAAAATGCTGTAAAACTCTCTATAGATAATTTTATGTCATCGCGTAGAACAGTATACAAGACTCTTAACCCTGATGTTACTGTAGATAAAGTGCACTGTGAGAGGAACTACTTTAATGAGGTGCATAGGATATCATATAGTCAATTTCGAGTTAGTGGACACTGGTTAGCAATAGAAACGGGTCGTTGGAATAGAAGAGGGCGTGGACGATTGCCTGTGGAGGAACGTTAGTGCCTGTGTGGAGCTATACAAACAGAATTGCATGAATTAGAGGTGTGTCTGCTCACAGACGCAGTCCGTGCCCACTATGGCTTTGTGTCTTGAGATCAGTTAATGCACCACCGGGAACACTTTAATGCCAATGAGAAAGTATATACAGTCTTATCGAAGTTTAAGTTCTCCATTAATTTGCTTACTGTCTTCCGTTGTTTTACATATATTGTAGTGTAATTTTAAAGGTAGAAGTTGCATTTTAATGTATTTTAAATTTCTTTTGTGTTATATCAAACAATAATTATGAAGATATTTTGGGTGTATTTTAGTGTATTCTTAATATCTGGTGTTGTATTTTAAGATATTTCTAAGGATTTTTTTTGCACTGTTTTAGTGTATTCTTAATGTTTTTTTTTTTTTTTTTTTGCATTTTAGAATAATTCCAAAGATATTTTGCATTGTTTTAATGTATTCTCAATGTTTTGTGTTGCATTTTAAGCTTATTTTAATTTATTTAGTACTATTTTGACTGAATTATGTGATAATATTACTGTGTTACATTTTAGTGCATTTGAGATGTTATGTATCATAATGAATTTAACCAGGGCTGCCACAGATTATTTATTTGTCAACAACAATAAAAATCTGAATATGTGTGTGTGTGTGTGTGTGTGTATGTGTGTGTGTTATGAGCAGACAATAAAAGGGATGACCACTGCAGCCTCTCTCTCTCTCTCTCTCTCTCTCTCTCTCTCTCTCTCTCTCTCTCTCTCTCTCTCTCTCTCTCTCTCTCTCTCTCTCTCTCTCTCTCTCTCTCTCTCTCTCTCTCTCATGAGCACCACCACATACCGCCTTTACGACACCTCTTCTCTTTAAATGAAGGGCAGCACAGGCGCAGATGACGCTCAGAGCACGCACATGAACGCCCCTTAACGCACTCATGCACACACACGCACTTTGCGTTACGACTGACAAAACTACACCTGGCGCAATGAACCCCACAGGTACCAGGCGACAGGTATGGTGCTTTAAACACCTGGAATATTTAAAAAAAAATGATAATAGAACAAGAACAAGAAGAAATAACAACAAAAAAAGACGAAGACGAAGATAAAAAAGAAAAAAAAATATGGCAGGAATCGAACGAGGGTGTCTCCAGTCACTCAGATCACCACGTCTCCAATGAGCCAACTTTGAGCACCACAAGTATCGCAAGTAGGTAGTTTCAGTGGAAGATTCATGGCTATTACTGGCTAAGGAAGTAATACAAATATTTGCTATCATACTTAAGCCTCTTGAACGCTCTGCCTGAGTCTCTATTTCCTCCTTTCTACAACTTGTCCCTTTTCTGTCAGCGAGGAGGAGGAGGAGGAGGAGGAGGAGGAGGAGGAGGAGGAGGAGGAGGAGGAGGAGGAGGAGGAGGAGGAGGAGAGAGAGAGAGAGAGAGAGAGAGAGAGAGAGAGAGAGAGAGAGAGAGAGAGAGAGAGAGAGAGAGAGAGAGAGAGAGAGAGAGAGAGAGAGAGAGAGAGAACTAGCAAGCCATTTTTTTTTTTTATTGAATTTGTGTCTGCCTCTCTTGCACAAAGCATAAATGATCTGAGCCTTGGAGTGTTATCATATTTCTTTCAGCGAGAAGAGACAATTGCAGACCCTTTTTTTAATTGCATTTGCTTTTTGTCCTTAATCTCCCTCTCCTGTACAGTACAAAAAAAAATGTATTATCTAAGCCTCGGAGTGCTTTGGTGTTTCCTGAAGCTTCATAAAATTACGTGGTTGCAGTTCGTGTTACATTTTCTGAAGTACCATTCGTTTTTGCCTTTATTTTCCCTCCCTTGTACATTAAAAGACAAATTATCCTCTTAGCCTTGGAGTGCTGTGGTGTCTCCTGAAGCTTCATAAAATTGCGTGGTTGGAGTTCGTAGTACATTTTATAAGTCAACATTTTTTTTTTTTAGTTCTTTTTTTCTTTGCTTTTAGTCATCCTAGTTTGTACACTCAAAAAATGTATAAATGAAGCCTTGGATCACTGTGATGTTTCCTGACGCCTGATAAAATACGAGGTTGAAATCCACAGTGTACAGAACATTTCCTAAAGACATCAGTGACAGGAAAAGAGAAGAGGTGGTCAATCCTTCAAGTGCCTGCAGTGTTTCTGGCTTGTTAAATCGTCTAGTATTATTTAAATGAAGTAATAAGTGTCAGGGTCATTAACTGCTAAAAGGTGAAATGGCACGAGACAACCAACACTGCCACTCTCTCTCTCTCTCTCTCTCTCTCTCTCTCTCTCTCTCTCTCTCTCTCTCTCTCTCTCTCTCTCTCTCTCTCTCTCTCTCTCTCTCTCTCTCTCTCTCTCTCTCTCCTTTAATTAGTAGCATGCCTTCTTAGTTATTAACGTTCCAGTACATAGTTCATTATAATCCCTTTTCTGATTAATGGTGAAAACAAAATCCACCATCATAAACTCTCTCTCTCTCTCTCTCTCTCTCTCTCTCTCTCTCTCTCTCTCTCTCTCTCTCTCTCTCTCTCTCTCTCTCTCTCTCGTTGTTAGTTATTTTTCTTTTATCAATACAAAAACCCTCTTTCTTCAATTAGTACCCAGTCTATTAACATCATTATTCTTTCTTTTCTTTTATCAATAGCAAAAACCACCACCACCACCACCACCACCACCACCGCTCTCCTCTCTTCTTTAATTATCCAGCCTGCCACATACACAGGTCATTAGTAAAATATGGACCACCACCAGCCCTCGCTCTTGTATAACCAATACCCCCTACCCCCCCTTATATCCTCTCTCCTCCTCATTATACCCCCTCTTCCTCCACCTAAGCTCTTCTCTCCCCGCCAAACACCGTCTATTCCAGTAATTCTTTATCTTTTATCCCTTTGGCTCTTTTTCTACAAGGAATGGCAACTTGGTGGGTATTTTTTTATGTTGAAATTTTGCTGTCCTTAAGTCCAGTCCCTCTTTTATATAATTCAAAGTGAGCCCCTCCCCCTCAATCTCCCAATGAAGCACTATCCTCCCCAACTAAACTGTTTCTTAATTCCCAAATCTCTCTTCCCCAATCAAACCTTTTCTCTGTCCCCGCATATTTTCCCCAACCAAACTTCTCTTTCCCCCTCTATCACTTCCTCCCCTGAACCTCTTTTCCCAACCAAGTCCCTCTTTCCCCCATACCAACTCCTCTCTTGAACCTCTTTTCCCCAACCAAACCTTCACTTCCTAAACACTTCTTCCTCATCCCCTCCAACCAAACCTGTAACTTCCTAATCTCCTCCACCTTATCCTCTCTTTCCTAAACCCCTCCGTTTTCTATTCCCCTCCTTACTCCAACCCCTCCTTATCACAAACCCATCGTCTCCCCCCATCAAACCTACTTTCCCAAACCCCTCCCCTTCTCCCCTACGAAGCCAGTTCCTACCACAAAGACGCTACCAGAGAAATACCCCCGTTACTCTCCCCTTACTCTTATATACACCCCCACAGCAAAACCACTTGTCTTCTAACCAAACCCTCTCTTACTTTCTCCTCCAATAACGCCAAACAAACCCTCCCATCCACCAAACCCACCATCCCACACCACCCTCACACCAAGCTCCCTTAATTACCTTCATTCACTCCAGCATCCAATTTCCAATGCGGCTCAAGGTCCAAGATTTACTCAATTAAAGTCACGCTGATTACATGCTCACCTGCCTGCCCCTCACCTGCTCCTCACCTGCCTGCTCACCTGCTTCCCCACCTAGTTTCCCTTCGACTCCCAGCCTTCCAGCAGCTCATTTGCCTTCCAGATACCGGCTATTTGGGGCATTCCAGCCTGACCTACTGACTCGCCACGTGACGCAATTAATTAAAAGCTTATGGGGGAGAGAGAGAGAGAGAGAGAGAGAGAGAGAGAGAGAGAGAGAGAGAGAGAGAGAGAGAGAGAGAGAGAGAGAGAGAGAGAGAGAGAGAGAGAGAGAGAGAGAGAGAGAGAGAGAGATTCAAGCACTTATCTTACGTTGGGTGAGAGTAACCGTGACTCATCTGCGCATCCGTCATCCATCCCGCACTCACCTGGAAGCAGAGGAAGAAAGAGTTAACAACGTGAAGAAACAAGTGACGAAAGACAATTCCCTGGTTCTTTTCAGCTCTGTAGTGTATGCTGGCCTAGGGTGCTTTAGTGGTTCGCTGTGGTTCCAGTAGTAGTAGTAGTAGTAGTAGTAGTAGTAGTAGTAGTAGTAGTAGTAGTAGTAGTAGTAGTAGTAGTAGTAGTTGTAGTAGTAGTAGTAATGGCAGTAATAGTAGTAGCACCAATAATAATAATAATAATAATAATAATAATAATAATAATAATAATAATAATAATAATAATAATAATAACAATAAAGAAAATACACTCCCTCTACTTTTCCCTTTCTTTCCCCCTCACTCCCTTCCCTTCCCTTCCCAAGCCAGCCTACTTCCCCTTCGTCAGCGTCTCCGTTACGACCCCAGGGGACTCAGATCAACTAAGTGTGGAAACAGGGAGAGAGAGAGAGAGAGAGAGAGAGAGAGAGAGAGAGAGAGAGAGAGAGAGAGAGAGAGAGAGAGAGAGAGAGAGAGAGAGAGAGAGAGAGAGAGAGAGAGAGAGAGAGAGAGAGTCCACGAACAAGTCCATTTATCCATCTTCAAGAGGTTTGTTGACGAATCATAATGTTGTTTCTCCTCCTCCTCCTCCTCCTCCTCCTCCTCCTCCTCCTCCTCCTCCTCCTCCTCCTCCTCTTCCACCTTCACCTTCACCCCTTCAAACCATTTAAGAGTAAGCCTTCAAAGCGTACTGTATCGCATATGCAGCTGTGTCTAGTGGCTTAATGAGCGCCTTGTCTATTGGGGCGCCGTGAATGGAGGGCGCTGAGGGGCGGGCCTTGTTGTGCCACCAGCGACTGAGTATTATTGTTGTGCGGCCCTTACTGAGCAGTCACCTTAACTCACCGAGACACGGACTGAGTATTTCAACATCCTCCTCCTTCACTGTGTTTCCGCCTTGTTAGGTATGGTGTCTCTTGGGATAATACACTCCTCTTGGTAACGTAAGCTGAAACACTCGTAATGCTTATGCGCCGTACCTCTACTACTCTCAAAATACTGCAGTTGAGGTTACATGGGTTTTTAAGCATGTTTTGATAGTCCTAATGATAGACTGACAAGATTTCTACGTTATTAATAGGAGAAGCAGCCTTGAGAACCCGATCATTCATGTCTATGGCCTTTGGAAATGTTCGTGTTGAAAGACCACTAAGTTTCCGAATGCGAGTCATAGTGAGTCGTGGTATGAAGAGTATGCATGGGTATGGTGTCTTGGGCCAATAATCTCATGCTACTCTCTCTCTATAGCCAGATGAGGGCGGCATGTACAGTGTCTCTCTGGGGAATGTTCTCTGTTGTTCCCCCTTTGTATGTAGCACCATGTCAGACAGGCCGTTACCGTCTTGCCTCCACACTACCAAGTCAACAGAGAGCTTTGAAGGACTAGACAAATTTATAGGAACGCTTTATACACAAGAATGCTTTATACAAGGACTGCCACTTGTAGGTCTGATGGCTTCATGCAGACCCCCTTACTTCCTGATGTTCTTTCCCGTATTCACGTACATATGGCCCAGTGACCTACGTGATGCAGAACCCAAGTGTGATCTTGAGATTTATACGAGTATTTAGGTTGTGTTTTCCTTGTGCTTGGAATGGTTTATGTTTGCATTGTGGCTTGGGGTGATGTGGGGAAGTGGGTTATGATGTCGGAAGAGAGAGAGAGAGAGAGAGAGAGAGAGAGAGAGAGAGAGAGAGAGAGAGAGAGAGAGAGAGAGAGAGAGAGAGAGAGAGAGAGAGAGAGAGAGAGAGACGAGCATTCAGGTGAGTTAATTGGTTATTTGCCCCGTCACCTGTTGATTAGAATAGCTGAGAATGTATATTTTCTTCCTTCTACTCCCTTACATTTACTCTCTCTCTCTCTCTCTCTCTCTCTCTCTCTCTCTCTCTCTCTCTCTCTCTCTCTCTCTCTCTCTCTCAGGGGATGTCAGATGAGGGCGCCGGTGTGCCTGAAGTGTTTGCCTGGCAGGAGGAGGACGCGGTTGAGGGGGAATCATAAAAACACACACACCCCCAGCAAACACACACAACCCCAGTGCTCTTGTCGCCTCGCTCCTCGCTCACACTCAACGCCAGGCAGGGAAGAAAAAAAAAAAAAAAAAAAAGCGAGTGAGATCCTTTGCTTCTCTCTGGATTACAGGAAAATATGGACGGGGTTATTTTTTTTTTTATGATTGTTCGTGTTTTTCTTTTTCCTTTCTTTTTTTCAGTATTTTTTTTTTTATTGATGTGGGTGGGATGGAAAGAGTGGAAGAATGAAGGAAGGAGAAATGAAATGTTGAAAAATAAACGCGGATTTCTTGTTGATTTTATGAAGTGATGATGTTTTAAACTGTTTCTTGTTTTTTTTTATGTTTTCTCTCTCTCTCTCTCTCTCTCTCTCTCTCTCTCTCTCTCTCTCTCTCTCTCTCTCTCTCTCTCTCTCTCTCTCTCTCTCTCTCTCTCTCTCTCTCTCTCTCTCTCTCTCTCTCTCTCTGTGTGTGTGTGTGTGTGTGTGTGTGTGTGTGTGTGTGTGTGTGTGTGTGTGTGTGTGCATATACTTCTCTCCCTTTTCCTCTGCAAGTGGTGCAGCTTTTAATAAGCCCCACACGAATCACGCAACCACCCCTGACCTACCCCCAACACACGCACCCACGCACACACACACCCTCCACCTCCCACTCCCCACGCTGAGGCAACGAAAGAAAAGAGAAGCAGGACAGGGATCCACGAGTTTCAAAGGGAGACTAAAGAAAAAAATAGTTGTGTGTTGTGTTGTCTGCTGATGGTCTGGTGACGTGGAAAGCGAGCCGGGGAGTCATTTCCTGCTCGACTCTTTAGCCAGCAACACGGGAGCCAAAGGAGGACAGAAGGACAGGCGCCAAGTACACGTCCAACTCATTCTCTTCCTCCTCCTGCTCCTTCTTTTGTTCCTACTTCTAATTATGTCTTCCTCCTCCTCATTCTGATAATTTTCGTTCTTTGTTAACCTCGCCTTTCTTAAATCTGCTTTCTTACTTAATCCCCCTCCTCCTCCTCCTCTTCCTCCTACATATCCTGCTGTTTCCCTTCCTCCTCCTAATCCTCCTCTCTTCCTTCTCGACCTAGCCTTCCTCAAATCTACTTTCTTCTTCTTCATCATCATCATCTTTTTCTTCTTCCTCTTCCTCCTCCTCCTCCTCCTCCTGCACATTCTATTGATTTTCTTCCTCCTAGACCTACTCGTCCTCTTTTCATTTCTCATCCTAATTTTTCTCATTCTTCCTTAATCCAGCCTTTCTTAAATCTACTTTCTTCCTCCTTCTCCCACTACTACTATTCTTCTTCCTTCTCCTGCTCCTTCTCTTCTTCTTCTTCTCATCCCTCCTCCTCCTCCTCCTCCTCCTCCTCCTCCTCCTCCTACCAGCCATCTCATCACCGTCCTCATCCTCCTTCACTATTTCTCTGTCCCCTTGCCATAATCTCTCTCTCTCTCTCTCTCTCTCTCTCTCTCTCTCTCTCTCTCTCTCTCTCTCTCTCTCTCTCTCTCTCTCTCTCTCTCTCTCTCTCTCTCTCAAAACCTCCAAACAAAGCAAAATTTTTCAAAAGGAGTAATTGTGGCGGGAGGAAATAAGGCAGTTGGGGGCTTAGCAAAAGGGGCTTGGGAGTCGTGTACAAAAAAAATGTTTATCTTGGAAAGTAGTTGTGTAAAGGCAAGAAACATGGGAGATGAAGGAAGAGGAGAGGACAGGAGAGGACAGGAGAGGACAGGAGAGGAGAGGAGAGGAAAGAGGAGAGGAGAGGAGAGGAGAGGAAAGAGGAGAGGAGAGGAGAGGAGAGGAAAGAGGAAAGGAGAGGAGAGAGGAGGAGAAGGAGAAAAGAAGAAATTTTATATCTTTGAACCTGAAAAGAAAACACCACCACCACCACCACAATCATCACCACTACCAACAACAACAACACCAAAAGAAAAAAAAAACACGGAAAATAAAAGTGAGAACTACTAAGAAGAAGAAGAAGAAGAAGAAGAAGAAGAAGAAGAAGAAGAAGAAGAAGAAGAAGAAGAAGAAGAAGAAGAAGAAGAAGAAGAAGAAGAAGAAGAAGAAGGAGAAGGAGAAGGAGAAGGAGAAGGAGAAGGAGAAGAAGAAGAAGAAGAAGAAGAAGAAGAAGAAGAAGAAGAAGAAGAAGAAGAAGAAGAAGAAGAAGAAGAAGAAGAAGAAGAAGAAGAAGAAGAAGAAGAAGAAGAAGAAGAAGAAGAAGAAGAAGAAGAAGAAGAAGAAGAAGAAGAAGAAGAAGAAGAAGAAGAAGAAGAAGAAGAAGAAGAAGAAGAAGAAGAAGAAGAAGAAGAAGAAGAAGAAGAAGAAGAAGAAGAAGAAGAAGAAGAAGAAGAAGAAGAAGAAGAAGAAGAAGAAGAAGAAGAAGAAGAAGAAGAAGAAGAAGAAGAAGAAGAAGAAGAAGAAGAAGAAGAAGAAGAAGAAGAAGAAGAAGAAGAAGAAGAAGAAGAAGAAGAAGAAGAAGAAGAAGAAGAAGAAGAAGAAGAAGAAGAAGAAGAAGAAGAAGAAGAAGAAGAAGAAGAAGAAGAAGAAGAAGAAGAAGAAGAAGAAGAAGAAGAAGAAGAAGAAGAAGAAGAAGAAGAAGAAGAAGAAGAAGAAGAAGAAGAAGAAGAAGAAGAAGAAGAAGAAGAAGAAGAAGAAGAAGAAGAAGAAGAAGAAGAAGAAGAAGAAGAAGAAGAAGAAGAAGAAGAAGAAGAAGAAGAAGAAGAAGAAGAAGAAGAAGAAGAAGAAGAAGAAGAAGAAGAAAGAACTTCAGGAAAGATCGCGACAAGGAAATATTGCGTCCCGAATATCGAAGTTGCCTGAACACAAATTCGAATCCGTGAAGCAACGAAGCAGTGGAGCAACGAGCCAGCGAACCACAGCGAGAGCCAGTGCTGAATAGTTTCCTGCCCCTCGGAGGTGTGTGTGGGTGCGCGCGTGTGGGTGTGTGGGCGAGGTAAGGGCCGGAAAGGGTGATGCGTTTCTTTGTGGGTGGTTTTGGGAGGTTTTGGGTAATTTGGACGGTTTTTTTTACACGATTTTACTCTTCTTTCAACTTTGGGCTATTTCCTTACCTTATTGGCGGTTTTCTCTCAAGTTTGGGCTATTTTCTTACACTATTGCCGCAGCTTTTTTCTAACTTGAACCGTTCCTCTTCCACTTTAGCGTGTTTTCTTCAGGTCTCGCGGACTTTTCTTTCTCCAGCTGAGTTAATAGAAGTCCGAGGCGTCACAAATTGCTTCATTATGACATCCGTGGTTCACAACTCTCATTGCTAAGCGATAATTTGCAATAGATTAGAAGAACAAATAGATAGACTTTTTACGTATGCATATTTTGAGAGTAAGATCATGTCTCGAAAAAAAAAGGACAAGATAAATAATAAATAGACAGGTAAGTAAATGGTAAGTAATACATAAATGATTCAGTTAACCCTTCTGGAACTTGAGTGCATCCCGTTTTTTGTTGAGTGAATGGTAATTTCCTGACTGATTTTTTTTTCAACTTTCATCTACTGTTGCTAATTTACTTACTTCTTTTCTTCTATTTATTCATTTATTTATCTTTTTTTTTTAAGTTTTTACAGTTCGACAAGAAAACAATAAGATATAAATGAATAGATGAATAAATAAATGAACAAAGCAAAAGGTGAATAAATAAAAAACACAGAGTCCTTTACAAATCAACGCCTTTCTTGTGTGTGTGTCTCTTTCTTCCCCTTGCATTTCTTTTCCTGTCTCCCCTCTTCCCCTTCTGCTTCCCTTTCTTCATACATCTCTCTCTCTCTCTCTCTCTCTCTCTCTCTCTCTCTCTCTCTCTCTCTCTCTCTCTCTCTCAACTATATTTCCCAGCCTAGTCACGCCTTGCTCTTTGTTTGTGTCTGGCAAGCCTCCTTGTTTACAGGCCTCTCTCTCTCTCTCTCTCTCTCTCTCTCTCTCTCTCTCTCTCTCTCTCTCTCTCTCTCTCTCTCTCTCTCTCTCTCTCTCTCTCTCTCTCTCTCTCTGTGTGTGTGTGTGTGTGTGTGTGTGTGTGTGTGTGTGTGTGTGTGTGTGTGTGTGTGAACAGAACAAATACGAGGGAGACGGGAGACAGACAGAGAGAGAGAGAGAGAGAGAGAGAGAGAGAGAGAGAGAGAGAGAGAGAGAGAGAGAGAGAGAGAGAGAGAGAGAGAGAGAGAGTTAAGTCTTCCACTCCATCAGCATGGCGCCTATCACCCCTCCTCCTCCTCCTCCTCCTCCTCCTCCTCCTCCTCCTCCTCGTCCTGCTTCTCCCTCACCTGAACTAATCCCATGAGTAAGAGAGCGAGCAGTGCATGAGGCAGCGGTGCAGTGTTGTCATGAGCGAAACGGCCGGCGCGTGTGTCAGGAACCCAAGGTAGATCTGAAACTCCTTGGCTGAGTCTGTTGTTTTCCCTTTTCTGATATTTATTAAAAGCATCAATCAGTTCCTTACTCTAAATACTTGGGTTATGTTTCTAAATACAATACCACCACCACCATCTCCTTATCCTCCTCCTCCTCCTCTTCATTCTCAACCGAGCCTTCCTCAAATCCTTCTTCCTCCTCTTTCTCTTCCTCCCTCTTGCATATTCCACTGATATTTTCTTCCTTCTAGTCCTCCTCTTCCTCCTCCTCCTCTTTCTACCTCTCTTCCTAATCATTCTTATTCTTCCTTAACGTGATTCAGTTACACTAAAGAGTTGGATTAGGTTTTCAAATAAATGCTGTCTCCAATTCATCTTTTAACCCTTTCATTACTAGACATTTTTTTCCATAATCACCTGTAACTTTTTTATTTTTTTAAATTTGAGCAGTAAAGAGATTTATGGTGATAACACTGTGACGGCATCGTTGTGGGCGAGTTGAAATGAATGAATCTTGCAGTTCCGGGAAATAAATGGATTCGGAATAGCCCTCCCTCTCTCTCTCTCTCTCTCTCTCTCTCTCTCTCTCTCTCTCTCTCTCTCTCTCTCTCTCTCTCTCTCTAACAAGTTTCATCTATTTATTTATTTCATGTGTAGGTTCGTTGATGTAATAATTTCTGTAGCCCAGCGTGCTTGAAATTTTGTTTTCCTTTAATTTATGTCCTGTTCTGATGTAACATAATTAGTCTCCGCCCAGTCTGTTATTTCTTTATGCTGCCTTTTCACTTTTCTTCATTTTCCATTTTATTTTCGCTTTGGCATGTATTCTGAGTGAAGAGAATGATATTGCTATTCCTCAGCCCAGGCGGTAGGCAGGGAAGGAAGGAGGGAAGGAGTGAGAGAGTAAAGGGAGGGAGGGAGGGAGGGAGGGAGGGAGTAAAGGGAGTGAGAGAGGGAGGGAGGAAAAAAGGAAGGAACGAAAGAAGGAAGGAACGAACGAACCAAGAAAGGAAGGAAAGAGGGAGGGGATGGGTGAAGGAGAGAGTGCATGAGGGAGCGAGTAAAGAAGTGAGGGAGGAAGGGAAGGAAGCAGGGACAGGTGAGAGAACGCCATCTGGACTAGAAAATCTTCGGCTCGTATATCTTCTCTTCAGCTTGTTTCTGGAGTGTTGGTGGATTTTCGAAGTGACGCATTGCCGGGGCCTTGGAGACACGCCTGCCTGATTCTCCTTTTAGTTCTGGTCTTGGTTCTCGGTTCTCGATTCCGGTCAGGGACGTAACCTTTGTATTTTTCCCTCCTTCCCCTTGGATTTCTTCGTCTTTTCTTCCCTCTTTCCCCACCCCCTATTTTTTTATCCCGTCTCGCTAATGTTTATTGTACATCGCGTCTCCGTTTCTCTCTCTCTTCTTTTCTCTGTCTTGCCCCCAAAATAACATCATTCTGTTTTTAAGTCTCTGTTTATTTCCTCTCCAAATATGAGGTTTTGCTTTCTTGTTTTCTTGGTTTCGCTCTCTTGGATATTGTTTTTCTGTTTTTTTGTGTTTCGGCGGGGTGGATATTCTGTTTTGTTTTGTTTTCTTTTATTTGAACGCAGGCAATGTATTGTGTGTTCCTCTTGCACTGACTTTGTAGTGTTTAATGTAAGAATGTTATAATTTGTTTGTATGTTTATGTTTTGTATGTTTGTATGTTTGTATGTTATGTTTGTTGTTTATGTATGTTTGAATGTTTGTAATTTGTGTTTAAATTGTCTCCCCACCATTTGAGTTCGTAGTATGTGTTTGGTACTTAGAGGATGTGCTATACCGATGTTGTTGTGAAACCTTTTGTTATAAAACCGTTCTGCATTTGTTTCCGAATGGAGCTGTTACTTGAGAGATGAACAGATTTGACTCTTGAAATAGAACAAAATACTTTTTTTTCCTCTCTCTCTCTCTCTCTCTCTCTCTCTCTCTCTCTCTCTCTCTCTCTCTCTCTCTCTCTCTCTCTCTCTCTCTCTCTCTCTCTCTCTCTCTCTCTCTCTCTCAAACTTCTTAAAACTCCTCTCACGTGAGTCACAAGTGCAGGTGTGCGCGAGGACGGCGGCTCGTGCAGGTGTAATTTACCACAATCTCATTACCCTAAGGAGGCTTGCTGAACATGATTATGGTCGTTAGATAAATCAAGGGGAGGGGAACTGGTCTCATAAACACCTATTCCATCTTCCTGACTTATGTGAGAGCAAATCACAGCTACACACACACACACACACACACACACACACACACACACACACACACACACACACACACACACACACACACACACACACACACACACACGCCACGTACAGTCATTTAGTGGTCCAGTACCCCCCCACACTCCTTCCCACACTCCCTCCCACTGAGTTTGGTGTCTTTCCAGATTTGAAGTCCTCTGATCTGATGAGAATCTATGGGTTGTTAGATTTCGTAATACTGTTCGTGAATTTCTGCAACGTAAACTGTTTTGAAACGAGTTATATTTAAGACACCTATATAATTAAATCGGCATATTTCTTTTTTTTTTATCATTTTTTAAATATTTATCTGTTTTTGAGTTAGATAAATGAGCCTTTCTTTTCTTCTCTTTTTTTTTTTTGGTTTTTGTGCCCATGACTGGACTCCTTAGCAAAGAAATAAATCAATTAAAAAAATAACAGGACTCAAGGTTGAGGGTTCATCATAGTGAAAACAAATGCAGGAGGAGGCACGAAAATGAATGAATAAAAGAAAATAGCAAGACGCAATGAGAGAAAAAGCTAAAAGCACAAGGGAAATAAATGCAGGTTACTCAATGTCTCACCACGAGGACACCCAAGGCAGGCAACGAGCGAACCCTCCTCCTGCCTCCACTCCTTACAAAGCCTGCACTCACGACGCCTTCAACTCCCGGCGGTGCATTCCCCTCCCGCCACCGCCACTTCAGATCGCAAGACTCGCGTAAATTTCTCAACTTGCTACATAAATTCAGCGGAAACGTAACTTTTTTATTACGAGCCCTGATTTTCCGCCTCCCTGCACTGCCTCGCATCATTCACGTAAAATTCTCCCTGAAGTTACGGCAAATATTCAGTGGAAATAACTTTTTTCTTTTCTTTTTCATTACCACACTGATTTCCTCCTCACCGCATCGCTTTCTTTTACTAAACCTCACCACATGCGCCTCTACATGATTAATCCTAACCAAACCTTGATTTTAAAACCCACTTCAACCCCTTTTCTCTACTACCCTTCTCTATACCTCACTTTTTTACTCCATTTAATCTTAGTCTCCTCTCCTCTTCACCGTATCACACATCCTCACCTCACACACTCTCTCACAACCTAACCATACTTAAACTAATCCAACATAACATAAGCTACTTCTCTAACGCCTTTTTTCTCAGCTTTCTACTCCACTGAATCTTAAACCAGTGTCCTCTCCGCTTCACAAGCTTCCACACCTCCAACAGAATGGGCTTCCTCGAGACGTGATAGACTGCAATACCGTAGATAATTTTAAACGTCGTCTTGATAAATATTTTGCCTCAAGTCCGCGGTTGACAGTGTTTGTTTCTTAGAGATTAAAACTCCTTGCCTTCAGGAAATGGAGGCACTTCATTTCATCCATTTTCATTCTTTACTATAAAAATTTCCTTCGTTTTTTTTTTTCGTTTTTTTTACCTCTCTAACCCAGTAAGGTATTTATTTCCGACCTGTTTCCTGTACGACTTATGCCGGAGGGAGTGGAGGGTGGGGAGAGAGCATTCTGCTTTGCTGTCCTTTTCTTCTACTATCACCTTGGTAATCTTAGGACAGGTCACCTCATTAGTACCGCAAGGTCTGTTGTGGCCTGTACGAGTATTTCTATGTGGCTATAAAACCTTCACTTCACTCACTCATAACTGCTTCTTCCCTTCCTTCCCTCCTCTTGCCATCACCACTTCATAAAAACATTCCTCCTACACACCCACACCTCATCACCTTCTCATAAAGCCTGACACCTCCCCCTCCTCCTCCCCACCAGTCTCCCCATCACCCTCCTCTTCCTCCAACTAGTCCATTCCATCCACCACGAGTCTTGTTCCTTGTCTGACCGCCCACCTACGTGCTATACTCCGCCCGCCCTCCCCCCATCACGCCCCTCCTCCTCCCCCACGGCCACCTCACGCCCTCCCTCCGCCAACAAATCTCTGTAAAGTGAGACAAACACCTAAAGTACACGAGCAGTAGTACTCTCTCTCTCTCTCTCTCTCTCTCTCTCTCTCTCTCTCTCTCTCTCTCTCTCTCTCTCTCTCTCTCTCTCTGAGGTGACACTGAGTATTTTCTTCCCTCTCTCACAGTCGTGGAAAACTCGTTTCATAATAAATTTCTCTTGTCACAGTTACATGTTATATAGGACGACCGATGATGGAGGAGGAGGAGGAGGAGGAGGAGGAGGAGGAATACAAAGGAATACAAAGGAATACAAAGGAAAGCCAAACAGCAACAGACCTTTTGGTCCTTGCAAGGCTGTTTGGTAACTACTTCTAACTAGCTACAGTGAAGAGAGACAGGACAGCATAGCAGAAGGCTCCTCCCCACCCACCACTCCCTCCAGCTTGCGCTGGCATGGAAATAGTTGGGAAAAGTACCATGCAGTATGGAAAAACTGACATGGAAATTTTCATAGGAAAGGATGAAAGGAAGTTCTACTATTCACCCTACGGTGAACTCTATACGCCTATCTGAAAGTTAATACAAGTTATATTAAAACTGTTGAATAAGAGTTTAAATAGTGAATTTAGTAATTATTCGGACAAGAAGAGAGCTTGTTGGGGATTTGCTTTTAAATATTTGTCTATTTTATTTTTGAATGATTCAATAGTATTGCTGTTTACAATTTCGGCAGGAAGTTTATTCCATATATTTACTATACGATTAAAGAAGAAATGTTTGGCCTCGTGGGATTTAAAACGTTTGGGTATAATCTTGAATCCATTATTTCTTGTTAGGTTAAAATGATCAATGGTAAAATAATTATGTGCATCAATGTTACTATATCCTTTGAAAATTTTGAACACTTCAATTAGGTCTCCTCTTATCCTGCGCTTTGTTAAACTAAATAGGTTTAGTTCTTCCAGTCGTTCCTCATACGGCTTATTGCGCAATCTTGGAATCATCTTTGTGACTCTGCGCTGTATCTTTTCTAGTTTTTCAATGTCTTTTTTGTAGTATGGTGACCAGAACTGTACACAGTATTCTAGATGAGGGCGCACCAGTGAGTTATATAAGGCAAGTATAACCTTTTCTGATTTAAATTCAAAGGTTCTTCCAATGAACCCTACTAATTTATTCGCCGTCTTTACTGTTTCTGTGCAGTGTTGACTCGGCTTTAGGTCGTTTGACACAACGACACCAAGATCTTTTTCTTTATCAGCACTTGACAGTGGCATGTTATTCATTACATATCTCGCCTGAACATTGTTGCTTCCGATATGTAGAATTTTGCACTTTTCTATATTGAATCTCATCTGCCATTTTTCTGCCCAGCTTGTTAGTTTATTGAGGTCACACTGCAGTTCCTGCCATTGTGACACAGACGTAACTCTACTTGTTATTTTGGTGTCGTCTGCAAATTTACTTATTTTGCAGTTTATCCCTTCATCAATATCATTTATGTACATTATGAAGAGTACTGGTCCTAATACAGAGCCTTGAGGAACGCCGCTATTTACCTTATGCCACTCTGACTCTTTTCCATTTATTACAACACGCTGTTTTCTGTCAGAGAGCCAGTCTCTCAGCCATTTCAGGGTGTTTCCGGCAATGCCGTGAGCTTTTACTTTACTGATGAGTCTCTTATGGGGAACAGTGTCGAAAGCTTTCTGGAAATCAAGGTAGATAATAGGTAGATAATAGGAGGAGGAGGAGGAGGAGGAGGAGGAGGAGAAGGAGGAGGAGGAGGAATGCAAAGGAAAGAACAGACAGCAACATCCCTTCTAGGCCTAACGAGGCTGATTGTGTGACTATACTACCACTACACATTCTGTGAGTAGGAGGTAAAAGGACAGCAAGGGTCAGGGAAGGAACGCCACGCAGCACAGAGGGAGAAACAGTCACTGAATGCGATAGGAAAGGTGGAAGGATATACATGTTGTTCTAATCCTATATAAAAGAAAAAAAAAGAGGAAGAGGAGAAGGAGGAGGAGGAGGAGGAGGAGAATGACGACGACGATAAAGACGACGAAGTTGAGGAGGAAGAAGAACAGGATGAGGATGAGAAAATGAGGTGAAATAATAACGACTGACTATAAAATTGACTGAGCCATGCCACAACACAGGAGTCGTATGGCGCCGCACGTCAAAACACCAAAACTAAGAAAACATTACTAAAAAAAAAAAATACAAGAATGAAAGAATAAAAAGCAACTTGCAGGAGAAAATTAAAAAAAAATAATAAATCTATGGAGAAGACCCTACTTGTCAAAAGGAAGCACTTTATGTAATGGGAAGAGACGCGCCTCAGCCACCAACGGAGAGGAAGTTAGCGATGAATGGAACACACGAAGGCTCAAAGTTTCCAGCAGCAGCAGTTCACTGAGGGGATAAAGAACAGAGTGTGGGAGGCGATGGGATGGTGAGCTGGTGATCCCAAAGGATGCCCAAATAAAACAGGACAGGTAGCCCGTGGCGCAGGAATACAATACACACGGTTGCCTATTCATAAACCGACATATGGCTTGTTTTTATGTAAGAGGGGCTGAAAATGTAAGAGTAATTCTGGCTCTTCCAACTTCCATCTTCCTCCTTAACATAAACCATAGTGGAGGAACACAATACTTAAACTTGCTTATTCTTAAACTGACACACTGACAGTATATAAATTTCCCTCTTCATAACCAACACACTGACTGAAAAATGTAGGAGATTATGTGTATTCTGACTCTTACACCCTCCATCTTCTTCTTAAACCTAAACCACAGCAAGAAAAATACAACACACAAACTTGCTTATTCGTGAACTGACACATTGACTGGTAAAGTAAGAGATAAATTGACTCCTACAACTTCCATCTTCCCGCTAAACGCAGCCAATAGAGAGAAAATACAACGCACAAACTTACCTACTAAACCTAAACCACAGCGACAAATATACAACACACCAAATTCATTATTCGTAAACTGACACATTGACTGGAAAAGTAAGAGTTAATTTGACTCCTAAAATTTTCATCTTCCCCCTAAACGCAGCCAACACATGAGAAAACACAACGCACAAACCTAACCTAACCTAACCTAACAATGACTAACAAAGCAAGAAATCTGTAATAACCTCCCCTCACAAGAACCACCTCTTAAATGCAGCCTACAACGTGAAAATAGAGTCCACAAACATACCTACGCCTAAAACTGACCTACAGACTGATAATGTGAGTGATATAGTGACCATTACAAGTTCCATTTTTCCCTAACGTAACATAACATAACATAACATAACATAACTTAAGCTAACCTAATCTAACCTAACCTAACATAAACTAACCTAACTTAACCTAACCTAACATAACTTAACCTAACCTAACCTAACATAACATAAACTAACCTAACCTAACATAAACTAACCTAACCTAACCTAACCTAACCTAACATAACTTAACCTAACCTAACGTAACCTAACCTAATCTAACCTAACCTAACATAACTTAACCTAACCTAACCTAACCTAACCTAACCTAACCTAACCTAACCTAACCTAACCTAACATAAACTAACCTAACCTAACCTAATCTAGCCTAACCTAACAAACTAACCTAACCTAACCTAACCTAATCTAACCTAATCTAACCTAACAATGCCCTTCAACGCAACGACATGCATCACACATCTGACACTTGGCAAGTACCGGCCAGCGAGAAGTCGTGGAGGACGAGACGAAAAAAACAATAACAACATGAAGGAAGAAGAGAGAGAGAGAGAGAGAGAGAGAGAGAGAGAGAGAGAGAGAGAGAGAGAGAGAGAGAGAGAGAGAGAGAGAGAGAGAGAGAGAGAGAGAGAGAGAGAGAGAGAGAGAAAATACGAGGTAGGAGAAAGGAAAAAATGCAGGATATAGTTTGTGAGACCTAATAAAGGGAAAAGATGGAGGAGAAAAGAAGAAAAGATGACGCGTTGGAAGAGGAGGAGGAGGAAGGAGGAGGAGGAGGAGGAGGAGGTAATCAGAGGCGAGACATTTGTTACAGCCTTGGTAGGAGAAGAAGAAAAAGAAAAAGAAGAACAAGAAGAACAAGAAGAACAAGAAGAAAACGGAAAATGACATGACGGAAAAGACTAAAAAAATAAAATACAAGGGATGAGACAAACACGAGAGAGAGAGAGAGAGAGAGAGAGAGAGAGAGAGAGAGAGAGAGAGAGAGAGAGAGAGAGAGAGAGAGAGAGAGAGAGAGAAGGGGGAAGGGAGGCAGCGTAACAAGACTGTCAGGCGGTGATGCCACTTGCAAGAAATCGTTCCCCGTAAGTCTATGGCAAGTAAGAGAGGCCGAGAACACAAGGACAGAAGGACAAGAGGACAGGGGAGTACGAGGACAAGAGGACAAGAGGACAAGAGGACGCGAGGGGCACAAGGTCATGGAGGGCACGAGGACACGAAGAGGGGAATGAAGAGGAAGGGCGCGGATGGCAAAGATGAAAGATAAGAGAAAAACAAGAACGAGAACAATACGAACAAAAAAAAGAACAAGACGAGCAACAACAATAACAACAAGAAACAGGAAGAGGAACAAAAGAAAAAATGAAAAAGAACAAGAACAAGAAAAAGAATAATAACAACAAGAACAAAAAAAGGAACAAAAGAATACGGACAAGAGCAAAAAGAACAAGAAAAAAACAAGACGAACTACAATAACTACCACTACTACTGCTATTACTACTACTACCACCACTACCACCACCACCACCACCACCACCACCACCACTACAAACCAGGAAATAACTTCAACCGTCGAGTCTCATCAAGAAAATTTTAAAAAAAGTTAAAGAAAAAAAAGCAATGAAGTCAAATATAAGATCACTTTAATGACACGTGATTTGCGAAGAGAGAAAGAAAACGAGACACCGTAAAAAAGAAAAAGAGGTATTTCTTCGCAAGGAGGAAAAGAAAGACGGAAAAAAAGTGACGCTATTTTCATTAGAGATTCGTTTAAGGGAAGAAGGATAGATGGTGATAATGAGAGTGTGTAAATAATATAAGGATTGATGGAGGGGCTTGAAAAAGAAGGTTATGAGAGAGAGAGAGAGAGAGAGAGAGAGAGAGAGAGAGAGAGAGAGAGAGAGAGAGAGAGAGAGAGAGAGAGAGAGAGAGAGAGAGAGAGAGAGAGAGAGAGAGAGAGAGAGAGTGATTAGAAAAGCAGTTATGTGTAAATGCGAAATTAAAAGGAAAAGAAAGAAAGA
>NC_087155.1:24905055-24975055 GCF_035594125.1 Scylla paramamosain | reverse complement strand
TTTCTCTTTCAAGCGTAACTCTTTTCCACAGCACCTAGTAAATCCTATCTCAGCCGGAGCTCAATCTCTCGTGACACAGTAATGGGGACAGTTTCATTAAGCTTTCCTGGGACGCTTTTTTTTTTTTTTTTTTTTTCTCTCTCTCTTTTTTTTTGCAGGAGCGTGCAGTGTAACCCGAGCAGCCTCTCCAGGTAAGACTCGTTGTGCAAGGGGAGGATCAACTTCAGCCTCATGTTGTGCGTGGCGCGGCGTCTAGTTTCGCAATATCCCTCGCAAAGTAGGGCAAGACAAGCTGCCGCCGGAATCCCAAATGACACGACCAAACTTATCAGGAGCAAGCTTTAAGTGGGTTACCTGATTATTTTGAATCCTCAGAATGCAGGCAGCCACAAAGATAATCTATTGTAGGTCAGTGATGTATGAAACTAGAGACTTTTGAAGCCGTGCATATCCCAGACACACATCCCAGTGATTTCAAGGGAGCATCAGTGAGACTTCATAAAAGTGTCTAATCTTCACCCACATGAGTTTATACAAGCTATTGGATACAAAGAATTAAATAATAACTTGGCACTGGTCGAGTTTGATCATAGAAAACGATGCTATGTTAGTAAAAAAATAAAAAAATAAAAAGTTCAAGCTTGAAAAATTTAGTTTTTAAAAAGAAATAGGAATAAATTGGTTCTCAAATAGAGTAGTAGATGAATGAAACGGACTCGGTAATCAAGTTGTTAGTGCTAAGTCATTAGAAAGCTTTAAGAGAAGATTAGACAGATTTATGGATGGGGATGATAGGTGGAAATAGGTAGGTATATTTCATACAGGGACTGCCACGTGTAGGCCTGATGGCTTCTTGCAGCTTCCCTTACTTTTTATGTTCTTATGTTCTTAAAGTGTCGGTTAGATGTGAAAACAAATAATTAAGAATGTTCCGTTATTGAACAGTAGTGTAGCCTTGGATTCCCTTCATTTACTAACCCAGAGTATTGCGATCCTGGTTTTGTGGAGCCATTTAATCACTCACTCAGTCAATTAATCCATCAATCAGTCAGTCAGTCAAATGAAATATAAAGACGTCACGTGAGTGAGTGAGTGAGTCAGTCAGTCAGTCAGTCAGTCAGTCAGTGAGTCAGTCAGTCAGTCAGTCAGTCAGTGGTTAGTTAGTTAGTGAAGTGGTTGGTTAGTTAGTCAGGTGCTTAATTAGTCAGTCAGGTGGTTAATTACTCAGCCAGGTACTTACTAATTTACTTACTTTACTTACTTATCAATTTATTTCATTGCATTATTTCCATTTTATGCCGCAGAGTCTGACCAAGAGCACAACAAAGGAGGAAAAGGAACAAAAAATAAATAAATAAAACCAAATAACGTGCCGCTCCCATAACACAGTAAATACAGGAGGAGATTCCAAAAAGCTGGCCCATTTTCATTTAAATTTCAGAGCTCACTGGAGTAAAGCTGTGTTCCTCTCCCTCCCTGCACATATACATTCCCTGTAACCTTCACCTTAAGACTCTCCATTACTAGGGCCAATATTTGCTGTCTCCTCCCTCACTGCCTCAATACGTACAGTCATCAAAAAAAATAAAATAAATAAATAAATATCGAACAACAGCTGGTCGATAAACTGGGAGTGAGTGGAACGCATAGAAGTGGAGATGTAACGCGTGGGTTATTTTTTTTTCTTTTCATTTTTTTTTAATGTTTCGTATTGGTTAGCGAGTTAAGGTGTTCTTTTTTTTTTTTTTTACGAGTGTGCACCGCCAAGGAAGTAAGTACTCAGGGTGTCACGTGACTATGATTAAGCCTTGTCTGACGCTTTTTTTTTTTTTTTTTTTTAGGAAAGGTTGAAATTTAAAGTTGAGGAAGAAGAGGGGAAGAGAAAGTGAATGCATTACGGAAGCGATAAGATAAAAAAAAAAAAAAAAAAAAAAATAGATGCTCAAGGTCACGTAGTAAGCGGAGAAGACCAGAAACTGATCAGAATAGCCTGGAGAAAAACCAGCTGCTTGGAAAAAGATCGAAGGGAAAAGATTTCAAAGTACAGAGGGAAGGAAAAGTTCATGAACGCTACAAGGTTTGCTAGCATGAACCACAAAGCTGCTCAAGAATATTAAGAGGGAAAAACTTATTGAAAAGCAGCACCACTACCATCTATTTTCTACTGAATAAATATAATAAAAAATCACAAAAAAAAACAAAAACAAAAACAGACAGGGAATGAGACATAGGGATGGAATTACGGTAGAAATGCAAAGAATGTGAGGCACAGAGGAAGAAGCAAGGGACTGAAACAATTGGAGGAGAGTCGTACGTGGCGCCAACCTCTCACTCTACGGAAACGGGGAAAGGAGAAGAGAAAGGAAGAGAAAGTGGAGGAAGAGAAGCACAATAAGACAGAAGAGGTGGTGGCCCGTCTACGCACAACTCTTTTCTTTTAATATCGGCTTTTTGTTGTTTTTACTTCCTATTCCCTTGCTTCCCCTCGTCACGGTAATTATCTGCAAAGGCCAGAGCAACGCGGGGAGGAAGGGGGGAGATTAGATACGGCGCTAATCCGTAAGATTTCTGAAAACGGAGGAAAAGGAATATCGGAGAAGAACAGGAACAAGAAAGAGTAAAAACAAGTGCAAAAGAAAGGAAAGGAGGAGGGGGAGGAGGAGGAGGAGGAAATAGCTCAAGGTTTTTATTCATTTTCTTTATTATGTTTTTCTTCCCCTTTCTCTCCCACTCTTAGACAACATTCCCTCCCTCCCTCCCTCCCTCCCTCCCTCCGTAAGCTAATTACAACTAAGGACACACGTATCGTCAATGAAATTAATAGAATAACTTAAGTAGAGCACAGTATCATTAATTAAGCTCTTTAAACTTTCATTAGTGAGGTGATGGCCCACAAAGTCTATCATATTAATGCAAGTAGTAGTCACTCATGTCCTTAATAACACGAAACATCCACACACACACACACACACACACACACACACACACACACACACACACACACACACACACACACACACACACACACACACACACACACACACACACACTCCAGTCTACAAAATACGTGACAATTTCGCAAAGTCTCACACGAACAGACGAACAGACGACCAGATGGAGCGATAAGATAAAAGGTTTTACCGGAATGGCCTGCAATGAATGGACAGCCGACGAAGATAAGTGGAAAGGGTCACAGTGTTTGGTGAAGCCTTTGTCCTGAAATGGAATCAAAAAGACTGATGATGAGTGGAAAAAGAGGCCATCTGCTGGACCTTTTAGAAGACAAACAGACAAACAGACAGACAGACAAACACGTAGGCAGGCAGGTCGACAGTCAAGCACAAAGAAAACACACAAACAAGCACACAAACAAAACACAAATGAAAGAATTACAGAAATAGAGGCAGGCAGGCAAGCACAGACAGACACAGACAGACGGACAGAAAGACAGAGACAGACAGACAGACAGACAGAATGAAAGAAAGAAAAAGACAGACAGACAAACATACAGGGAGGTAGAACAACAGACACAAAATAGTCACATACACAGACAGACAGAAACAAAGAAAAACAGATAGACAGACAGACAGACATACAACATCACATGGCTTGACTTCGCTAATTAAGAAAAGGCTTAAGGAATTCGTGTTTCTAGGTGAGTGATTCCCCTCTTTCATCACGGCTTCCACAGTCTTTCCTCACCAACTGACGCGCAACTAATCGACCTCCAATTACCGCTCGTCTTCCTGCGCCTTTGCCTGGAGAGAGTTACGTGTGGGTTAGGAAAAGGCGCCTCCTCTCGTCATGGGAGGGAGGAGGGTATGAATATTGCAGTTTTTAATCAATCTGCGATGGAATGGAGGGCTGCATGTTGCTTCTTCTTCTTCTTCTTCTTCTTCTTCTTCTTCTTCTTCTTCTTCTTCTTCTTCTTCTTCTTCTTCTTCTTCTTCTTCTTCTTCTTCTTCTTCTTCTTCTTCTTTTCTAGATTTGTATGGAATGAATGAGTGATAGTGAGTGAGTGACTGAATGACTGACTGACTGAATGAATGAATGAATGAATGAGCGAATGAATGAATGATTTAACGATTGAGTGACTGACTGACTGACTGACTGACTGACCGACTAACAGACTGAATGACTAATTTAACGATTGAGTAACTGACTGAGTGAATGAATGAATAAATGAATGAATGAATGAAAGAAAATTATTGTTTTAAGTGACTAAGTAAATGGTTGAGTGACTGAGTAAGTGGCTGAATGACTGAGCGCGTGACTTAAAGAAGAGTTGACTGAAAGCCTGAGTGAGCAATTTACCGTGTGCGACTGACCGAACAATAGAAACTTAGCTTCATCTATTTATGTAGTAATTACGCATTCATTTACTTACCTACATATCCATTTATTCATTCACTCATTTCTTACGTCTATCTTCCTGTAATTCTGTCGCTATTCTTCTCTACTCAGACAGGAATAAAGACCCCACATTATCTGCTCTATAAATCCCTTCATCCAGTTATCTGTATGTGTGGTGCGGGAATTTCGATGGAGTTTCTAGAGTTGTGTTAACTGTGAGAGCAAAGTAAGGGCAGCCCCAGTACAGCCATCGTCATAGCCCTTAACACTGTCCCTCACTAGAAGCACCACAGCAGCCCTCACTATCTCCTCCCCACAGCCCTCACCAGTGCTCATATCTCTGCCCTAAGCACGTCCCCCTTATTGGCCGATACTGTCTTCTCCTAAACGTTATCATTACCACAAATGCACACACTCATACACATTACTACTACTGCTACTACTACTACTACTACTACTACTACTACTACTACTACTACTACTACTATTACAACTATTACTACTACTACTGCCCTTGTCTTCAGTGCAAAAGGGCGTGTTATCAATCCTAACATCGTATCGTTAATGTGTTGTGTGCGTGTTATTCCTGGACCGAATCAATGACAGACAGACAGACAGACAGACAGACAGACAGAGAGACACAGACAGACAGACAGACAGACAGACAGACAGACAGACAGAGAGACACAGACAGACAGACAGACAGACAGACAGACAGACAGACAGACAGACAGACAGACAGACAGAAAGACAAATAGGCAAGCAGGAAGATAGATAGGTAGAAAGAAAAAAAAAAAAAAAAAGAACTGACTGACTGAATGAATGAATGAATAAAGGAAACAAAGGGCAGCAAAATTATTTTTGAGTAACAGTATCGAGTAGCCTAAAACCTAGCCAATAGTGTTCAGAAGTCGTAAAGAAGGCAAATAAAATAATTGTCTTAATCGGTAGATTTTTTTAATATAAATTTAAGGACACAATCCTCACTTTGCATAGCTTTTTAGTCCGTCCCTTTTAGAATATCCCATTCAAGCATGGTGCCGCTATTACCAGAAAGACATAGATAATCTACAACGAGTTCAGCGTGGAGTAACAAAAATTATACCAAGCCAAAGAAACAAATCATACGAAGAGCGTCTTAAAGAATTCAAACTATTCCCGATTAACACAAAGAAGGCTAAAAGACGACTTCATAGATTTTTCAAATTACACGCGAGGAAACGGTTAGAAAATTGTTGGGAAATCCTTCAACTCTCATGATTTTTTTTTTTATTGTGTAGTTAACCTATGGCATGGGCTTCCTCGAGACGTGATAGACTGCAACACCGTAGAGACTTTTAAACGCTGTCTTAACAAATTTTTTTTACTCCAAACCGCAGCTAACAGCATTTGTTTGTTAGAGATTAGCTTCCTTGCCTTCAGGAAATGGAGGTTCCTCATTTCATCTATTTTCATTATTTCCTATAAAATTTCCTTCAGGTTTTTCCTTCTCTAGTCCCGTAAGGTATTTATTTCCGACCTGTTTCCTGTACGGCTTATGCTGGAGGGAGTGGAGGGTAGGGAGAGAGGCTTCTGCTTTACTGTTCTTTTCTACTTTTATCACCCTAGTAGTCCTAGGTCAGGTCGCCTCGTGGGGACCGCAAGGCCTGTTGTAGCCTGTGTTCCTATGTAACTCTATATGTAACTCCCGAGCACCGGCCCCGTGTATCGCGCCATCGAGACACCGGGGCGCCGCCAACAATGTATTCCGGGCGTCACGCGAACACGGACAACTGGGTACACGGAAGGAGCGATCTGGCAGTGACGGGGGGAGATGTGAATAGATACTGACTTAGAGCAGGCAGGCGGTGCGTGGAAGATATTGAGAGAGAGAGAGAGAGAGAGAGAGAGAGAGAGAGAGAGAGAGAGAGAGAGAGAGAGAGAGAGAGAGAGAGAGAGAGAGAGAGAGAGAGAGAGAGAGAGAGAGAGAGAGAGAGAGAGAGAGAGAGAGAGAGAGAGAGAGAGAGAGAGAGAGAGAGAGAGAGAGAGAGAGAGAGAGAGAGAGAGAGAGAGAGAGAGAGAGAGAGAGAGAGAGAGAGAGAGAGAGAGAGAGAGAGAGAGAGAGAGAGAATAAAAACTAAGTCGAAATATGAAGGGTAAGAGAACGAGAAAGAGAAGAAAAGAATAATACCTTAGACGAAATATAGATAACAGAAAGAGAAAGAGAACGAAAGAATAAAAGCAAAGACGAAATATGAAGGATAAATGGGGGAGAGAAACGGAGGGAAACGAATAAGAACAGCGACGAAATGTGGATAAGAGAACGAGAGAGAGAAGGAAAGAAAGAACACAAACAAAAACGAAATATGAAGGATAAGAGAACTGGGGGAAAGAAAGAAAGAATAACAGAAGAAGAAAATATACACAGTAAAGAAACAGAAAAGCTAAAAAAAATAAAATAAATCACATCACGGAGTGTCGTTACAAAGGCAAGTAAAGAAAAAAAATAAAAGAAAAAGAAAAAGACAGACGTACGAGAAAAAATAAATAAATAAAAACAAAAGAAAAAGAAAAAAAAAGGCTACTTGACCCACACATGACAACTTCAGAGCAATTCCCACCTAATATTCCCTTACCATTGCATAACTACCTGACTACCTACCACTCACCACCATCTACCTATCTACTTATCACACACCACTTACCACTTGCATTATCGCCAATAAATGCATCCAGTCTAATCTTGAACCCATCTATATGCAGTGTTACCAATCTCCTTTTCAAATGATCTAATATACAGTGTTACCAATCTTCTCTTGAAACCATCTATATGTAATGTTATCGATCTTGTCAGTAAATTATATGTATTTTTGTGCCTCCGATCTTCCCTCCCTCAGTTGTCTATCTGGTCCTCGAGTCAGTCATTACTATCATTAACCCCTGACTCAACGGCTAAACAAAGACTCTCTCTCTCTCTCTCTCTCTCTCTCTCTCTCTCTCTCTCTCTCTCTCTCTCTCTCTCTCTCTCTCTCTGAATAATCAAAAGTATATATATACAACTGAAATCAAAGCGTCAAGGTTGCTAAATCCGGGAAAAAAAATTCACTTCACCAATAATCTTTTCATTTTCCCCGTGAATTCAAGAGAAATTTTAAAATGCTGATTAGAAGGGAAGCAAGGCATAAATATTTCCCAGCTAAGAAAAACTGTATGTAAAGAAGAGAGAGAGAGAGAGAGAGAGAGAGAGAGAGAGAGAGAGAGAGAGAGAGAGAGAGAGAGAGAGAGAGAGAGAGAGAGAGAGAGAGAGAGAGAGAGAGAGAGAGAGAGAGACTGAACTTTTTTTCTTTTCCTTTCCCTTTTTCTTTTTTTTCCGAGGGAGATAATTAAAGAGCAATAAAGACACGCCACCCTGCACCATTACTTCCTCCCCCACACTCCCTCCTAATACTCCTCATTTGAACTGCACTAAAGGCACCAGAAAATAGGACAAAGAAAACAAGATAATTAAAAAAAGCGAAAATAAAGTTGAAAAGAAACCCTTGTCAGAGAGAGAGAGAGAGAGAGAGAGAGAGAGAGAGAGAGAGAGAGAGAGAGAGAGAGAGAGAGAGAGAGAGAGAGAGAGAGAGAGAAAGCTGATTAGTTCAAAAATTTAGCTGGAATACGAAAGGAGGAAGAAGAAGAAAGGAAGAAAGAATGAAAGAAAATACGAGAATGTTATACTGAGAAATGCGTGGAAAGGAAGGAGAGAGAGAGAGAGAGAGAGAGAGAGAGAGAGAGAGAGAGAGAGAGAGAGAGAGAGAGAGAGAGAGAGAGAGAGAGAGAGA
Organism: Scylla paramamosain; assembly: GCF_035594125.1. Taxonomy (NCBI): domain Eukaryota; kingdom Metazoa; phylum Arthropoda; class Malacostraca; order Decapoda; family Portunidae; genus Scylla; species Scylla paramamosain. The sequence goes on along the minus strand of NC_087155.1, from coordinate 24,966,899 downwards.
GAGAGAGAGAGAGAAAGGAAGAATAAAATAAGAAAGGATGAAAAATGCGAGATAACGAGGAAATGAAGGGAGGGAGGAAAGAATTAATGAAGTAAAAAATAGAATGAAGAAAGAAAGGAAATAAGGGAGACAGGTAAGAAAGAAACAATGTGAAAAATGAAATAGGCAAAAAAAGAAAGAAATAAAGGTAGCTAAAGAAGAGAAAGAAAAAAAGAGAAGGATAAAAAGAATAAAAGTAAAGAGAGGGAGAGCAAGAAACAAACCGTGTTAAAAATGGAAGGACAGAAAAACGAAAATCAAAAAAGAAAATAGGAAGGAAAGTCACACGGAATAGAAAAGAAGAAAAGGGAAAAATCACAACGGATACTGAAAGAGAAGAAGCAAAATCGAAGGAAAGAAAGCAAATAAAAGGGAAAAGAAGAAAACACAAAATATAAAAGCTCAAATACTTCCAGAGAGAGAGAGAGAGAGAGAGAGAGAGAGAGAGAGAGAGAGAGAGAGAGAGAGAGAGAGAGAGAGAGAGAGAGAGAGAAACACTTCCACACCCTTGTCATCACTTCCTCAGCCGCCTTGATAAACAGTGAGCCCTGAATTCTCAATCGTTAAACTTCTGAAATTCTTAATCGCTTCTTTCCTCTAAGTTTTCATTCATTCACCCTTCCTTACTTCCTTCCTTCCTTCCTTTCCCCTTCTTTCTCTCTCCTCTATCATTATTCACTCCTTTCCTTCCTCCCCTCCTTCCTTCTTTCTCATCTCTTTCCTCCAGCATTCATTCGTCCTTCATTTCTGTTTTCTTTTCATTATTCATTCTTCCTCCCTTCCCTCCTTCCTTCCTCTTTCCTCCATCATTATTCACTCCCCCTTCCTTCCTTCCTTCCTTCCTTCCTCTTTCCTTCGATCATTATCTATGCAGCCTTCCTCCCTTCCTTCTTCCTTCCCTCCTCCGCTCTTCCTCATTCCTGCATCATCATTCGTCCTCTCTTCCTTCCTGTCTCTCTCTCCTTCCTCCTCCATCATTCATTCGCCATTCATTCACTCTACCTTCCTTCTGGTTCTCCTCTTTCCACCATTATTCACTCATCCTTCGTTTCCTTCCCCCCTTCCTTCCTTCCTTCCTTCCTTTGTTATTTTTCATCTTCGGTAACATTTTTTTTTTTACGGATGAGGGAGAAATAAAGAGATAAAGATACGAGTATATAACACGCTTTAAATATTTATTGGTACTAGATCTATGAGAGAGAGAGAGAGAGAGAGAGAGAGAGAGAGAGAGAGAGAGAGAGAGAGAGAGAGAGAGAGAGAGAGAGAGAGAGAGAGAGAGAGAGAGAGAGAGAGAGAGAGAGGGGGAGCAGGAAGGGAGGGAGGGGGAGGTGAGGTTAGAGAGAATCTAATTACCTGCGTTAATTTGTTGAAGGATACGTGGTGGAAATGCATACCGAGGAGGGGGAGGAGGAGGAGGAATACAAAGGAATACAAAGGAAGTCCAAACGACAACACTAGATCCTTACTAAGCTGCCTGGGTATTAGTAGGAGAGACAGGATAGTAAAGAAGAAGGCTCCTCCCCACCTATCCATTTCTCCAAACCACACAGGAGAAAAAAATATATGGTACCATGTCAAATAGAAAACCACATGGAATCTGATAGGAGAATAAGAGAGAGAGAATCGAGGTTTGTGTCTATTTTTTGTTTGTGGTGGAGGAGGAGGAGGAGGAGGAGGAGGAGGAGGAGGAGGAGGGAAATAAAGAGAAAAAAATGGAAATGACACGTTGAGAGAGAGAGAGAGAGAGAGAGAGAGAGAGAGAGAGAGAGAGAGAGAGAGAGAGAGAGAGAGAGAGAGAGAGAGAGAGATTGGAGTGAAAAAGAAAAAGAAAAGTGAGGAAAATAGGGAAAGATGGAAGGAATTTAGTTACAAACGGAGGAGGAGGAGGAGGAGGAGGAGGAGGAGGAGGAGGAGGAGGAAGGGAAACAGGGAAGCTAACACCATTTTTACATATCTGCCTCTCCCCTCCTTCCATCTGACACACAAGCTCCTCTCACTTCTCTTTCCCTTCACACTCTCCCCTCATCTTCCCTTTCCCTTCCTCTTCCTCTTCCTCTTCCTCTTCCTCCGCACCACTACTTTCCTCTCCCCTTGCGCTGGACATCCTCATAACCTACCTTACCGTGACAGAGAGAGAGAGAGAGAGAGAGAGAGAGAGAGAGAGAGAGAGAGAGAGAGAGAGAGAGTGTGTGTGTGTGTGTGTGTGTGTGTGTGTGTGTGTGTGTGTGTGTGTGTGTGTGTGTGTGTGTGTGTGTGTGTGTGTGTGTGTGTGTGTGTGTGTGTGTGTGGAAAGCTGCGTAAGAAGCAAAGAAATTCGTGGTCTCTCTCTCTCTCTCTCTCTCTCTCTCTCTCTCTCTCTCTCTCTCTCTCTCTCTCTCTCTCTCTCTCTCTCTCTCTCTCTCTAGGCACATTTGCATTTCGGCACGAAATTATAAATAGGAAGAAGTTAATTTCTGCAAGTGTTTTTTTTTTCATTTTTTCCTTTTTTTTTCCTTCGTATTATTTTCATGCATTCATTATGACTTTCCCTTTCCTCCTCCTCCTCCTCCTCCTCCTCCTCCTCCATACTCTTGTTGCTGCCCTCTTTCTTCGTGTGTGTGTGTGTGTGTGTGTGTGTGTGTGTGTGTGTGTGTGTGTGTGTGTGTGTGTGTGTGTGTGTGTGTGTGTGTGTGTGTGTGTGTGTGTGTGTGTGTGTGTGTGTGTGTGTGTGTGTGTGTGTGTGTGTGTGTACCTCACCACTTAGGAATACGAAGAGGGATGGGTGAGGAAGGGAAAAAAAGAGATAGAAAGAGAAAAATGGAGAGAGAGAGAGAGAGAGAGAGAGAGAGAGAGAGAGAGAGAGAGAGAGAGAGAGAGAGAGAGAGAGAGAGAGAGAGAGAGAGAAATGGAGTGTAAAAAGAGGGAAAAAGAGAGAGGGAAAAAAGATGAAAGGGAAGGATCAGAGAAGTGGAAAGAAGTGTAGACGGAGTGGCAATATGGAGAGAGAGAGAGAGAGAGAGAGAGAGAGAGAGAGAGAGAGAGAGAGAGAGAGAGAGAGAGAGAGAGAGAGAGAGAGAGAGAGAGATTTAATTAAGCCCATTTTCAAACACCAGATTAATTGTTCCTCATTTATTCCTCACACACTACAGAGCCTTACCAAACCTTCAATAAACAAAACAAAAAAAAAAACATTATTGAAAACCTCCATTGAATTACAACAGAACCTCCCAAAAGCAGCTGACGTGAAAGAGGACGCTGAAATATTTAAGTATACGGTTCAGAAAACGTGGAGGAAGGGGGGTAGAGTTGACGTGCCAAAAAAGAAAACGAGAAGGGGCGCTTATCCCTTAGTGGTAAAGAGGCATTTTAATATCCGCGCCCACAAGACGCTTTCTTTACAAGAGGGGAGACTTAAGTAATATTGGAAGCGTCAAGAGCCTAACTTTTAATACCGGGCGAGTGGCAGAAAGAGAGAGAGAGAGAGAGAGAGAGAGAGAGAGAGAGAGAGAGAGAGAGAGAGAGAGAGAGAGAGAGCCAATTTCATTTCAGTTCAAGTTTTGTCTCCATATACAAGGAATGATATTTATTTATCTGTCTTTGTGTGTGTGTGTTGTCTTTGTGTGTGTGTGTGTGTGTGTGTGTGTGTGTGTGTGTGTGTGTGTGTGTGTGTGTGTGTGTGTGTGTGTGTGTGTGTGTGTGTGTGTGTGTGTGTGTGTGTGTGTGTGTGTGTGTGTGTGTGTGTGTTCAAGGGCTTGCATGTAGCTGTCTGTCTGCCTACATCTATTTTTGTTAGGTTTGTTCATGTAAGACCTGCCATCTGTCTGTCTGTCTGTCTGTCTGTCTGTATGTGTGTATGTATGTTAGCATATTGAGAGGCTGGTGTCTATATAAATCTGTTTTTCAGTGTATTCTCTCTCTCTCTCTCTCTCTCTCTCTCTCTCTCTCTCTCTCTCTCTCTCGGAGGCGCCACCTGTCAGGACACACATAGTCCAGCAAGGCGAGGCGCGTCCACTCCTACCCTTCTCCTCTGGGCTGCCCCGCGTCGCCCCTCATCCAATACTCGTCTCGCAACCTAACCCTCTCCGTGCTCTCCACCTCTTTTTTTATCCCTCGGCAAGAAAAAAAAAAATCTACACTGGAAATATGAGCTTAGAATTCTTTTTATTTTTTTTTTTCCTTTTTAAAATGAGAAAAGATATATTACGTAGAACAAAAAGATGTATGAGCTTTTTCTTTTTGTATTTATAAAGTTCAAAGTGGTTTTCTATTTTGTTCTGTTCCTTTTCCCACTAAGAATAAAGAAATTCACACAAGAATATAGAAGGTTAAGAAATCCACACAAGAATACAGAAGGTTAAGAAATCCACACAAGAATACAGAAGGTTGTTAAGAAATCCACACAAGAATACAGAAGGTTGTTAAGAAATCCACACAAGAATACAGAAGGTTAAGAGTATTTTACGTTTGCATGTGTTGTTTCCCCACTAAAAATATACAAATCTACACAGGGGGGCAAAAAGGAGTTTAGGTGTTTCCTTGTCCAATAAGAAATAAAGAAAACTACTCAGGACAAAAAGAGTTAAGAGTGATTTTCTGTTTCTGGCGCGTTGTCCCTTCCAGTAAAAATAAGTAAATCTGTTGAGAAAATAAAGGCAAGACTGATTTTTATGTTCTGGTTTCTTTCTTCTCTCCACTAAAAGGAAATCCCAGAAAAAAAAATGCGATTTTCTTTGCAATTTTTCTTTTTCCAGTAATAAAAGAAATCTAAACAGGAGAATAATTGAGATGATTTTGTGTGATTTGTTACGTTTTTTTTTTCAATAATAAATGAAACCTTACACACGGAAAAGGGACTAAGAACGATTTTCCTTTTTTTTCCTGCTCTGTCCACTTTGCGAAAAAAAAAAAAGTAAATCTAGAAAGGAAAAGAATGAAGTTTTCTTTTTTACTTTACATTTTGGTTTGTCTCCTTTGCGAAAAAAAGAAAGAAAAGAAAAACTAAAGGAGAGAAATAACGAGCGATATTTTTTTTTTTTTTTTGCTCAGTCTCCTTTGCGGAAAAAGCCTAGAAAGGAAAAAAAAGTAAAAGTGGTTTTTATTTTGGCTTATCTCTTGAAAAAAAGTTCTGTCTCTCTTAATGAAAAGAAGATTTATACACAAAAGAATAAAACGAAATAAACTCATTCTTCTCCTCTAGTATGACTCATCTATAACAAAAAAAAAAATGCATAAAAAAAAAAAAAGCAATCTTCTATAACATTCACTCCATTTAAAATACAATAACAAGCAATCAAGTATATAACAACCTAACAAGTCCCTCAACTCTCAAAACCTGCGTGAATAAAGACCGAGACCAACAAACAAGCGCTACTATGACTGGAGGGAAAATACATCCACTAAAGATGTTTACGCCGCAGTTCTTTTCATTAAGGCACTGCACTTTCCTCAATCTGCAGCGAGCGTCCAGTATTTTAAAAGGGTAATGCATCACGTCACGCATTTGCTACATCGTTACTCTTCCTTCCGCCTCCTTGTCGCCACGCCCCAGTGATCCCAGCGTGAGGGAGATTGAGGCAACGCTAACTCATTTTTCTCCTATTCTTCTCGCCATTCTTCCCCCTTTTCCTCTTTCTTTAAGACTTTACATCATATATTTTACTCCATCAGCTTTCTTTCCTTCTTTTTTTTATTTTTAATTTCTATTAAACTCCTTTCTTTCAGTATTTTCCCTTCCCCTTTATTCACTGTTTCCGTCTTGAGCATTCACTTCCCCGGTTTCTCCCTATGTTTCTTCCTAATTATCGTTGTGTCTTTTCTCTTTCCTCCCCTCGTTCCTCCTCCTTTCCTTTTTTTTTTCCATTCCTCCTCCCTGCATTCCTTCTTCATTAACTTTTTTTTCCCCCACCCCTCTCTTCCTCCTGTCTCCATCACTCGATCTGCTCTCCGAACACCCCTTCATTACGTCTCCCACTCACCATCCATTCCTCCTCCATCACCTAATTTACCCGTTTTCTCTCTTTCCCTCCTTTTCCACCAATTGTCCTTTCCCATTCTCGCTCCTGCCCTCTTCCCCTTTCATCAGTTTGTTTACATTTGACGTCTGTTCGTGTAGATTCCTCTGAGGGGATGACCAGGCAGACGAATCTCTATTTACCTGTCCCTGTCTCCCCTTCGTGCTTGCATTAAGGCTACCGTTTATTTGCCTCGCCTATTTCTCACGCTATTTATTTTCTCATTCGTTTCTGTCAGTTTGTTATCGTTCGTTTACTTCTCTCAGTATTTGTCTTCTCGTCTCATGGTTTATCTTTATCTACTTGTATATCATTGCTGTTCTTTTTTTTTTGTCGTTGTTTATCTTTCATTAATTTCTCTGACTTTTTATTTTCCTCTTAACTCTTTCATAATTTCATTCACTCTCTACATCCCACTACTTCTCTCATACTTCATCCTTCACTCACTTCCCTGATTATTCATTTGTCACAGTTTCTCTCGATATTTCTACCTCACAATTCATCGCCCACTCAGTTCCCTCAATATATCTCCCTCAGTATTCATCTCCAGGTAATTCCACTGACAAACTCCAGCAGTCCATCTTCTCATTTCACTGGTGGTCGTTCTCTTGCATCCTCCCTTCCTTCTCCCTCTTCATATGTTCCTTAAATCAAAGCGGTTTAGGTGGCAGACAATTTCAGGTGGAACAAAGGAATTATTATTATTATTATTATTATTATTATTATTATTATTATTATTATTATTATTATTATTATTATTATTATTATTACTGAATCGACTAGTGAAGACAAAGAGAGATATTACCATTAAAAAGAACTGTAATTGGGACGATTATAAAGGTAAAAGGTGCGAAGTTGAATATATAAATGTTTAAATTGTTGAAAAATATTTTGCTTTCACTCCTGAATTTTTTTTTTTTTTTTTTTGTGGGGTGGGGTGTGGTGGGGGGAGAGCTTTTGGTGTAAACTATAAAAATTTTCCTCCGCGTCCATGTTTGAGTTTTCTGCGTTGATATTTTTCGTTTTGCATTTATAATTTTCTTTTCTTTTTTTTTTAATCAACGCCATGGAATTGCTACAGCTATACATGGGAAATTTTTGTCATAGCGTGTGTGAAAAAAATGTCCTGCACTCAAACTTATAAATTTCCTGCATTCACGTTTCTTACTTTTTTTTTTTTTGCAGTACCGTATGTACTAGATTTGTGTGCTATTTTTTTCTATTTTTTATCTATTTTCTTTTTTTCCTATTTTGTTTCACTTTCTATAGTATTTATTCATCAATTTTACTTCATCTTGACTTTGCTTCATTTTTTTATTATTTTCAATTTCTTTTTTTTATGTACTCATTTTTATTTTTTTATTTACCTCTCTTACTTTTTTTTTCCTGGCTGGCACTCAACGCAAAAGACTCAAAAAAAAGAAAAAAAAAATCGTAGTGGAAACTCTGATACTAAGAAAATATAGATCTTTTCCTTACACTTACCACTCACTTTTCCTTCTTTTCCAATACCCCAAATCAAATCTTGCAATCCTCGAACAAGTTAAAACCACCACGATCTCTTCTTACCTTCTCCCCATTCGAATCCATTCCTTTCCTCTCTCCCCTAAAGCCATTTCTCATCTCTATATCTCCGTACTTTTCTTCCCCTGGCATTACTTCTCCCTGTTTAGCCTCAAAAACCTTCCCTTTAACCCATTCCTTTCACTGTCCCAACTCTTTCTTCCTCCACTCCTTTACATACCATTCCTATTTGCATCTTTAGGGCTTTCCATTCACTTCTACGATCTCAGCCTTTCCTTCCTTCATTCCCGTTCCATTCAGCCACACTTCCATCCCTCCTTCCCTTCCAGCCTCCATACACACTCCCTTATTCGTATCCGGAACAATGTACCCACTCGTCCACACCTTACGACAGATTTATATAACTTCCTACATAACAGATTTCTCACCTTAATTCTTTTTTTTTTCCAGTGTACAAGTCAAGCTTCTCTCTCTTCTTTTACTATAACTGTATTTCCCAGAAGCCAGACCACCTTTCCTTAGATAACTCCTCTCCCCTCCCTCCCTCATCCCATCCCCACCCTCTCTCTCTCTCGCCAGGGGACGAAGTGAAGTGATGAAACTGCTCTTGCGTCCCCAAATCCTAAAATCTCAAGACAATGCTTCCCTTGGCGCCGCGGTTCCTGTGACTTAATGAAGCGTCACCGGGACATAATTAAGGCCAGGTGTGTAGGTAGCACGGACTCACAGGCATTGGACGCGTAATGAAGGTCTAGACAGGTGAAGCCAAGATGGTGGACAGAATATGATAATTAGATGAGATTGACGGATGTGTGTAATGCGATGGGAAATTATACAAACATACATAAATATACACAGGTGGACTGGTTTGTACGCTTGCGAGTGAATGGATAGATACACATACAGGCGTAAAGACAGACAGATAGACAAACAAACAAACAAACAGACAGACAGACAGACAGACAGACAGACGGACAGACAGACAAGTAAAAAGACAGCAAGCAAGTAGCAAAAAGTCATACAACAGAAAAGATACAGAAATACACACACACACACACACACACACACACACACACACACACACACACACACACACACACACACACACACACACACACACACAATCCGTGTAGTTTCAGCAGCGTAAATCATAAAACACGATATAAACATTGAATAAAACTCTCACAATGCAGAACAAAGGGAGGGGAAAGGGTGAAAAAGGGGAGAGAGAGAAAAGCAAGCATGAAATAAAGCCACTTGTATTAACACAGTAAAGAGAGAGAGAGAGAGAGAGAGAGAGAGAGAGAGAGAGAGAGAGAGAGAGAGAGAGAGAGAGAGAGAGAGAGAGAGAGAGAGAGAGAGAGAGAGAGAGAGAGAGAGAGAGAGAGAGAGAGAGAGAGAGAGAGAGAGAGAGAGAGAGAGAGAGAGAGAGAGAGAGAGAGAGAGAGAGAGAGAGAGAGAGAGAGAGAGAGAGAGAGAGAGAGAGAGAGAGAGAGAGAGAGAGAGAGAGAGAAAAGAAACGAAATCTGCTTTTCAACTATCACCATTACAGTTTAATCATCTTGCTACTGCTACTACTACTACTACTACTACTACTACTACTACTACTACTACTACATATTATAAACACGACCAAACCAGCTCCTCCTCCTCCTCCTCCTCCTCCTCCTTGTCCTAACAATGTTCCTCCTTTTCCTCTTCCTACTTCTCTTCCTCTTCTTTTTGCTCCTCCTCCTCCCTCCTACTTTCTCTCTTCTATACAACTACTAATAAAAAAGGAGTAATGCTGTTTCCATATCTCTTCCTCCTCCTCCTCCTCCTCCTCCCTGGTCATCGCCCCGCCTCATCCGTCCCTTGAACCATCAGTCAACGCCCCGCGAGTCACGTATTTACCGCAGCAAGCAAAACCAGCAGGAAAAACAGAGGCCACCGTAAATCAGAGTGAAACCCAAGGCCAGAGAGAGAGAGAGAGAGAGAGAGAGAGAGAGAGAGAGAGAGAGAGCGGGGCAGGGAACACAATCAGATGCATATAGGCACATTGATTGACTGACTAACTAACTAACTGACTGACTGACTGAATTAATGAATGGATGAATGGGATGAGTGAGAGATAAACAGGATGGGATGAGCACTACAAAGGATTACAAAGGATAACAAGGTGATAACACACACACACACCAACAGTCCCTTGTTATAAGTCCCTTCTGTCCTATTTGAATACATTATACTATAAACAGATGGGATAGCATAGTGTAAGGCTTCTCCCCATCAACTCTCCTATCCTTTATCTTCTAATTTTTTACTTTACAGAATGGATACAAAGGGATAGGATAGCACAGTAGAAGGCTCCTCCCCAATAGCTGTACAACTCTTTATCTTCTACAATGTTATCATATTTGCAGAGCGATAAGATAGCACAGCGGAAGGCTCCTCCCCACGAACTGTACAACCTTTCATCTTCCACAATGCAATCCTATTTGATTATACTATGCAAAGAAAAAAAGATAGGATAGTGCAAGGCTCCTCCCCATGTACCAAACTATCCTTTCTCCTTTACTGTTACAGAAATTTCACCATCTAGGGACACGAAACCACGTTAACAGTGACTGATGCTTTCACACGCTAATTAATCCACGTTTTTTTTCCGTTCGTCTGGTTTTAAAATGAGCGAGGAAATTTACTTAACCGTTACCAAGACGAGTGTTTATCAGCAAGATACCACATTATTTCAACTCGAATGATCCAGTGCCTTATAATTAAAGAATATGACAGAAGTAGATCATTCCCCATACGTTTAGATGTATACATAGACCTGACAATAAGATAATGAGTCAGGGCAGAAATAACGAGAGTACAGGTTAGACTGACAAGCGAGTGTTATCAAGGCCAGATATGATAGGTGAGAAAAAGGTGAGATGGAAAGGAACAGGTAGAGAGCTGGAATGAAGGAAAAAAATAAGGAGAAATGAAAGAGAAATAGGGTAGGAGGGAAGAGGAAGAAGAGGAGGAGGAGGAGAGAATAGACTAAGGAATATTACATGAATGCTATTTTAAATTTTGAATCCAGGGAGAAAAAAAGAAAGGACAAAGATTAATTGTGGTTAGAATTATTGGACGATGAAATATTATTCTCTCTCTCTCTCTCTCTCTCTCTCTCTCTCTCTCTCTCTCTCTCTCTCTCTCTCTCTCTCTCTCTCTAGTGGCCGTGTGTGATAAAGCTTTGTCCTTCTTCTTTTCTTCTTTGTCTTTTTCTCTCTTCCTAATCACCTACTGCAACATTCGTGAGGAAAGACTTTACCGATAGTTTTTAACAACTCCTTTAATGAGAGAGAGAGAGAGAGAGAGAGAGAGAGAGAGAGAGAGAGAGAGAGAGAGAGAGAGAGAGAGAGAGAGAGAGAGAGAGAGAGAGTTGCATTAATTCATTACATTAACTTATCTCCATTTGGGTAGCGAGTGATCACAAGGGAGGACTCTCTCTCTCTCTCTCTCTCTCTCTCTCTCTCTCTCTCTCTCTCTCTCTCTCTCTCTCTCTCTCTACCTGATATGGAGCATTACAGACCGTCTCAAACTTTCTTAACTGTAAAAAAAATCTTTGAAACTCCTAACAACGCATTAGAAAGAGAGAGAGAGAGAGAGAGAGAGAGAGAGAGAGAGAGAGAGAGAGAGAGAGAGAGAGAGAGAGAGAGAGAGAGAGAGAGAGAGAGAAATAAGTCCACCAAACAAACGGACAGACACAGCACGCCGAAGTTAACAAGCCTCACTCGTTCAGGGAAGTTTGCTTGATGTATTTTGCCGTTTTTTCCTCCTTGTTTGGCCAAAGTTCGTCTCCTCGCCGCCAGGACAGCGGGGCCAAACGAGGCGGCGCAGACCCCTGAGGACCTGCCACCTCTGCTTCACGCCACGACCCACTACACGTAAGCAAGAAGAAAGAGGAGCAGAGGGACCCATAACTGCAACCTCTCACCGTTCCCATTCCTTTCACTGCCCCCATTACCACTCTCAGGCTCTCGGGCTCTCAAAGGATACTGAATTATGCTCCTGAAGGTGAATGGGTAAAAGTAAGAAGGGGAAAGTATAGATTGAATAAAAGAAAGTAGAGTTGTGTGTTTATCGGCTTATAGAGAGGGAGTTAACATGAAGGTCCCCGCTACTGCATCTCTCTCTCTCTCTCCTGAAGGTGTAAATGTAAAGGGAAAAAGTACGGGTTGAAAAATAAATTGTCGTAGCTTGTGTTTATCGAATAGTGAAAAATAAGAAGAGTTAAGATGAAGGTGGAAAACACACATGGACAAACACTGTATGTAACTGACTGATAAACGAACGAAGATAAGATAAACATAAGAACTAAAAAAAGAAAAAAAAATCATATAAAAAAAAAAAAAAACCCACTGCACTTCATCCAGATTTCGTGACCAATTAACATAGAAAAAAATAACAAAAGAAAAACATAAAACCTCACTATCACTTTCCATATTCAAAGAGTGTACGTCAATAATGAATGACGAAGGATAAATATTACTAACAACCAAAGTACAAAGTGAAAAGACTGCGCATCTCCCGTCCCGTTTTCTATGGCTACACAACTTTACTCAGCGGGAACGAAAGAAAGACCGCGTGAGGATCAGGCGAGTTATTCTGGTGAGTGACTTCCAAACGCCAACACCCGCAACACTCTTGATAACCGCGTGTGTGTGTGTGTGTGTGTGTGTGTGTGTGTGTGTGTGTGTGTGTGTGTGTGTGTGTGTGTGTGTGTGTGTGTGTGTGTGTGTGTGTGTGTGTGTGTAAAATTGCTTAGGTCTTGGAATACACGGGCGCAATAAATCTCTAGTGTTCCTGAAATGGTGTGTGTGTGTGTGTGTGTGTGTGTGTGTGTGTGTGTGTGTGTGTGTGTGTGTGTGTGTGTGTGTGTGTGTGTGTGTGTGTGTGTGTGTGTGTGTGTGTGTGTGTGTGTGTGTGTGTGTGTGTGTGTGTGTGTGTGTGTGTTTCGGCAACAATTTATGTTTACTGTTGCTCATTTTATGATGGCAGATGCGGAAGGAAATGGAGGAAGGGGGAAGGAATGGGAGAAAGGGAAGGAAGGAAAGGAGGGAAGGAAGGAAGAAGGAAGGAAGGAAAGAAGGAAGAAAAGGAGAAAGAAAGAAAGAAAGAAATAGGGAAGGCATGAAGAAAGCAAGGAAGTAAGAAAGAAAGAGGGAAAGAAAGAAGGAAAAAGAAGAGAAGAATGGAAGAAAGGAAAGAAAGAATAAAAAAAGCAAGAAAGCAAATAAACAAACAAGAAAGAACAAAGACAAAAAAAAAAAAGAATAAAAGAGAACGAAGGAGGTCAAAGGAGTGAATGACCGTAACACCATGTCGTGTGTGTATGTATGTAAGTATGTATGTATGTATGTATGTATGTATGTATGGGGAAGGAACAAGGAAGAGAAATAAGTACGTGTGTGTGTGTGTGTGTGTGTGTGTGTGTGTGTGTGTGTGTGTGTGTGTGTGTGTGTGTGTGTGTGTGTGTCTGTGTGTGTGTGTGTGTGTGTAGAAGAGGAAGAGGAAGAGGAAGAGTCGAGGAGGGGTCGTGTCTTTCCAATGAATAAGAGCCCCTGGAAAAGACAAGGAGACTGAAAGAGGACTGCCCGGAGCGTTTGATGTGCCGCGCCCCTCCTGCTGGCGGCGCGGCTTTGATGGTGGTATTAATAGACTCAGCACTGGAGGCCCTTCGTGCGAGCAGTGCCTCGGGGTTTAATGTATCTTCCTTCCCCCTTTACGCGATATGGATTGAAAGATCTGGCAACTAAACTATTTCCGGGATGCCTCAGGGTAAGTTTCTGGAGGTTTAGGTAATCCGACATTCCCTAACTTATGTTGACGTAAAGTATTCTAACCTAATTCATTCTAACTTAACCTAACTTAATTTAACTTAACATATTCTAATCTAATTGTACACTATAACTAACCTATTTTAACCTATCTTACTCTAACCTAACCAAACTTAATCTAATCTAACCTTACGTATCTTAACCTAACTGTACACTATAACTAACAAATTTTAACCTAACTTAACTTACTCTAACCTAACTTAATCTAATTCAACCAAGCCTAACCTAACGTATCCTAGCCTAACTTATCTTAATGTAACGTACAGTGTCAGATGACTGGAATAGACTCAGTAATCAAGTTCTTAATTCCGAGTCAACTGAAATCTTCAAAAGGGATAAGATGAATTCACTGATAGGGATAATAAGTGAGTATGAGCATATATTTTGTTTAGGGACTGCCACGTGAATTAATTTGCTGCAGTTAATCTTATGTTCTCGAGTTCTTACAGCAGGCAATCTCAGGCAGGGAAATCACGGCAAGCAATCAGAAAAACCGCAATCCCTCGTCCTGGCCAGTGCACTCACTCCATTATTCTTGCTCAGAACTTGACCTCCCTGACACTTTTCATCAGGCGATTTAAGTAAGCGTGACACAAAAGCACAACATACTTTTTACATCTTAAAGTTGCACGGCACTGGTTAACCTATAATAACGGTTATTCATTTTGTGATAGAGAAAGAAAGAATCCATTTTGGCAAACGAGTTGGAGCACAAAGGGAACACGTCTGGTTACTGGCCTATCATGAACACGAACCTGTTAGCCGCGGCGATTATTTTACAAGTTGGTCGCAATACAATAGCCAGATCCTCGTCAAGCCTTCCAGTCTCAATTGACGTTTTCGCCTTTTTATTCCATTTTCTTTCATTGGCCAGGACCACGCCGTGACAACACTCGCGGCCACGGGGACTGAAGGCTGCATCATCGCACTCCGCCAACCTACGAGTCAACATGTCCGAAAACGTTTATACTGTCTGTTTTAGGATTACTTATCACCATCAATAATACATACAGGCGGTATTTACTTGAAACACAAAATTGACTGTATTCAGCGGTACTCGCCACTGCTGTCCCTACACATCTTGGTGCCTGCATCCCGCTGCACATCCCTGGGTACGTGGGCCTGTGTTTATTATTTTTGGTGCCGGGCCATCTCCGGTTTTCACGCCTGGCTCCAGGAAAGATTACAAACAGTCCACTCGGCATTGCCCCGAGTTCTTAAACTCTAGCTTTCTCTCTTGACTAATTTCAATAGATTGTAGAAGTTACTGATGTTTGCAAAGGTATTTTCAGGACAGCAGTGGTAATTATTATAATTCAGCAAGTTCCAAACTGTCAACAGCAAATACATAACATCAAAACATCAGAACATAACGCACCACTTCTGTGATATTTTAAAATTGTTGTGATGAGACGAGAGTGTTGAAGAATATGAACATTAAGTTATCACATTAAATCAATTTATTATAAAAAGATCCCTTGTGACACTGAAATAAGTGAAGTGACAGTTGCTATTCCCGATGGCTGAAAGGCTTTTTTCACTTCTTATATCTTCTTCTCTGTTGTTCGTTTCAATATTTGCATGTACACAGCGTTCATTGTGAAACATTTTTTTTACTTTAACTTGTCTATAAATGGCATTCGTCGCTGAAAAAAAAAGTTGGAATGGAAACCGTCCGTTCTTACACGGTCTTTTCAGTTTACTTTCAATATCTATTATGTAATACTTATTTGTGAAACATTTTCCAATTTAACTCTTATTTAAATGATACTCATTGTGGTGAAAAAAAAATAAAACTAACAACTTGGAATAAAAAGCTTCCAATGCCAAAAAAAAAAAAAAACTGCAGCCAGCTGACACGTTCATTAAAACGCCAATCTGCAATGGCTCAATGTTCACATTTATTCAAAATACATTAGCTGTGATACATGAACCAAATTGCCACTTTTTTCACAGGTTTTCACGGGTTTGCTGTGTCCCCCACTCACTATTAATGGTGTGATTGTGTTGCCTCACATTCAGCACACCTGCACGCCACACCTGTCTGGCAGCACGTCCCTCCCCGCCACACCTGCACGCAACATCTGTCTGGCGTCAAGTCTTTCCCCGCCACACCTGGAAGCACTATAAATACTGTATTGTCCCCGGTGACTTGGTGGTGTCGCGCTGTTCACGTCACACAGGAGAGAGAGAGAGAGAGAGAGAGAGAGAGAGAGAGAGAGAGAGAGAGAGAGAGAGAGAGAGAGAGAGAGAGAGAGAGAGAGAGAGAGAGAGAGAGAGAGAGAGAGAGAGAGAGAGAGAGAGAGATTTATACACTCTAGATGTTATGTATGCACGAGACGACGACGACAACAACAACAACAACAACAGGAATTTATACACTCTAGATGTTATGTATGCACAAGACGACGACGACAACAACAACAACAACAACAACAACAACAACAACAACAACAACAACAACAACAACAACAACAACAACAACAACAACAACAACAACAACAACAACAACAACAACAACAACAACAACAACAACAACAACAACAACAACAACAACAACAACAACAACAACAACAACAACAACAACAACAACAACAACAACAACAACAACAACAACAACAACAACAACAACAACAACAACAACAACAACAACAACAACAACAACAACAACAACAACAACAACAACAACAACAACAACAACAACAACAACAACAACAACAACAACAACAACAACAACAACAACAACAACAACAACAAACAAGTATTCCTCCTCTCTCTTTCAGTTACGTTCCAATATACAGATTAACTGAATAATCTGCAGGACATAACGTTGGATATGAAGATACAAATTCATAATCCAGTAATCTGTGTATATCCTTAAGAAACAATGAATTATGAAAACCCAGACCTTTAGGAGACATTAACTCACAAGTGCATTAAGTTGATTGCAAGGGTTTCAATTAGGCAAAAGTGTAAAAGTCACCAAGAAACTCATCTAAACAGGGGGGCGTGTGAGACTTAAGAGGAACAGGAAGGGAGAAGTAAGCTGCGTTAATGTGCCAGGCCAGTCAAGAAACAGGACAGTGTAAAAGACTCGTGGGGGGGGGGGAGTAAGTTAACCTGTATCGTTTCTCAGACTTAATCCTTTCACTGCTTGTCAATCTTTTCCATTATCATCTACAGTCTTTTAAATACTTTTTTTTTTTTACTACTTTCTCTTCAATATGTACTTCAGCAGCTTAGCAAAGATTAGATTAACTTCATATTCTATTCTTTTTTCTATATGTCCCTCCAAACAATTCATTACGGTGATCTCAGTGTTAACAGTGACGACTATGGCAGTGAAAGAATTAACAGGGAGAAGAAATTGCCCTGTATTAATTGGTTCTCAAATAGTGGTAGATGAAACGGACTCAGTAATCAATTTGTTAATGCTGCGTCATCAGAGAGCTTTAAGAGAAGATTAGACAGATTTATAGATGGGGATGATAGGTGAAAATAGGTAGGTATATTTCATACAAGAACTGCCACGTGTAGGACTGATGGCTTCTTGCAGCTTCCCTTATTTCTTATGTTCTTATTAATCCAGGTGGAAACAGGTAGGTATATTTGATACAGGGACTGCCACGTGTAGGACTGATGGCTTCTTGCAGCTTCCCTTATTTCTTATGTTCTTGTATTCTTATTAATCCATCATGACAACAAAGAAACAAGGAACTCAATACACAGTGACAAGATAAAAGACTTATGCAAGGGAGATGTACAAAGTATCCTCTAGTTATACCACAAGCCAATCAAGAAGCAGGGGACTTAATGGACAGGGAATCATGTGAGGGAGGAGAAGTACCCTTTACGTTCCAGTCTAATCCAGCGTAATACATAGCGACAGTAAAAATCTTGAGAGGAAGAAGTAGTACCCTGTCTTATGCCTCAGGAAGATCAAGAAGCAGGACACTTAACGGACAGACAACCATGTGAGGGAGAAAAGTATTGCGTTAATGTTTTGGGATAATCAGGAAACAATGGACTTAAAACACAGTGACAGCGTTAAGACTCGTGCAAGGGGAAAGCAATATCCTACGTTATGTCTCAGAACGATCAAGAAGCAGGAGACAACGGACAGACAATCATGTGAGGGAGAAAAGTATTGCGTTAATGTTTCAGGACAACCAAGAAACGGGGGACTTAACAGACATGGACAGCATAAAAGATTCGTGTGAGGGGGATGTAGTACCTGTGTTAACGTGTCGTGGTAATCAGGAAGCAGGGGGTTTAATGGACAGTGGCAGTGTGAGCAAGGTGGAGGAGGGTCATGATTCACTACATTACTAGGAAGTGAGGGGAGTGAGAGAAATGAGTCTTTGATAGATCCTTGCCAAAATGCTTCCCTCTCTTGACTGAAATGGGTTTTGTTCATCTGCGAGAGTGAGGAATTCATAGCAAGAGTGGCGCTTCTCGTTGATTTCAGAGTCCTAAAGAAAACTGTCAGTGTTTGTAAAGGAGGTGTGAGAGAAAATGGAAAGCACTTTAATCCTTTCACTACTAAGGTTGTGTTTTGTTTGACATCCTGAGAGAGAGAGAGAGAGAGAGAGAGAGAGAGAGAGAGAGAGAGAGAGAGAGAGAGAGAGAGAGAGAGAGAGAGAGAGAGAGAGAGAGAGAGAGAGAGAGAGAGAGAGAGAGAGAGAGAGAGAGAGAGAGAGAGAGAGAGAGAGAGAGAGAGAGAGAGAGAGAGAGAGAGAAATACACAAGCACACACACAGACAAAGAGAAACAAGCAGAGAAACAGTCAGGCAGAAACACATACTCGTAGAGAAACATACAGACGGATAGGTAGACAGATACACATACACAGACAAAACAAGACAAAAACAGAGACAGAAAGAATAAGAAGTAATGCATATTTATTTTCACTTTTAACCTACAAAACTATCAAAAAGATAACAACAACAATAATAATCTAAAAAGTAAAAGTCACAAGGAAAAATGTTTAGCAGAGAAAGAGCTAAAACATAAATAGGCCAAACAAACAGTAAAGGGGAAGAGCAGCAGAACCAGAACCTGTGAGGGAATCGACTGCCTCTATTCCAGCAATGCCTACACGTCTGGGGAACCAACAAAATATTACAGAATTTTCCTCACCAAAAGACGAAATATTCATGCCGAAATTTAGGAGGCAAAGGGATTAGAGTGGCAGGGAGACTAGAGGAAGATGTGAGAGGGAGAGAGAGAGAGAGAGAGAGAGAGAGAGAGAGAGAGAGAGAGAGAGAGAGAGAGAGAGAGAGAGAGAGAGAGAGAGAGAGAGAGAGAGAGAGAGAGAGAGAGAGAGAGAGAGAGAGATTACATAAGACGAGGAAGAGGAAATCCGTTGTCTCTTTCAATGCAAAAAAAAAAAAAAAAGGTAACATACATTCATTCATTCACCACTACATTCATACATATACTTTCCCAACTTGAGAAAATCATCAGTGTCTATTCAGAATACAGTAATTATATAAAAGGATACGCAGAAATGACATTATAACTCCTTGATTTCGGAATATATCATCCTTAACTTCATAAAACTCTCTGAAGGTAGCTGTAAAGAAATGAAACTGATGTCCCCCCTAATGAATAGCTTAAAATCTTTGGGCAATCATCAGGACCACTTTCAAAGGCCGTTGGGATAATTCATAAGGCTGCCATGTCTTCCTTTTCCTAATAATGATGCAGAACCCTCGTATATCTACCACGAAAAATCATTCCCACTAATCTCAAACACTGGGCGTTCATTAAAACTACCTTCAAACACCAAAGAAATGAGAGACAGCGTGAAAGATGCACTAAATAAGGATGTAGAATCTTGATAAAGCTACCACCTTCACAAAAAGAGTGATAAACAGATCACTACAACTATTCTTGGAAACACTTTGAACTTTCATCAGAGCCGCGTTAAAAGGCCATCATGTTTTTTTTTCTTTTTAATTGATGATGCGGAATCCTTGTAAGGTTTATAGCATTACGAAAACACTAAAAAAAATCACAATCACTCCTACTATTCTTAAACACTTTGGATTTTCATTGGGATAATTTTTTTTCAGACCACTAGGATTATATAAAAAAAAAAAAAGGTTAGCATGTTTTTTTTTTCTTCTTCCTAAGTAATAATGAGGAATCCTTGCAAAACTTCTGCATTACACAAAGTCCCTAAAAACCCCAGTCATTCCCGCTATTCTTAAACACACTGGACTTTCAAGGAGATCATTTTTCAAAGACCCCAGAGATTATTAATACGGTTAGCATAGTTTGTTTTCTCAAAGTAATAATGATAATCCTTATAAAACTTAAGCATTACGAGAACACTCAAAAATCCCTCAATCACTCAATCACAGCCTGTTAAAATAGAGTCAGAGTAAGATGCTGAAACACTTAGGTAAGGGATGAAACACTTGGTAACACTTGACAACACTGACCACAATTCTATAGGGGTGAGTTTCCTTCGAGAAGAGATGGGACACAGCATTACAAATCCAACATGAATGGAATACTTACGACTATCAGTGTAGTAGATATGGATGTGTATATATGTGACGCGCAACTTGATTTAGAAAAGTTATAGAAGTTTACAAGTCCTGCTGAGGGGAGATAAGATTTTGGGCCAGAGAGAGAGAGAGAGAGAGAGAGAGAGAGAGAGAGAGAGAGAGAGAGAGAGAGAGAGAGAGAGAGAGAGAGAGAGAGAGAGAATATTTCCCCTTTACCAAAACTCTCACCACTTTTCCTTGCCACCCACCACACCACACTCCCTCCACTTTCCCTTCCCTCTCTCCCTCCCCTCTCACCATCTCACCCTTCCTGTTCCCTACGCACTCCTGAACAGTATCAAGCCTCCCTTCCCCAGAGATAAGAAAAAACGCAGCAGTAAACAAGAATATGACGCAAAAAGAGAGAGAATATTTATAGTAACTTAATTCAGGAACACTCACCTTCTCGAAGTGGTGCTCTCCTCCTGACGAAGGCGATGACGACGAGATGTGACGAGTGTTTTTTTATTTGTAATTGTTTTTCTGTTCTATGTAATCACAGTTTTTTTTAAGGTTTTTCTACAATTATGATCCACTGTTTTCCATTTTTTTCACTTTTTTTACTTTTTTTTCAGTTTCACCGCGGTCTCAACACCTAAAAGGAAAGAACAATTGGGTTAGTCTCTCTCTCTCTCTCTCTCTCTCTCTCTCTCTCTCTCTCTCTCTCTCTCTCTCTCTCTCTCTCTCTCTCTCTCTCTCTCTCCATACTTTTAACACGTCTGACTAAATATCGCTCCTTCTTCATCAGTTATTCCTTCAGCGAGTTACAACTAGTCACAACAAGTCACAACAAGTCACCTACACACCTCATTAAAACCGTCACACCAACATTTAGTAAACAGATGCACGAAAGAAAAAAAAAATATCACGCTTTTTCTTGATTTATCTTACAAATGTACACCAAAATATCATCCTTACAAGTAATCACCTCTTCCCTCAACCTATTTTTAATCAGTACCCACCCACACATCCATTTCTCCTCTCACAATTCATATTCCAGCTTCATCTTTAAAATCTTCCTCTTTTTTTTTTTTTCTTCTTCTTCAAGGGGTGGCTAGAGATGGACCTTCCTGCTGGTTTATTTGCGTTAACATGCCTGCCAATAAATCTATAACTCTTTCTACGAGTACTTCATGTTTCTCTTTCTCGTGTTATTATTTTTTTATCTTCTTCTTCTTGGTATGTTTTTTTATTTAATTTCCTGGAATAAGTGTATTTTCAAATGCCTTTTTCTTCCTTCTTCTTCTTCTTCTCTTCCTTATCCTTGTTATCCTCATTCTTATTCTTCTCTTTCTCTTTCTCCTCCTCCTCCTCCTTTTCCTCCTCTTACCATTACTACAACAAAGACCAAAATGAACCACTACTACTATTACCATCACCACCACCACCACTACTACTACTGCTACTTTCGGCAACTCCAATAACATATATTTCACTCCTTTTTCCTTAATCCCTCTTGCTGCTGCTGCTCCTCCTCCTCCTCCTCCTCCTCCTCCTCCTCCTCCTCCTTTTCACCGCCTCCATATCACAAGGCCAATACGTCAACAAGTAATAACAGCATCATCGATCCTGAGCAAAGTATTCCTCGTTTAGAAGTTAGGATGCGCCTGATACGAAGAGAGAGAGAGAGAGAGAGAGAGAGAGAGAGAGAGAGAGAGAGAGAGAGAGAGAGAGAGAGAGAGAGAGAGAGAGAGAGAGAGAGAGAGTAAAGTTGATCATATATCCATTTCATCATTTTCTTTTCCCTTTCCCTTCCTTCTCTCCTACAGTTTTCATCTTCATGAGAGAGGAGAAGACAGGAGAAGGGAAGGGAAGGGAAGGGAAGGGAAGGGAAGGGAAGGTAAGAAGAGAAGAGAGATTGAAGAAAAGAAAAAAGAAGAAAAGAGGGGAAAAATTATATGGAGCAAGAAAAGGAGAGGTAAATTGAAAAAAAGAAGGAAGGTTCGATTTTTTTCCCCTGGGAAGCTTCTATTCTTAGTATCGATATAGGATGGACTCTCTCTCTCTCTCTCTCTCTCTCTCTCTCTCTCTCTCTCTCTCTCTCTCTCTCTCTCTCTCTCTCACAGTCATCCACCGGAGTACACTGAAGGTTGAAGGGCCGAGAGAGACACAACACCTCGCCTCCCTCAGCCAGTCAACCACATGATGAGAAGATTTGCAGAGACTCATCACACCACATCATCCCTGCAGCTCCTCGTGTCCACAGTGGCCGTATCCTTAAGCCCCTGAGCCCCTGAGCCGAGCGTCCTCAGGGTGCCACGCAAGAGACTCGTCATGTTTGCTTATAATCTAATACGTTCCAACATTTACATTTGGCAGCGTCAGGTTATTTATTTATTTATTCTTATTTTTTTCCTTTTCCCTTCGTGCCGGTAACCAAGCATCATCGTAAGGTATTCTGAGTCACTTCCTGCCTTGGATGAGGTTTGAAAGAGTCTTGTCTTTTCGTGGTGCGGCGAGGGCCATCACGTGTTTTGGGAAGGAAGGGTGAGGGTGCGGATAAGCGAGGAGGGAGAGGGTGGTTGCGAGAGAGTGAGGAAGGATGAGGGTGGAGGGAGTGGATAACCAAGGAGGGAGAGGGAGAGGAGGAGGATAAGGATGGAAGGAGAGGATAAGGAAGGAGAGAGAGACTCGAGAGTGATGGGAGAAGTTGAAGGTGGAAGATGGTAGACGGAAAGGAGAAGAGGATAGTGATGGGAGGAGGCTAAAAGTAGAGGAAGATGCTGAGGATAGATTACTGAAAAAGAAAAAAAATGACGTTAGAAGGAAGAGTAGAAGATAAAGGAAAAAGTCTGAAGGGGGAGGCTGATGATGAAGAGAAAGATTGAGGAAGAAGTAAAGGAATAACGAGGATTAATGGTGCAGATTGTTAAAGATGGAGGAAGAGATTGAAGATGGAGGAAGGAGAGATTTGAAGGTGGAGATAGAGAGTGACGATAGAGTGAAAGCGTTGAAGGCGGAAGGATGAAAGGACTAAGGATGGAAGAAAGGAAAAAAATAATGGGAGTTGAGGAGAGAAGACTCAAGGCAGAGAAAGAAGTTAAAAGGTGCAGGGAGAGGTTGCAAGAGAAGGAAGCAGTTGATAATGATGATGGATAAAGACGGAGAGAGAGAGAGAGAGAGAGAGAGAGAGAGAGAGAGAGAGAGAGAGAGAGAGAGAGAGAGAGAGAGAGAGAGAGAGAGAGAGAGAGAGAGAGAGAGAGAGAGAGAGAGAGAGAGAGGATGCATCGTGTTTCTTAAAGAGTACAAATAAAGAAAGAGATTCTCAAACACTCCTGAGGGGCACCACTACTTTCCAAAGACTCAAACTGAAGTGACACTGGTTTTTAATGGTGCTTTTTACGGTTCCAGTGACACACTAACCATATTTCTACATTACTAACAGGAGAAACAGCCTTGAGAACCCGGCTAATCATCTCTGTGGCCTTGAAAAAGAGTCATAGTGAGAGAGCAGAGCGTGAGGCTGTAGGGACATGGCGGGAGATGACGGGAGAGGGAGAAGCAGTGAGAAAAATAACAGATCCGGGCCGAATTTTGAAACGCTTTGCTCTCTTTGCACGACTATTTTCAAAGGCCACAGAGATGATTAGCCAGGTTCTCAAGACTGTTTCTCCTGCTAGTTATGTAGAAGTATTGTTAATCTTTCACTACAGCCATAAAAGCACCCTTAAAAACCCGTGCAACTTCAGCTAAAGCCATTTGAAAGTAGTGGTGTTGCGCTAGTGTTTCAGAATATGGTCCCAGGACGAGATAGTTTAGAAAGTGAAGGATCCGTCTTGCTTCTTACGTGCATCCAATTACAAACACGTCCTTGGGTGAGGCGAGGGAGATGAATGACGTGTGTAAAGTGGGCGCGTGCTTATTACATTTGCATCACGATTAATGTTACCGGCCACCTGGTTCAGCTGTAAAGTATGTGGTGCTCGGACTTGTGTGTTTCCGTCCCAAATGTTGGTTTGTTTTCATTGCCACGTGTTTGTTTTGGTTTCGGCTTCTAGTTACCGAAAGAAACTGTGTCGTATCGTATCTAATGTTTCAAAAGAGAGGAGGAGGAGGAGGAGGAGGAGGAGGAGGAGGAGGAGGAGGAGGAGGAGGAAAAGGAAAAGGAAAAGGAAAAGGATAAGGAAAAGGATAAGGAAAAGGAGGAGATGGAGAAGGAGGAGAAGGAGAAGAATAATAATAATAATAATAATAATAATAATAATAATAATAATAATAATAATAATAATAATAATAAAGAATAAAAAAACAGCACGAGGCATTCACACCTCCACCTCTCGCCTCCCCACCTCTCAGCCTCAGCGGACCCTTGACAACAAAGCAGTTCATTTGTCAATATATCAATTTCTAATCGATTTTCCGGTATAAAATTCACTGGACACGGGACATCATTATTTGGAGCGATGGCACACCACACCAGAGGCAGATTGCTACAACCAGTCCTTACTTAACAACCTATTAGTACCCATAAAGTACTTAATTACCCTATGCATCAATTATCAACAAACTATTAACCGATTTACGGACATAAGCTTCACTGGACATAACAGCATTACTACTTGAGCCAACTACATGTACATGACACCAAATATACAGACTACTACAGCCCTAACCTAACGACTTAACAATGTATCTAACAACCCTCCCTCCTTACCTCCTTTCAAACACACACACACAATTCCTATAGCCAGTCCTTACCTAATCTAACAATCCTACCGCTACCTCCTTCCAAACACACGTTACTATAGCTACTTCTTACTCAACCTCCTAACAATATACATAACAGCCTCCCTCCTTATCTCTCCCCAACACACAGCTTTCCTACGTCTAATCCTCGCTTAACTGCCTACGTAACAGTCTACCTACCAGTCCTCCCCTTACCTCCTCCTCACTCACAGTCCTCTTCATCCCACCTCTTTACACTTCCTGCCTTGAATTCGCCTCTAAATATTCGTGAACGTTAACATTAGCGACTCTGCAGCATCTTTCTTCTCTTTATCTGTTAAAATAATGAACCCGATTGTTCTTTCTCTTATTTTTCGTCTTTGCTGTTGTTTTTTTTTATTTATTTATTTTGTATCTTTTTTTTTCCTCTCGTTCTCTCAATGTTTGGACTTAGTTGTTCGTTGTTTTAAAATTTCAAGATTTTCTAACCATAAAAACAATGAGAGAAAAAAGAATCTTCACTATTTTCGTATATTTCATTTTTTTTCTTTTTTTCGGTCTCTGCCTGTCTGTATGAATGTTTCCTCGTCTTCATTTGCTAATTCTCTCTCTCTCTCTCTCTCTCTCTCTCTCTCTCTCTCTCTCTCTCTCTCTCTCTCTCTCTCTCTCTCTCTCTCTCTCTCTTAGCAAAGGTCACGACAGCGAGCATTACTGTTAATTATGTTGTGTTATTTATGTTCTTCCTCATTTTCTCTTGGGAATTAATAGTTTTATTCATTTACGCTTCGTTCTCGTAGATTATAATGATGCTTTGTTTGTGTGTGTGTGTGTGTGTGTGTGTGTGTGTGTGTGTGTGTGTGTGTGTGTGTGTGAGAGAGAGAGAGAGAGAGAGAGAGAGAGAGAGAAAGAGAGAGAGAGAGTCACCACAGTATTATTCCAAGAACCTTTATATATGTATGTATGTATATATGTATGTATGTATGTATGTATGTATGTACGCCTGTAAGTAGCATCCATATAAGCAACTGAAGGTTTTAATTAATAACGAGTGTCTCCTTCAGAAAACGAACACGACGAGAATAACAAGAAGGTTCGAAACATGAAAGAGGAAAGTTGCTTCACCACACAATAACCAAGTAAATGAATCAGTGTTGAAATGAAGCAAGGAAAGAAAGAAAGGAAAAAAAAGAAAAGAAAAAGAAAGTTAAAAGAAAGAAAGATTATTAGTTAGTTGCTTTCTTACTTTGTTTGCTTGCTTGTTTGCTTGTTTGTCAGTTACTTGGATACATACATACATACTCGTACATACATACATACATACATACATACAATACATAAATAGATAGATAGGTAATATAGCAACAACAAACACTACAACTTCCAAGAAAATAATCACCAAGGATGAAATTTATGAGTAAATACATTGTTCACTTTTCATCTAATTAAGTGAGGCAGTGAAGGCAACGAAACTTATATTTATTAATTTATCAACTATCTTTCAAATATTAACTTCCCCTAAACTCTTAATAATCATGTTACGGCCAATGCTAACACTGACAGCACCAATACCGCTACAACTTTCCCTTACTCAGCTGAATTCAACATCATATTTAACATTTTCGTAACATCAACCCTCTATACATACACACACACATAGGGAACATAAGGCTGAAGTAGGCAGCAAGGAGGTTGAGAGAGAAGGGAGGAGGGCCAGACTCGAGGCAGTGGCGGGTGTGGCTGAGAGATGAAGTGCAGAGAGTCTCCCTCCAGCCGAATTATGCAACAAGTATTAGAGGAACAGCCATAGATCACAACAGAAAGTTAAGATGAAGCATGAGGTGAAGAGGTGTGAGGAGAGAGAGAGAGAGAGAGAGAGAGAGAGAGAGAGAGAGAGAGAGAGAGAGAGAGAGAGAGAGAGAGAGAGAGAGAGAGAGAGAGAGAGAGAGAGAGAGAGAGAGAGAGAGAGAGAGAGAGAGAGAGAGAGAGAGAGAGAGAGAGAGAGAGAGAGAGTGGTGATATTAACCGAATGAAGGATAGACTTAATAAAAGAAGTTTGAGAAAGAGGAGAGAAACTCGCTACAACACCAGAATACAAAACAAAATAAAAAAAAAGACCAACTCAACGAAAAAGAAAGAAAGAAAGAAAACGAAACAAAAGAAAGAAAACACAAGCGGATGACGAGATACACTAGAAATAAAAAAAAGAAAAAAAAAAAGAAAGAAAAGGAAAACGCAAACGGGTGACAAGTTATACGACAGAGAGGAGAATAAATAACAACACGAGGGAAGAGAGCACGTAGAGGGAGGCAGTGAGCAGGAGCAGAGTGCCACCATCGAGCAGGTAAAGGTGGGAACACTGACCGGGACACAGCCACGGTCCAGGAGTGAGGAGAAAGGAAACATATGGACCGAGAACTTCAAAAGGGTCTGAAGGAATGAAGGGAAACAAGAGTAAATAGAAGAGTGAACAACGAAAAACAGTAAAAAGATATATAGAGAAGCGGGAAAAAAAGGGAATGGAAGGGAAAAAGAGAAAGGAAATACACGGACAGGAAACTTCAAAAGGGCTTTAAGGAATGAAGGAAAACAGTAAATAGACAGGAAAGTAAACAACGAGAAAAATAAAAATAAAAAAAAAACAGAAGCGAAAAATAAAACAGGAAAAAAAACTAAGGATGTTGGAATGGGAGAAAAAAAAAGGGCTCTAAAAATCAGAAAGGGACGAAGATACAAATAAAAATGTTGGAACCCCAGAAAGAAAAAAAAAAAAAAAGAAAAAGAAAGAAAAAGAAAACTGAAAAAAAGAGGGTTCCAGTCTTAACCGAAATGAAAATAAAACAAACATACGAATAATGATGTTGGAATCGCAGAAAAAAATAAATAAAAAAAAGTTTCAGTGTTAAACGAAATCAGTACATAACGAGTATTTGTAAAGGGATAATAAAATATCAGGACAAACAGAGAATCCGGAGCTAAACAACGCTGGTGAGGGAACAGTATACACATGAATGGACAAGACAGCGGGGAGAAGCAAGGCAGTAAAGTGAGAGCAAGCCCGTACCGAGGATCACCGCTGAGCTACATGCATCAAGGTAATGGCCGGCACGTCACAGCGAGACCACCAGAGGCCACCAGTGACTGTCTCGGTACGGTACACTGCACGGCGATAACACGATACGGATGCAAGTACGATAAAAGTAAGGTCCGCTATTTCGACACGAGTTTTAGAAATATGGTACGGTTCGAGTGTATGAAAGTTTCTGTACCCTTTACGTACCACATCGCACCCAGCCGCACCTGCACAAAACACCTGATCAGAGTATGGACCAGAGACCGCATTCCCAAACACTTTTATCTCGCTTCATATCTCGTCTATTTCATCAGCCTCCCGTGAAAGAGAATTAGGTTTTCAAGTGCATTCCATTATTCAATTGATAGATTAACAAGAATTCTACACCTTTAATAGAGAAAATAATCATATATTTGTAGCCTTTGAAAACATTCCTTGTGAAAGAGAATTAGGTTTTTCAAGTCCATTTCATTATTCAAATGATAGATTAACAAGAATTCTACACCTTTAATAGAGAAAAACAATCGTGTCATATTCAAAGCCTCTGAAAACATTCCTTGTGAGATTCTGAAGCCTCCAGTGAAACATATCTAAGTTTTCAGGTGTATTTCATTATTCAAATATTAGATTAACAAGAATTCTGATCTTCAGTGGGTAAAACACTCATGTGAACCAGATTAGTCATATATGTGGTCTTTGAAAATAGTCTTCATGAGATTCAGAAGCCTTCACTGAAAAATATATAAGTTTTCAAATGTATTTCATTATTCAAACGATAGATTAACAAGAATTCTACACCTTCAATAGGGAAAACAATCATATGAACCCGATTAGTCAGATATGTGGTCTTTTAAAACAGCCCTTAAGAGATACAAAAGCGTTTAAAAATGTCCTCCGTTTTCGAATTAAAGGCCACGATTATTACTACACTAGTTTTCTCACTAGTTCTACCACTGAAGATGCAGAATTTTTGTTTATCTATCACTTGAATTATGAAAATACACTTGAAAACCAGAACACTCTAGGTACTGGCAAAGTGGCGAAGGGTAATTATGATCATACCGTGTCCTGACATGTAACCTGAGCCTTCACGGGTGGGTGGAGTCGCCTGGAGAGAGACCGGGAGGGCAAGGTCGTGTCTGGAGGTTCTCAAAGGACTCTGAGGTAATCTAAAAGCGGGTTTCTAATTCCTTTCCCGCAGCGTGTGTGGATGACGGCGAGAATGAATGACCTAATTCCTGAGTCGAGTCTTAATAGAGGTGACACTCACACATAGGTAGGTAATAAGTAGATGAATTCGCTTGGAAAATGTAAATAAGGTGGCTACATTTTTTCTCCTTTTACTGTAAATGGCTTTCGAAATTGCATAAAATCAGTGTGACAGCTTTGTAACGAAATGTGTGCAATATAAAGTGCATTTTGATAAGTCAGTCCTCCAAGCGTTTTAATCTCAGAAGAAAAAAATACAGGATTGCAGTTATTAGATTAAAGCAGTAAGGAAAAAGAGTACGGATAGGAATGCTGAAAAAGAGGGATTCCAGTATTAAAGGAGACCAGTGAGGGGAAAACATATAGATAAGAACGTTGATTTAAGGAAGAAGGTAATTCTGGTAATAAATCAGACCAGTAAGGGACGAAACTTAGGATAAAAATGTTGATTTATGGGAAAGAAAAGAGGAATTCCAGTATTAAATTCGACCAGTGAGGAACGAATAAAAACAACATAACTCTCATAAAACATTAAAAATAACCATACAACTAAGACCCATACTCAAAAAAACGCTTTGCTCCTTCACCACGAATATTTCTGAAGGCCACAGGGATGATTACCCGGGTTATCTAGAGCACCTCTCCTGTTGACAGCGTAAGAATCTTGCTAATCTATCACCAGAACCATAAAAACACCT
Source organism: Scylla paramamosain (assembly GCF_035594125.1). NCBI lineage: Eukaryota > Metazoa > Arthropoda > Malacostraca > Decapoda > Portunidae > Scylla > Scylla paramamosain. The sequence continues at coordinate 24,937,280 of NC_087155.1, read as the reverse complement.
GTGAAAAAAGAAAAAAACTAGTATAACTTCAACTGGAGCCTTTTCAAACTAGTGCAAAGGCGGAGCAGGTGTTTCAGAATATGGATAATTATGATACTGGTACACAACGAAGGCAACACACGCATATGACATGGAAAAATAATGCCACAGACTCTCCCATGAATTACAATAGTTACATCGCCACTCCTCCACCCAACAGATATGAGTGAAAAACGTACTCTGGCGTGGGTATGACTCGTGCCAAGACCAAGCAGCTGATGGTGACAGTAGCAACAATAACAACGGTTCGCGGAGTGGCTTGAGTCAGTGAGTCGTGCTCTGATCTGAAAACATGATGCTAATACCGTTTAAATATCCTATGTGCAGGGTTCGAGACAACACACACACACACACGCGCGCACACACACACACACACACACACACACACACACACACACACACACACACACACACACACACACACACACACACATATGAGCATTTCCTTATCCCAAACAAACACGCTCCACTTGTCCATAAAACTTAAGTCAACAGGAATCATCATTTTTATTCAGTTCTCTCTCTCTCTCTCTCTCTCTCTCTCTCTCTCTCTCTCTCTCTCTCTCTCTCTCTCTCTCTCTCTCTCTCTCTGTCCCTTTCGTTCCCTCCCTTCCCTTTATCTTTCCTTCCATCCTTCCTTCCTTCCTTCCTTCCTTCCTTCCTTCCTTCCTTCCTGCCTGCCAGCCTCCTTTCTTTCCTTCCTTCCTTCCTGCCTGCCTGCCTTCCTTCCCTCGAACAAAAAAGAGGAAGAAAAACGGGGATATAAAGGGAGACTAAAGGCGGCCATTGACTTCTCTTGACTTGATGACGAAAAGAGATAAGCGAGGGGAGAGGGAAAGGGAAAGGGAGAGGGAGAGGGAGAGGGAGAGGGAGGAGAGGGAGAGGGAGAGGGAGAGATCGGATGCAGAGAGCAGTAAACGAACAGAAAAGGATTGAGAGAGAGAGAGAGAGAGAGAGAGAGAGAGAGAGAGAGAGAGAGAGAGAGAGAGAGAGAGAGAGAGAGAGAGAGAGAGAGAGAGAGAGAGAGAGAGAGAATGAAGAAGTAAGGGAAACAAGAACAATAAAGAATAGAGGGAGAAAATTTGAAAATAAAAGAATAGGCGGAGCAGATGAGATAACAATTGAAAAGACGAAAATAGGGAACAGAGGAAATGAAGAAGGAGAGATGGAAGAAAAGAGAAGAAAAGGGGAAACAAGATAGGGCTTAAAAGGTCAGCTGAGAGGAGAAGGCGGAAGGGGAGAAGAGAAAAAGAGGAGTAAGGGGAGATAGGTGAGGGGAGACGAGGGGAAATGTGAGAAAATAAACACTTGCCAGATTCTTCCTCCTCCTCCTCCTCCTCCTCCTCCTTCCCGTCATAATTTTATTTTCACTCAATATTTTTTTCGCTCTTCTCTCTTCCTCAAAATGCGTTATTGAAGAGTTATGTAATTTAAGTTTGCTCCTCCTCTTCATCATCTTCTTTCTTCTTTTCATCAATATTCTCCTCCCTTTCATCTATACCTCATTTTTTTCATATTTTGATTTTTCCTGCCTTCTTTAGTTATTGCTTTTCTCGCTAAACTCATTACGTATTTTTTCTTATTTACTTTTTCTTGTCCTCTTCAATAAGGATGCATTGGAGACAGAGACAGAGAGAGAGAGAGAGAGAGAGAGAGAGAGAGAGAGAGAGAGAGAGAGAGAGAGAGAGAGAGTTATATTCATTTCTCTCTTACCGCGAAACTCGCTCATTACAGTTTTCACTAACCTAACCATCACTGTATTATTACCATAGTGTCACCACACTAAGTAGTAGTAGTAGTAGTAGTAGTAGTAGTAGTAGTAGTAGTAGTAGTAGTAGTAGTAGTAGTAGTAGTAGTAGTAGTAGTAGTAGTAGTAGTAGTAGTAGTAGTAGTAGTATGAGGAGGAGGAGGAGGAGGAGCATAAGAACATAAGAAATAAGGGAAGCTGCAAGAAGCCATCAGGCCAACATGTGGCAGTCCCTGTATGAAATATACCCACTTATTTCCACCTATCATCCCCATCCATAAATCTTTCTAATCTTCTCTTAAAGCTCCCTAACGTCTTAGCACTAACAACTTGATTACTGAGTCCGTTCCATTCATCTACGACTCTCGTTAAGAACTAATTTCTTCCTATCTCTTTTTTAAACCTAAATTTTTCAAGCTTGAACCCGTTATTTCTTGTTCTGTCCTGGTTACTGATCCTAAGAATTTTGCTTACGTTCCCCCTTGTTATAACCCTTATACCACTTAAAGACCTCTATCTGGTCCCCTCTTAACCTACGTCTCTCCAAAGAATGTAAATTTAACAGCTTCAATCTTGCCTCGTAAGGAACACTCCTCATCCCCTGTATCCTTTTACTCATTCTCCTTTGTACTGATTCTATTAGACCTATATCCTTCCTGTGATATGGGGACAGGAAGGATGTAGGTCTATTAGAATCAGGAGGAAGAGGAGGAGGAGGAGAATAAGAGCAGTAATTGCAAGGATTTTGACTCTCTCTCTCTCTCTCTCTCTCTCTCTCTCTCTCTCTCTCTCTCTCTCTCTCTCTCTCTCTCTCTCTCTCTCTCTCTCTCTCTCTCTCTCTCTCTCTCTCTCGCAAACACATGGAGGTACATTCATAAATACATTTCCAGCAAAATTAATGTAAAATGGAAATGACACACAACCGATTAAAACAAGACATAAATTCCGCGGGGCCAATGCAGTGCGGCGCCACACAATGGGCGGGGAACAGAGAAGCAGACAGACACACACACACAAACAGCCCTTAAGCCAGCCAGCCAGCCAGCCAGCCAGCCAGCCAAACAGAGACGGACACATGCAGGCAGAGAGACAGACAGAGAAGACGGTAGATCTTTAGTCAAACAGCCAAAGACAGACAGACAGACAGACAGACAGACAGACAGACAGACAGACAGACAGACAAGACAGACAGGCATAACTTTAGTCAAACAGCCAGACAGGTAGAGACAAACAGGTACAGCTTGAGTGAACAGGCAGCCAGGTAGATAGACAGAAAAACAGCTAGAGCTTCAGACAAACAGATAGACGTTTAGACAGACTGCCAGCCCATCCGTCAACCAAATAACCATTGAGTCAGCCGTTCAGTCAGCCAGCCAATGAGCCACAAAGACAGCCAACCAGCGAGCTAATTAGACATTTATTTAGTTAATTAATCCATCATTCACCCAAGCAGTCAGTCAACCAACCATACATTCAGTTAGTTAATCAGCCAACTTGTGATTCAACCAACCAGTCATCAGCCAGCCAGTCAGTCAGTCAGTCAGGTCATCTATCAACCAGCCAGCCAGTCAGCCATTCATCAGTCAACCAGAAAAATAAACCAGACGATATACAACAGCCAAACGGGCGTGCAAACATACATACATACATACATATATACATACATACATACATACATACATAAGTAGCTACATGTGTAACAGAAGCTCAGGTGCGGGCATATATGCATCTATAATACATGTTCACATACATATATATTCATGAGACAGACATTGGCATCCATACGTCCAGACAGACAGACAGGCCCAGACAAGGCAGGTATGAATATAGGATAAGGCATCTATCAAAGTTATAAGAACACACACACACACACACACACACACACACACACACACACACACACACACACACCAAAGGAGAAAAATACTAAAACAACATTAAACCAAAATAAAAACAAAAGACATCAACGAAAACACACAAAAGGAGAGGCAGAAACAATAGAAAAAGTAGAAGAAAGAAGACGAATCAAAAGAAAAAAATCATAACTGAGGAAGAAGAGAAAGAGACGAAAAGCGAGAGAGAGGGAGAAGGAGAGAGGGATAGAAGAAGAGCAAGAGGTAGAGAGGAAGGAGGGTGAAGCAGGGCAGGGCAAGGCAAGGCAAGGCTCATGACACCTATGACATGGCGGATTCAAGTCACGCAGGGTTCAAGTATTCTCAGCTGGGACGCGACTTGGAGGCTCGAGGACACTATGGAAAGGGGTGTGGGTGATGGGCTGGCTAGGGGAAGGTAGGGGAGGAGGTAGGGGAGGGTAGAAGAGGAGGTAAGAGAGGAGCGTTGAGGAAAGCTTTTAGTGAAGAGACGGAAGAGGAAGAGGTTGAGGAGGAGTAGGAGGAGGAGGGTGGTAGGGTGGTAGGATATGTGTGTGTGTGTGTGTGTGTGTGTGTGTGTGTGTGTGTGTGTGTGTGTGTGTGTGTGTGTGTGTGTGTGTGTGTGTGTGTGTGTGTGTGTGTGTGTGTGTGTGTGTGTGTGTGTAATCCTCCTTCGCCCCTAAAGATTATCAGGAAAGCTACAGATTCTACTAGCATCTTGTGAAAGGACTTTTTAGTACTCTCTCTCTCTCTCTCTCTCTCTCTCTCTCTCTCTCTCTCTCTCTCTCTCTCTCTCTCTCTCTCTCTCTCTCTCTCTCATCAACGACTTGTCATTATTTTGAAATCAAAGAAATTAACATAGCTGCTACTACTACTACTACTACTACTACTACTACTACTACTACTACTGCTATTATTACTACTACTACTAGTACTACTACTACTACTACTACGTTACAGCTGCTACTACCAATCATCTGAAAGCACAAGAAACATAAACATAACACGATGGAGGGAAGGAAGGAAGGAAGGAAGGAAGGAAGGAAGGAAGGAAGGAAGGAAGGAAGGAAGGAAGGAAGGAAGGAAGGAAGGAAGGAAGAATGGGAGACTGTGAAGGAAACAGGGCAAACAGCGGACACATGAGAAGCCTGCAGAAAAAAACACGTAATATTTAATAAGAAAAGCACCATTTTTAGAACATGGTTTTGTAATCAGGTGTATTTCACAGATAAAGCCCCCTCCTCCTTCCCTCCCCCCAACACACACACACACACACACAGCCATACAAACAACACACGTTTCTCTCTCTCTCTCTCTCTCTTTCTGTGCTGGTACGAAAGAGTGAGGATCAAATAAAAAAACGGAACAAAACAGAACAGAACAAAACAAAACTACATGTAGATAATTGCATTTTTTTCAGTCAGGGGAGGAGGAGGAGGAGGAGGAGGAGGAGGAGGAGGAGGAGGAGGAGGAGGAGGAGGAGGAGGAGGAGGAGGAGGAGGAGGAGGACATGAAAAGCCACAGAACAAAAGACGAACAGACAAAAAAAGAGACAAACCAGAAAACTATTAAAAAGGAAAAAAAGGAAAAAAAATACCAGTTATTATCCTCAAACAGACTCATTCATGAACCAGCAAGTAATATGGATTAATTACAAAACAAATGGACAGGTGGATGTACGTACACATAACACATATAAAAACAGAAAGAGAAAACAAAAATCCACCAGGATAGACAATATATGTATGTGTGTATGTATGTGTGTATGTATATGTATTTGTGTATGTATGTGTGTATGTTTGCAGTTTACAATAAATGCGATAAAAAAAATACAGAACGCTGACGTCAAACAACACACACAGTAAATGGCAGAATGACGTCAAATAAATTCATGATTATATTTCCATTTCGGGGTATGTGTGACAAAAGCTGAATCTCTCTCTCTCTCTCTCTCTCTCTCTCTCTCTCTCTCTCTCTCTCTCTCTCTCTCTCTCTCTCTCTCTCTCTCTCACGTACACCTTCCCAGCCACGTACATTACCATCACAACCACACGACGCCATAAAGAGAGAGAGAGAGAGAGAGAGAGAGAGAGAGAGAGAGAGAGAGAGAGAGAGAGAGAGAGAGAGAGAGAGAGAGAGAGAGAGAGAGAGAGAGAGAGAGAGAGAGAGAGAGAGAGAGAGAGAAAGAGACAGAGACAGCCAGACAACCAGACAGCCAGCCAGAAAGACAAACAAACAGACAGACACAACTTCTCTTCACCACCTCTTTCACCCCCACACCACCACCACACACCCCAACACCACTCCAGCCACTCATAACACGTTACAAGGAAGCCGTCATCTCGCCTCAACCAGGCCCCGCTGCCCCAATAGTGGTACCTCCCGCCGGCGACACAGAGGGCGTTGATAACAAGGCAGGTCGGGAGCTGAATGGCATTGTCACCTGTTGTGCTCGCCTTGATTGGAAAGTCATGCACGGGAGCTTACGTGTGTTATTGTGGTTATTTGTGTTATGGTGCTGGGTGGTGCTGTATTATGGTGTTGTTGTTGTCGATGTTGTTGTTGTTGTTGTTGTTGTTGTTGTTGTTGTTGTTGTTGTTGTTGTTGTGTTATGGTGTTGGGTGTTGTTGTTGTTGTTGTTGTTGTTGTTGTTGCTGTGTTATGGTGTTGAGTGGTGGTGTTGGGTGTTGGGTGGTGTTGTTGCTGTTGTTGTTGTTGTTGTTCCTGCTGTCGCTCCTGCTGTTGATGTTGGTAGTGTAGTAGTAGTGAGAGGAGGAGGAGGAGGAGGAGGAGAAGGAGTAATATCGCTGTTCTTGCTGCACTGAGTTGGTTTTGCTTTAATTATTATCCTAAATTTAATCACCAATACCAACATCAACAATTAAATAAGAACATTAGCATAACAATTAATACTTCAGTGAATGGTTCGGTCATTTCCCACATTCGTAAATATGAACAGTGTAAATTTTAGCGTACGTAACCCCGCTATCACTATTAAAGAGGCGGACACACACACACACATACACACACACACACAAACACACACACACACAAACACACACACACACACACACACACAGCACGTCAGCATCGCCACAGTACAGTTTCTCTCGTCACTACAACACTACAACATCACTACAGAACGAGCAATTCAGGACATCACAACTTTTACTCGTTTGAATCACTGTGTCACTTCCTCGTTCATTTTTCACCTCCACTATCACCACCACAACCACCACCACCACCACCAAAACCACCATAAAGAACAACAATAGCAATATTACCACTACCACCAACACCAACACTATAAATAACATTAACAGCACCACTAATAACAACACCAACAATCACGAGAGTATTAGCACGTAAAACTATCGCCATCACCCTCACCACCAACACATCACCATCATCATTTCGCCTTTTCACTATCACCATCATCCACCCACTATCACCACCACCATAACCACGACAAAACCATCGCCACAACACCATCATCACAATTATTTCGCCATTTCATCACCATCACCACCAACACCACAAGCATCACCACCATAACCACAAGAGTAATGACACGCAGAACCATCACCATCACCATCACATCATCATCATTCCTTTTTTCATCACTATCACCCCCAAAACATCATCATCATCACAATTTCACCTTTTCAACACCACCGCCATCATCACCATCACAACCACAGCCCAAAAACAGAATTTGGCCACATATTTACATAACTACAACCACAAATAAGTGACCGTAGCTGCAGATAATGAATACTTAATGACACAAACATTAGTCTTTCGTGACAAGAGATTAACTGGCTGGCTAAGCACGTATTTCAAAATAAGATGAAATGCAAAATGTAAAAAAAAAAAAAAGAAAAACTCTGCTATTAATTAAGGTAAAAGATGATTCAGTTGTAATTTTTTTTTTTTTTAACAGGTAAGGAAATAAAGACTCAATAGTGAGTTATGTTTTCTTGCGGGTAAACGATGCACAGTATACGTTCAGAATGTTTGTTTATCATCAAAATCAGTCAACGAGGTCGCTGTTACAGGAAATCGGTCAAAAAAGTATAAATAAATAAATAAATAAATAAATAAATAAATAAATAAAAACAAAATAAGTCAGAAATAAAAGTCAAATAAAAAACTAGACAAATAAAAAAAAAGGAAAATCTAATAACAGAAGATTAATGAGTTATTAAAGCAAAAAAAAAGATTAAAAAATATTCACTCGCACAAATCTTTAACCCTCGCAATGAACAAGACACGAAAATAAATTGAGGATTATCTTACAAACAAAAATAACGCACAAAACAAGTTCAGAACGTCCTGTTTCACTGATTGGACAAAATATCAGATTCAGGATCATACCAGCCAATTACAGCCACACAAAATGCAGACTCCGCCTCACCACACGAAACCCATACAAACAGCTCACAATATTCAATCATCAGTGTCTTACGAAAAAGAGAAAGAAATAAAATCATACAACATAACAAAGTACTCATGGTAGAACAAAATTAAGTGTACAATATCCTCGAAAGAGAGAGAGAGAGAGAGAGAGAGAGAGAGAGAGAGAGAGAGAGAGAGAGAGAGAGAGAGAGAGAGAGAGAGAGAGAGAGAGAGAGAGAGAAATCACACACGCACACGACAAACACATGAACAAAAATTAACGACAAAGAAATCACGAGCATTACATCACTGGCAGCTAAGCAATACGTATACATCTAACACACACACACACACACACACACACATAAAACAAAGCCCCCTCTCTCCTCCTCCCCCTCCCCTTCCTCATTCTCCACCACCACACATAAAACCTTTCGGAATAAAAGACCCCAGTGGAACATTACTCCAAAACAACTGCAGTGAGACAAGTTAGCGTGGCAGTAAATCCGCCAAATCCAGGGAACTGCCACTGGTCCTGAGCTCTAGTCGCCGCCAACTGGTTCCCGTAAACAAACGAGCGCCGCAGGGAGGGGAGGTGATAAAATTATACTCATAACACTTCTGATCACCTTGCGTCACCTGGGAAACGAGAGAGAGAGAGAGAGAGAGAGAGAGAGAGAGAGAGAGAGAGAGAGAGAGAGAGAGAGAGAGAGAGAGAGAGAGAGAGAGAGAGAGAGAGAGAGAGAGAGAGGGTTAAGAATGAAGAGGAAAGTGTAGAGAAAGAAAACAAAAGAATGTGAGAGATGAAAGCAACTTGAAGAATAAAAGACAGGAACACTCTCACTCTCTCTCTCTCTCTCTCTCTCTCTCTCTCTCTCTCTCTCTCTCTCTCTCTCTCTCTCTCTCTTACACATACAAAAAACACTCTTGTACCTCCAGCCCCCATAAAGATCATTATCTGCTTTATGTTTCCTCACTACAAGATATAAACTTTCTCCTCCTTCTCCTACCCTTCCTTTCCTTCTTCCACCACCACCACCACCACCACCACCACCACCACCACCACCACACGCACGCCCCATTTCTCTCCTCCCATTTCTCCCCGGGACAGATCAAGGCGGGTGGACTCTGCTTGGCTTGAGTAAATCTTTCAATCGCGTGGCTAGTGAGAGAGAGAGAGAGAGAGAGAGAGAGAGAGAGAGAGAGAGAGAGAGAGAGAGAGAGAGAGAGAGAGAGAGAGAGAGAGAGAGAGAGAGAGAGAGAGAGAGAGAGTTGTAGCGATTCCTGGTATTCCGATGTTCTCTTTCTTCCTTAGTCCACTAGGGAGGAACTGACGAAGGTGCCCGACGCGTCAGGAATCGAAAGAAAAAGATGGACGCAGGTCTTAATCAAGGCTTTATCAAGGTCTTGCGAGAGTAGCTGGACGAGGGTGCAAGTGTCTTTGGAACAGCAACGAATGGGGTTTTAATTGCACGAGGGAAAGGTATCCTGCACTGTGAGTCGCTGCGTAGTCCTTTCTCTCTCTCTCTCTCTCTCTCTCTCTCTCTCTCTCTCTCTCTCTCTCTCTCTCTCTCTCTCTCTCTCTCTCTCTGGCGTCAGTGGTCATGTTAGGTAACGTAAGCACAGATTGCCTGGTGTGTTACGTACGCGTTTGTGGTCGAAGTAACTTGATTTCCTTTCTTTTTTTTTTTTTTTTTTGTACAATGAGGGAAGGTTTTTCGTCACGTTGTCAGCTTAGTCTGTTGAGTTTTCACAGGTCATGTGTGCTTTCGTGCCAACTCTCTCTCTCTCTCTCTCTCTCTCTCTCTCTCTCTCTCTCTCTCTCTCTCTCTCTCTCTCTCTCTCTCTCTCTCTCTCTCTCTCTCTCTTTTAATCAACTGCCCACTTGACAGTGCACCAAGTTTTAATTGCCTGATCCCACCTCAAATTACAGGCTTTCCTCGTATCAAATCTTTACGAATCGCGCGCCGTACCCATTTTTACCTTTTATGTAACAGTACCATGTAGCTTCCTGTTACAACAGTAGTGGCGATGAAAGTAGTAGTAGTAGTAGTAGTAGTAGTAGTAGTAGTAGTAGTAGTAGTAGTTCCAATAGCAACAGGAACAATAACAACAGCAACAACAACAACAACAACAACAACAACAACAACAACAACAACAACAACAACAAACAACAATACCAACGACGCGACAACAAGAAAACAGCAGTACCCGTGTCATTATCAGCAGCAGTAGCACCAGCAACATTAAAAGGGAAGAAGGTGATAATGAAGTAGAAGTGCTTGTAATACTTGTGGCTGCTACTGTTGTTGTTGTTGTTGGTTGTTGTTGTTGTTGTTGTTGTTGTTGTTGCTGTCGTCGTTTATATTAATGTTCTTGCTGCTGCTGTTGCTTGTGTTGTTTATGTTGAAGTTGTTGTTGTTGTTGTTGTTGATGCTGTTGTTACTGCTGCTGTAGTTATTGTTCTTGGTGCTGTTTGTTGTTGTTGTTGTTGTTGTTGTTGCTGTTGTTGATATTGTTATTGTTGTTGATATTGTTGATGTAATTGTTGTTGCCGTTGTTGATGTTGTTATTGTTGTTGTTGATGCAGCTGCTGCTGCTGCTGTAGATGTTTAAGAAGGTGTTTTTGTTTTTGTTGTTGTTGTTGTTGGTAGTGGTAGTAGTAGTAGTAGTAGTAGTAGTAGTAGTAGTAGTAGTAGTAGTAGTAGTAGTAGTAGTAGTAGTAGTAGTAGTAGTAGTAGTAGTAGTAGTAGTAGTGGTGGTGGTAGTGGTGGTGCTGCTGCTGCTATTATTGTTCACGTCATCGTCGGCGTCTTAAAAGAAACATCACACTGACAAAAGTCCATACAAGACCCGTTTTCCCAGCAATCACAGGAGCACCAGCAGCATGAATCAGAGCCACACCAGCCAGCCAGCCACCAGACACACACTGCACGCTCCTCCTTTCACTCACTCCATACAGCCACGGACGCAAGCAGGAAAACAAGTAGAGAAAGAGACGCAACAAAACCACAAACTTTCAGACTTTCATTGACATTAAGACGAAGAATAAGTGAATGAAGGCGCAAAAAGGACAAACGGGCGCACTTTGGACCTGAGAATAAAGTGCGGGAAGCCTGAGGGAGACGCTCACGGGCGGGAAGAGAGGCGAGGCGAGGGGCGAGCAAGCGTGTGTTGGCGGCGGCACGCGATCCACTGCACACACCTCCTGGCTAGCCGAGACCAACGCCACGATGCAACTGGTTGGACTCGCCTCGCTCAGCCTCAGCCTCCTGCCCGCCTCCTTCTTCCCTCCCTCCCTCCCTCCTTCCTCCCTCCCTGTCCAGCCGCCACCAACCGCCCCCCTCTCTCCTCCTCCCCGCCACCACCACCAGCCCTTACTTGCTTCTGCTCTTACTCCTACGGTTGTTACTTCTGTTTGCTTCTTCGTCATCGTTCTTTCTCTCCTTTCTTTTTTTATTTCCTTCTCTCTCTCTCTCTCTCTCTCTCTCTCTCTCTCTCTCTCTCTCTCTCTCTCTCTCTCTCTCTCTCTCTCTTGTCTTACTGCATTTTTATTTCTTGTGCTCTTGTCGGATGTTTTTTTTTTCTTCTTTCATTGCGTTGTGCCTCTTCTTATTGCGTTGTGCCTCTTCTTATATGCTTTGTTTTCTTCGTATTTCTATCTTTTCTTTTTTTTCTTTTTTTTTGTTTCTTACTTGCATAAGTTGAAGAGCTAACTTTCACAACCGTGTTTGCCCATGATAACTGTCATAATTAAGAAAATATAACAACAATAATGATAACAACAATAACGATTCCGGTCCACTTTCTTTTCATGCTCCACACTCCATAACATAACAGTCGCTTTTATGCTCTCCACCGACGTTCCCCTGCCTCATTTCCTTTTATTCTTATCATTATATTGTTTTCGGAGCCTGTCGTGTTCAGAGATCCCCTCCCCTGCGGCGCCTTCCCCTTCCTCACCCGGGGGAGTGTGCAGGCATGAAAACTGCGCCAGGAAGAGCTCTCGACGTCTCCACCTGTTCACTGTAACTGTAATCACCTGTCGTCCTCCTGATGCCCCAACATTATTTTACCTGTCCGCTGGGCTTCTCGTAATAGACGTTCGTTTGTCCCTCTTGTCTTCTGATTTCCTTCCTTTTTACCATCTTTACCTCCCGTCCCGCGCCACCAGGTTTTAGTCTTGCAACCCTATGCCCTCAAATGTTTCGCCACCTTATCTCAGTGACTTTAGAACATAATTAAATTAGAAAAGCAGAAAGAAGCCATCAGGTCTACACGTGGCAGTCCTTTTATGAAATATATTTACCTATTTCCACCTATCATCCCCGTCCATAAATTTGTGTAATCTTCTCTCAAAGTTCCCTAATGATTCAGCACTAGCAATTTCATTACTGAGTCCATTCCCTTTTAACAGGCTTCAGTGGATGTTATTGGAGGTTTTGAGGGTGTTTTTATGATTCTCCTAATAGTTTAATGTGGACCTGCCCATGCGAACCTAACTAATCACCTCTGTGGACCTTTAAAAATAGTTCTTATGAGAGACCAGTGTTTAAAAATAACCTGAGAACACAAGTGATATTACCTGCCACGGGTGCATCCTGGCGGCGGTGTGCCCGAAATGAACCTTGCTTATTCTTGCACTAATTGAAGTCTGGGAGCTTTGGTGCTTCACTTCATAGTCAGCCCGCCCTTTGTTGTGGTGATTTCAGACTCTTCACGCGGGGTTTAGGGATGGCAGGTCACGGTTTGCCTATGCCGGTTCACTCTCCTCACCACTCAGGTCACTCATCAGCGGCTCTGGCCTGTTATCGTCTGCAATTCTAGTCCCCTTTGTGAGGCAACCCGTTCATTCATACTCGTCTTCGTCCCCGCGTTAAAAGTCGAGATACACTGTTCACTAAATTTCACGTTGTCTTGTTTCTCCTTTTTTCTTCGTAACCTCAGACACTTTTTTTTTTTTTTCCATTCTTATGTAAAAAAAAATCGAGGTGTACCGTTCAATAAATTCCACACAGTCTTGTTTTTCCTCCTACACTTTTTTCCTTCCTCATCTCCGCCGCTTCTTTTCTTCCCATCAGCCCCCCCTTCAGCTCGCGCGGTGTCCTTGCCCTCCTCTCAACCCATACGCAGCGTCCGCCGGTATTGACCCCCAGCACAGCGCCGCTCAAAGGGCCCGGTACTTATAACTTTGCTGACGCCTTCCCGTGCTGGCTGAAGGGCGCCCGCTGCTGAGGTCAAGGGCTTCATCATCATACCAGGATCGATTCTTTTCTCATCCTTTCCTCTACTGTCCATACGTAGCTTCTTTTTCTTGTTCCCCTTCATCATCTTTTTTCTCCCGTCCTTCTGTGTATTTATTTCTTATTTCTCTTGTTTTCTCATCATTATCTTTCATCTCTCTGTTCTTCTGTATATGTATGTCTTATTCATCTTTCCTGTTTCTATGCATCATTGTTTCATCTCTCCACCTTCTCTTCTGACTGACTATTGCTTGTCCTCTTTCACCTCCTGCTTTCTCTTATATTCAGGTTCTTATTATTCTTGTTTCTCTTCGTTATCATCTTTCTTCTCTCCGTCCTTCTCTTCTGACTATTCCTCCTACTGTTTTCTTTGCGTTTTTTCACCTCGTGTTCTTGTTCTTCCCATTCACTATCAGCTTTTTTTCTTCTATAATTCGTGCTTCTACTTCCAATCTCACCTCTGTCCTCTTTTTGGTTATATTGTTCCTTCTGTTCTCTTTTCACCTGTTCCTGTTGTTTTCATTCAGTATCAGTTTCTTTCTCCTACAGCTCCTCCTCCTATTTCTGTCATCCCTTATCCTCCATCCTCTTCCAGCTTCTGTTTCTTCCACTCTCATCTTCCATCTGCCTTTATCTTACAACTCCATCTACTGTTTCTTCCTTCCCTCTCCACCCTTCTCTTGCTGCTATTCCTGCTGCTTCCTTTTATTGCCATCATTCACCTTACCTCTTCCCTCTTTCCTCATTCTCCTCCTGCACAATAATTCCCAGTCTCCCTTCCTTCCTTCCTTTCCTTCCTTCCTTCCTTCCTTGCTTGCTTGCTTTCTTCGTTCTGAGTTACGTCTCTCCTCTAGTATTAGCGGTATCAACACCCCCAATCTCCTGCCTTTCCCCCCAACAAGGTGTTTAGTGATCGATGGTTTCCTCTCCTTACGTTCCTCTTCCTCTCCTCGTGACACTCCACTCTTTCCCTGTCCTTAGATTCTGCCACTGTTTTATCCCCGCAGACCATTACGTTTATCACTCTTTTCCCTCTCGTTGCTCACTTGCCTCATGACGTTTGCGTTTGTGTGTTTTGTGGTGCGCTCTCTTTAGGTATTTCTAAGAGGCAATACCGTAAGTACTGTCTTCTGCTAATAGTCATTGGTTGCCGCTCTCACAAACTATTATTGCAGGAGGAGGAGGAGGAGGAGGAGGAGGGAGGAGAACGAGGAGGAGGGGAACGAGAAGGAGGAGAACGAGGAGAACGAGGAGGATAAAGAGGACGAGGAGGAGGAAGACGACGACAACAACAACAACAACAACAACAACAACAACAACGACAACGACAACGACGACGACAAAAACAACAGCAGCAGCACAATCCAGCGACACATTCTCCCTTCGCCAAGTTACGGTTACTCATACTTTACTCTCGATTACTCTCCCCATTAGCTCGAGTTTTGAGCGCCACCCTTGCTGCGAGTGATACCGGGCTTCTTTTTGGTCATAATCTCCCTTAACACCCCAGAGAGAGAACTGCGGCGCCCTACGTAAGCTTGGAAACAAAAGTGATGGTGTTTAGTGGGCTGTTTAGGGTTCTCGCCTTTGTAACGAAGCTTCTTGGTTTGATTGGGGTGCCTCTCTCTCTCTCTCTCTCTCTCTCTCTCTCTCTCTCTCTCTCTCTCTCTCTCTCTCTCTCTCTCTCTCTAAGTTGTATTCTTTCATCTCTTCTGTTTATCTGTATTTCTTTCAGTCTTGTTCATCTCTCTTCTGTGTATCTCCATTTATTTTTTGATTCTTATTATTTCTCTCCTCTGTGTATTTATTCCCCTCCGTTTTATTTTTCTTTCTTCTGCGTATCATCTTCTGCCTTTCTCTTCTCTGAACGCTTAAAGAACAAAATAACCATCTCATCTCTTGTACTCCTCTTCCTCTTTTTTTTTTTTTTTGTGTGTGTGTATTTGTGTTTCTTCCTTTAAGCCTCATTCTGCCTTTCCTCACGCCAGGGGCTGAATCCCGCAGGAACAACCTTACTGCCTTGGTTCCCTTCGCTCCCCGGCACCAGGAACAGGGAGGTGACCAAACACACGCCTTGCCCTTTAAAGATGCAAGAGAGGTGGTATATAGGTTGTAATGCGGCTCCGGGTCTTCCTGTTTATTCTCTCCAGAGGTTTTTAGTGTTTTGTCTAGACGGTGAACTATGTTTGATAGTGTCGTCACCGCAATTGCTGCTAACTGCCACCACCGCCACAACCATCACCGTCACCAAGACCAGCAAGAATGATGATGATGATGATGATGATGATGATGATGATGATTATGATGATGATAATAACATTAAGAAAAAGGAAAAAAGTAGTAGTAGTAGTGGTGGTGGTAGTAAAAGACGAAGAAAAAGAAGCGCAGAAAGAGCAACAACAAGAAAAGTAACAGCAGCAACATCAACAGCAACAACACACACACACACACACACACACACACACACACACACACACACACACACACACACACACACACACACACACACACACACACACACATCCCCTCAGCTAATAGTGACGCCCTTCCCCACACACCCACCCCACCCATCCCCGCACTCTCGGCTCTAAGGCCAGCACCCGGGAGGACTAACGAAGATGATGATCCCCACAACAACCTGAGCCGCCGACAAGGGGTAATGATGGCGGCATACAAGTGGTGGTCAGGCGGCGCCACTTCCATGTATGAACAACGCAGCGCCGCCCACCTTAACCTAATCCACACACACACACCTGCCCTCACCGCCCCACGAGACGAATGAGATATGCGAGATGGCGATAAAAGAGTTATAAGAGAGTGCCAAGGGAGTGCCAAGGGAGTGCCAAGGGAGTGCCAAGAGAATGCCAAGAGAGTACCAAGGGAGTGCCAAGAGAGTGCCAAGGGAGTGCCAAGCGTTCCAGTAGCGGTGGAGAGAATCGGATTAGGTTAGGTTGGTTTAGGTTGAGTATATACACGTGTCTATATACTTGTTAGAGAGGGTTGGAAAGTCTGATCCTGTTATTTAAAGGTATTACCCGTTAATCGCTACAGGAGGAGGAGGAGGAAGAGGAAGAGGAAGAAGAGGAAGATGACAACAATAACAACCACAACAACAAAACACCTACAACACCAGCAACAACAATAATAATGGATACAATTAGAACAGCGGATCAAGTTACCTCGCAGCTCACCACCACTTACCTGAGGCACTTTACCACCACTACCACCACCACCTCACCCACGCACTTATTCCCACTCAAAGACCCTACACTATAAGCCATCATGCACACAGCACCCTAAAGATAAAACAAGGTTCTCAGAATGCCCTCCCTCTCAATGCACTGCTTCCTCTTGTGTGTGTGTGTGTGTGTGTGTGTGTGTGTGTGTGTGTGTGTGTGTAATACGATACTTGTTTAATCTGTACATTTGGTCGATTGTTCTTACTTGTCTTTGATTTTAACCCCCCCCACCCACACACACACACACACACACGAGGAGAAGATACAAATACATACAGCAAGCCTCCATGAATAAGACAGTCTACAATATCTCCCCTTCCTCGTCTTCCTTAAGCACCCAATATTTCGCTCCTCCTCCTCCTCTTCCTCCTCCTTCTCCTCCAGCTCCTCCACCTCTTAAACTCCTCATCTCCAATTCTCTTCACCACACATTTCATAATCCCCACAAAACAACAGACTTCCCTCCCGCGTTAGACAACCTACATAAATCAGTTTCCCGTGTATTGTATCAACGTAACCTTCCCAGCAGCACCGCAGGCAGCAGCTTAATTCCATTCCGGACGCTATCAGAGGTAAAGTAGAGCTGAGGGTACACGATATAGATACGCGCTGCCCCAGTAATCATCTCCATCTCACTGGCTTTTGACCCCGTGGTGGATATCCCTTACCGAGGAACACAATGGCACTGTGACGTTAGGGTTTTCACGGTTTAACTTCTGTTTCTCAGGTATCCTTTTATCGACCAACCTGAGTGAAGGATGAAAAACATTACTGGATTCTATTTCATTTCGATGTTTTCAATACTGGCCAAGGGCAACAAGAAAACTTGTAAAAAAAAAAAAGGCCCCCTGAGACTAACAATCATTTGTTTGCTTATTATGGTTACAGTCATTTGGTACTGAGGCGAAAGATACTATGGCGATAAGAGTCTCGAGTCAAGTGATCAGAATAGATGGGCATGAGACCACAAAGGCTTCAGAATGTTTGGGCCACAGTTCACTTGGTACATTCAGAGAATTTAATTCAGAACTCGCCTCCAGCCAAGTTTTACCCCTCCATGCCCTTTCAGGTCTGACGTTTCAATGCCAAGGACTTCGTTTATCTGCAGGTATATGGTTGCATAGACACACTAGAGAGAGAGAGAGAGAGAGAGAGAGAGAGAGAGAGAGAGAGAGAGAGAGAGAGAGAGAGAGAGAGAGAGAGAGAGAGAGAGAGAGAGAGAGAGAGAGAGAGAGAGAGAGAGAGAGAGAGAGAGAGAGAGAGAGAGAGAGAGAGAAAGTGTGTGTGTGTGTGTGTGTGTGTGTGTGTGTGTGTGTGTGTGTGTGTGTGTGTGTGTGTGTGTGTGTGTGTGTGTGTGTGTGTGTGTGTGTGTGTGTGTGTGTGTGTGTGTGTGTAAGCGCGCGCGAGCTAAATTTCAGCCCCAAACAGCCACGCTCGTGAAGAGTGAGCCGCGTCATCCTGAATGTGGTTCAGTTTGATGTTCAGCAAATCTTCAGCAAGAAGCGTGATTTAACAAAATGTCTGAAAACAAAGTGTGTTATTACTTGAAGTGTGTGGCTCGCGCCGCCACGCTGCGGGAGGCTCCCTCACGCCTGCGGCTCAGCGTGCGGCAGCCCCGCCGAGGCTGCCTGCCGTGGTGGCCCAAGAGGCGCACGGTGGCCACCCTCTGCTTCAAGGAGGCTCACTGGCAACAGGGAGCCTCTGGCGAGTACGAGCAGACCGCAGAGTGCGAGGTGAAGGACCTGGCGAGGCTGAGGCGCCTGGAGGCTGACCTGCCCGTCAAGGTGAAGTACTGGACCAAGGGGCGGCCCAGCAAGGGGCTCCTGCAGGCCTCGCTGGGCGCCGTGCTGGACCAGCTAGAGGGCAGCCCCGCCTCCGAGGCCTGGCTGGCATTCACTGCCACAGGCCAGGAGCAGCGCGTGTGCTGGCAGCCAGCGGAGCACCAGCACGGTGCCGGCGCCGACCCGCCCCTGAGTGGCGACGGCCTGGAGGACTCGGCCGACCCGCCCCTGGGGTACGATGACCTGTGGGACTCGGAAGAAGAGGAGACTTCTGTGGAGGAGGACCTGGCCCCCGAGACTCCCGCCCCCTGCGTCGCGGAGGACGGCAAAGGAGCTGACGGGGAGTGGGTGACCTTCTTCAACCCCTCCACCGGCAGGACGCTGCGGCTTCCTCGCCACACCGAGAAGGCCGTGAAGAGGTGGCGAGCCCCCTGGATGTGGACCAGCGAGGACGACCTTTGCCACACCGAGGAGAAGGCCGTGAAGAAGTGGCGAGGCCCCGGGGCGTGGACCAGCGAGGACGACCTGCTCAGTCCCCGCGCCGTGCGCATCGTGGCGGCCATCCGGCCCGTGGTGAAGATGGTGCGCCTTCCCGAGGGTCCTCAATGGTGGGAGCAGGCCACCACTGGTACTCCTGCTGCTGCTGCGACCCACCCTGCTGAGCGGGCCAAGCAGCAGAACACCAGCCAGCTTCATTCATGCTGGAACCTGCCTGCCTTCCCAGAATGCAGTGCCGCGCCCCGCCGCCGCGGTGAGGCAGACGCAGGGCTACCCGAGGTGCCCCTGCCTGCCCCCCGGCGGCGTGGCGGGGCAGTGAAGGGCAGCACGGGGCGGCGGCGCCCCTTCTTCACTGTCGTGGCGGCCCTGGCCTACATGATCCTCCTCCCGTGGCTCGTCCTCCGCGGCGACAACTTCCTGGACGCCATTGGTGGACGGGTGGGTGGTTGGGTGCGGATGTGGTTGAGTGGCTGAGTGGATGTCAGTGGGTGGGTGGGTGGGTGAGTGGATGTGGGTGGATGGCTGGATATACTTTGGTGCGAGTTCTCGTGATTCCTTCACTAAACCGTCTGAGTCTGGAGACATTTTGGGGACCAAATGGTTTGGGCACCAAGTGACCTATGACCCAAACATCCTGAGGCCTTTATGGTCTTTTTTCTGTATCTCAAGTTAATTTCTCATTCATATCGAATACTTGACACACACTGTAGCTTTGGCGCCCCTGCGAGGAGTAATCAGAACACGTAGCTTATTGTAAATATTGGGTTCAGGACCGTGGTTCTTCACCTTCTTTGTCCTTGTTTTATTGGTTTGAAGATTTGTTTGTTACTATTTCATTATATTTCACTGTAATTTAACGACCCATACAGCCATTCCTAAGAAAATATATCGTACAAGTTCTAAAAGGCGAGGTACGTACGTCTAGTGTTCTTTTAAGTCTCTCGTGGAGGGCAGTCACACGAGCACTTTCTGGAAGCAATATTTAGGAGGCGATATATTACGGCGCCGATTCTGGAGAGCACTCAACTGAGGCGGGAGGGTTTAGTGTGCTCTGCCTCAGTGTTTCGGCAACGGCACGGTCTTCTTGTAACAATGCAGGTGATACATGTAAGGATATTTTGTGCCTCATAACTCTCTCCGCCTCACAAGCTGCATTAGAGGAACAAAACCAAGGAATTTTGGTGGCCTTCGCTAGGGAGCTGGATGCCGGCCCCCTCCATCACCATCGTTTTCACTTTTTCATTACGCTGTTTATACCTAAGTCGTATTGTAATTGTTTGTCTGGATATTATATAGTGAACACTTTCAGTAACTGTATATAATCTGAGCGGAATTGTATTTGTTGATTTACAGTATCCTGTGTTTTGTTTGCGCTACTGTATAATAAATTGCTATTTTTCTAACTTTATACTTGGGGAAAAGAAGTGCCCGTGCGTGCTGGTTCCAAGAGCAGTTTACTAGTTTCTACAGCACAGCATGTTACCACGAGTGTTGCGTTAGTGTTGCGCGCTATGTATTACCAAAATGATGCCCCACACACGATAAAGGCCCGGTGCGTGTCCATCACCAGTCCAAACACTGCTCGATAAAAAAATAATTAATTAATTAATTAAAAAAAAAAGTCCTATCAGCATTATTTTTTTTCGGCGGTGCCTCTTAACATAGGACTTGATGTTTGGCATTGTGTGGTCTGTTACCCAGAGTGGATCCCGTGCACCTGAGTGTCTATTTGCTCCCATCACGCGCGTCACCACTGTACAGCACCACGCCGACCCCAGTACCTCATCAGTACATCAACCAAAAACAACGTTACCACGGAAAGCAAGTCACGCGTACGGTAGAATATGGAGAAAAGGAGGGGTTATTAATGCTGGCGTCAATACACTACATAATATAAATCACACGCGAGACGCAAAAAAAGGAACACGCACCACCAGGAAGACACAAGTAAGTCCCCGACACGCTGCACATAACACGATGAAAAGTGCTGCAATTAATTTCGTGGGGATGATGCTGAATATTAGTGCTGACACATATACAGTTGACATGATATACATAACAAAAAAAGATCAAGTAAAATAGAAAAACTTAATAACGAGAATAATATAATGACACTAACTTCCCGCAGCGTTCCTCCCCCGTCCCCGCCACTACCCACAGTCACGGGGAACAAGGATGTAAGCTACACTAAGAACGTGACGCCAACACCTCAAGGCGCCTCCCCTTACGCAACACTAGAGGCACGTATAACAGAACCACGGGGATCAGTGGTGAGACTGAGAACAAGGCGAAGTGAGAATGTTACGGGGTGCTTTGTCTTCCTCTCAGACCACGTGATACACACACGTAAACCTGAAAAAAAAAAAATATCGCTACTCAAAAAGTGTGTGTGTTATATATGCAACACACACACACACACACACACACACACACACACACACACACACACAGGATACAAGTTGTTACATTAGATGCGAAGGAAAATTTCAATGCAAGTATAAAATCTTCTAAAATGGATGATCTTACCAATAGCGGATCCTCATGGAGCAGCTAAATCATACATATATGGTGATTAATACTCACTGTACAACACGTGAGGGGGGAGGGGCGTTGTTTTGGGATCACGCATGGTTAGGTTACGGTGATGTGATCCGTCTTGCGCTGCACCACAAATTGTAGGTTCATGCCGACGAGACCCGCTTGGAGGGATGTAGTGTAATGCAATACAAGGCACTGCTCACAGGCTTTATCTTTCCAGCCGCCTTACATTTGAACACTCCACTCGCCAACTCCAACTGACTGTCTGATGGCGGAGTGATACATCATACATGCAGTCAAGTAAGACGTTGCCATGTCACCTTTTTGTTTCCCTCATCATTTTAACCCGATGCCTCCTCGTGTGAGCCTCAGTGGTCCTTGTGCTGAGGTAGAGTGTTTATTAGCACTATTTATTGGTTAGCAGACAACAGATCATATAGTCTCTCCATTACTTTTTTTTTTTTTATGTAAGAGGGGACACTGGCGGAGGAACACCAGCCTTGTTCACTTGTCTTTCTCGCTCCTGCTCCCACCTCCCTCCCTCCGCTCCTTTCACAGCATCTCCTCATCCTCCACCTTCCCACCGCTACATATCCACTAGGCCAAGACGGTAAGCACTTTCAATCCACCTCTACCCATCTTCTTACCTACCAACGCATCTCTCTACCCTTACGAATTCATACCTGCACACGTCGACAACTCCCTCCCTGCGCCAAGGACAAAAATACCTCGGTCACATCACACTTTTCGCCCTCCAGCCAAGCTTCCTGTCTTGGAAATTCTAAACGAGACGACCCCTTTTTCTTCTCAAGTCCCCTTTGCTCCCCAAGAAGACGGTATCGGAAGCAGAGAGATAAGAAAAAAAAAAGGGGAGAATAAAAAATATATATATGATGAGGACGAAAGGAAAATATTTACATCAAGAGCATTCCTTTGAGAGAGAGAGAGAGAGAGAGAGAGAGAGAGAGAGAGAGAGAGAGAGAGAGAGAGAGAGAGAGAGAGAGAGAGAGAGAGAGGGGGGGGGGCTCTTGTTTTTTATAAAAGGTCTATATTTTCTCTAGTGGGAGAAAGGAGGGAAT
Organism: Scylla paramamosain; assembly: GCF_035594125.1. Lineage (NCBI taxonomy): Eukaryota > Metazoa > Arthropoda > Malacostraca > Decapoda > Portunidae > Scylla > Scylla paramamosain. The sequence continues at coordinate 24,914,847 of NC_087155.1, read as the reverse complement.
GTATGTATTGCTGAGTTGCTCCTTAGTGGGGTCTGGAAAATAAGCAGGTAGTACATACGTCCCCTATATGTACAGACACCAATAGACGTGAAGAAATAAATATTGACGTAAAGACCGGTACAGATAAGGAGAGACATGCTACGGGAGGGGAGGGTGGAAGGATTTGAAAAGGCTAGCCAAGGGAAAAATATAGATAAAGGTTATGATTGTTAGACACATACTCGTACATACGTAAGCATCAGTGTTTGCTCTTACTTGTAAATGTTGTTTAGTAAAAGGCAGCTGTTTCACTCGCCACCCACGCATGACCAAATCGAAGTAGCATCAAGCCCCCCACACGAGGCACTGCCAGGTCATTAGGCAGACCACGTTACGTCGTTATTCCTCACAGAAACATTTCTATTCAAAGCGTCAAACATCCAATTACGAGGCTTTACTCGCTGCCTACGCGCGACGACTTGCTGGAGATCTGAAAGCGTCCGTCGAAAAGTGTGTGGCTGCCTTGACAAGAGACTTTTGACCAGTGCCCGCCACACTTGAATATTAGAAGTGTAGCGCCGTGTTACCACTTTTTACCTGCCCACCACTTGGCTGCCGTGGTATGATAACCTCATGTCAAGTGGAAGTAATCTGTCTGATGTGCTACAAAGACCAGTTAACTCATGACCGGAGCACCGAACACTTGAGGGGTGCTCCACCACACACGCAGGATGAGTGCCATCACCACGAGTGACAACGTTTTTTTTTACAGGCAAGCTTAAAACTTAAAACGTCTCATGGCTGCGTCGCCGTCTGGAGGCGGATTTCTAATCCATTATCAATGATTAAATGGCCAAGCAGCGAGGGTATATTTCTCATCTACTAATGATCGTTTGAGAATTAGCAAGGCAGCTCGTGTTTCATGGTGGGGCTCCATGACAGTCGGCACAAACGTGTGACGCAAAGGTTTCCGGAAAAAAACAAGTGTTGATATTGGCTCCACTACCTGACTTACCTCTACACACGAGCGTGACAACGCATCCCTACAAATGCCTGTTATACGTGTACGCCCGTTTAAGAGCTGCTTCAGGGAGTGCAGATGCGGCGCAACACGCGAGTGTAACAACTTGCCCAAACACGGGAGGCTGCCGTGTGTTCAGGGTGGGCAAAAAGGAAAAGATGTTCTTTTGAAGCCACGGACGCGTGCCGCTGAGCTGTGACCAGTAGTTACAAAGGGGACTGCAATTTCAAAGTAACTTGAGGTCTTCTCTGATAAGCTCTGTGAGGCACAGACGAGGACAGGGACTTGAGCCACGCTACAAATAAAATAGATCCTGGAGGACAAAGAATTCCCATCGAAGCTCATTAAGGACAAAGCCACTTGGCGAAGCTTTACCGTGCAGCTTTATCGTAGCGGCGCGGGGCTTCTTGGCCAGTCAGTAAGAGGAACACTAACAGGAGCTGGTTGCGACTGAAGAACTACGGCAAAATGCGCACCAAGATGCACTTTACCTTGAGGGCAAATCTCTTGACGGTCAGCCTGGTGAATTCCGGAAGACGACGCGTGTTGGGAGGCCTAAGACGAGCTCCACCTTCAGGACTATACGGAGTTCTGCGCGTGGCCAGTGCAAACAAACAGCGAAGAAGAATGACTGTGGAATCGCATTGGTTCTTGTCGTGGATTCTGGTGCGGATCACGGGAATGGAAGACAGTGGCGAATGTGTTCTGAACCATGTCAAACTGTGGGGAGGAGGATGAGAAGAAGAAAAGAAGGGAAGAAGAAGAAAAAGAAAAAGAAGAAGAAGGAAGAAAGAAAGAAAGAAAGAAAGAAAGAAAGAAAGAAAGAAGAAGGAAGAAAGAAGGAAGAAAGAAGAAAGAAGAAAAGAAAAAAAAGAAAAGAAAAGAAAAAGAAGAAAAGAAAAGATAAGAAGAAAAGAAGACTACATTATAATTTCACCCATCCCATCATCGAAGCACGAATACTGACTGACATACCCGTACATAAATACATAAGATAAACACGAAGTAAACAAAACGCAAAGTAAACAGTGACCAACAAATGCTGAAATAAACCCAACCCATTTTTCCACCCAGCCCTGTCTACACACACACACACACACACACACACACACACACACACATTTTCCCACCATCATCACTAGCACTGCCATCACATCGTCAATCTTCCAGCACATAATTAGGCATAATGACCCGGGCCTAATTACAGGTGTAGGTAGGCATTGAGGCAGGCAGGCGGCTTCCCTTCCTGCCTTCCCACGCCTTCCTGCCCCCGGTGGAGAGGAAAAGGATACACCTGCTCCTGGATACACGCTCTTCATCTTCACTACGCCTAGAGGATTACTGGTTTGCCGTTCTCGTCTGTGTCCCCAGCTGTGCCTCCTGGCTTAGCTACGTGAAGGGAGAGAGGCGGTGTGGAAAATGAGAAAAAAACAATAGACAGAGAATGCTGGAGAGGAAGACGGGGGCAGAGGGTGATTCAGAAGCGTGAGGGAGACAATTGAAGAGTTTAACAGAGTGTGGTGGAGAGATGGCATGGAGACGTAGAGTGAGGGAGAGAAAGGGAGTAAGATGGAGTGTGGTGTTAGGAAGAAAGGTGATGATGAAGGCAGTATGGTGACGAGAGGGAAGAAAGAAATAAAGGGAAGGAGTAAGGAGGATGAAATGGCGACAGATGATGAAGAGGTGAGTGACATGACGGATGGAGAAGAGTGAGAGGAGACAGTGTGTGATGAATAGAAGGGGAGTGAGAGGAAACGGGGTGAGGAGGAGGGAAAAAGGAAAAAGAAAGAGTGAGGCATGGAGTGAAGATAGTATGATTGAGAGAAAAGAGAACAAGGAAATGAAGACAAGAGTGTAGTGAAGAGATGAAAGAAGATGAAGATGGAGGGAGATGAAGAGAAGGAGAAACAAATGGAGACAGATGATAGAAAGAAGAGTGACATGAGACAGACTGTGATGGAGAAAGAATGAGCAAGATGGAGAGAAAAGAGAGAGACATGGAGACGAAAGATGATGGAGAGGAGAGGAGAGATGGCGACAAGGCAGTAATAGAGAGAAAACACAGGTGAACACAAAGGAGGAACAAAACACCCGCAGCGAACAGCCGTAGGAGAAAATGAAGGCAAGAGAGAGAGAGAGAGAGAGAGAGAGAGAGAGAGAGAGAGAAGAGAGAGAGAGAGAGAGAGAGAGAGAGAGGAGAGAGAGAGAAAGTAATAAAGTAACTTCTCATCACCACTAACACCATTACCACCATTAACACCACCAAACTCTTGTAATGATGCCTCCTGCTACTTTTGTTCTTCCTCAGTGACACAATATACCTCACACACTGTCTCCTCCTCGTCTCGCTGGGCCGTAAGACTAACAAAAGGGTCAAAACAGCAAGTCCCAGCGTGAGTCATTAGGTTGTCGCGACACCAGAGATGATCATTTGTTACCTGTTCCCTCTGCAGACCAACTCTTAATGTGCATCTCTCTTTCTCTTTCACTGGCTTCTCTCTCTGTGTGTGTGTGTGTGTGTGTGTGTGTGTGTGTCATCCATCTGTTTCTATCATCGCTTCTCTTCTCTTTCTCTTTCAATGGCTTCTATCTCTCTCTTTCTCCGTCTTCCATCTGTTTCTATTTTTCGCTTAGCTTTCTCTCTCTCTCTCTCTCTCTCTCTCTCTCTCTCTCTCTCTCTCTCTCTCTCTCTCTCTCTCTCTCTCTCTTGCTTCCCTCCTTTCTTTCTGTCTGTTGATTTGTTTGTGTGTCTGGTTTTCTGTTTTTTTTTTTTTTTGTCTGTTCTGTCTAACTGTTTGTATGTCTGCCTTTCTGGCTGAATGTCTAATGTCTGTCCGTCTAAGTGCTTGTCTGTCTATCGGTCTGTTTGTCTTTTTGTCCATCTCTCTCTCTCTCTCTCTCTCTCTCTCTCTCTCTCTCTCTCTCTCTCTCTCTCTCTCTCTCTCTCTCTCTCTCTCTCTCTCTCATGCGTTTCATCTGCAGGCAGCGACACGGCAGGAAATGAAATACTATATTCACACTGCTGACAGCCACGACCTCATTAATGCCGCAGCCACCACACCAACGAGGAGAGGCACGACTGGCAGGACCATACTCTGAAACACCACAGCGCCGCATCTCCCTTACTTTCAAAAGGCGATAGTTGAAATTGCACTGTTTTTTTAAGGTTTTTTTTTTTTTTACGGTTACGGTGACAAATTAACGTGATTACTACATTATCAACTCGGGAAACACTCTTTTGAGAACCCGGCTAATATTCTATGGCTTTGGAAAACACTCGTGGTGAGAGAACAGAGCGTTTCAGGATGCTGGCCTCTAAAAAAAAACCTAACCTAACCGAGTCACCTCCGCCTGCCACACCTCGCCCTGACTACCACCACTGCCTGCTTGGGAGAAGAGTGGCAGAGGAGGAGGAGGAGGAGGAGGAGGAGGAGGAGGAGGAGGAGGAGGAGGAGGAGGAGGAGGAGGAGGAGGAGGAGGAGCAGGAGGAGGGAAGTGTATTATATCGTAGAGGAAGTAAAAACATGATATAAAGAAAAGTAAATAAAAAAGGAAAAAGCAAAATGTATACAAATAATAATAATAATAATAATAATAATAATAATAATAATAATAATAATAATAATAATAATAATAATAATTCGTCTACGGGGGAACTAACAGAGAGAGAGAGAGAGAGAGAGAGAGAGAGAGAGAGAGAGAGAGAGAGAGAGAGAGAGAGAGAGAGAGAGAATCAGCGAGGTAGACTGGGACGAAAGGAAAAAAAGAATGGCAAGAAAGGAGGCAGAGGAACAAAGGAAAGAAAGGAAGAAAAGAAAAAGAAAGAAAAAAGAAAAAAAGAGAAAAAGAGAAACAAGCAAACGAAGCAGTATAAGGAAGGAAGAAAGGGAGATGGGAAAGAAGAAACAAGAAAGCAATGAAGGCAGAAGTTAAGGAAAGAATAAAACAAGGAATGGAGGAGAAAAAAAGAAAAAACAGCATTGAAGGAGGGAAGGAACGAAAGAAAAAGAGGAAGAAGAGAGGGAGAAAGGAAACGAATGAAGGTACGCGGAAATACAGTCACAGGAGTAGGAGAGGAAACTGGGAAAGGAGAGAGAAGAAGAGGAGAGGAGAAGGGAAGAGGGAAAGGGGAAGCCACAGAGGGAGATGTTAAGAAAAGTTTGGGACGTGGCGTGACTTCATGGTTTTGAAAGAAATGAACTCTCTCACTCTCTCTCTCTCTCTCTCTCTCTCTCTCTCTCTCTCTCTCTCTCTCTCTCTTTTAACCACCAATAAAGAAACACTACTTATTCTTGCGTTAGTTTGAGAGAGAGAGAGAGAGAGAGAGAGAGAGAGAGAGAGAGAGAGAGAGAGAGAGAGAGAGAGAGAGAGAGAGAGAGAGAGAGAGAGAGAGAGAGAGAGAGAGGGGGGGAGTTCAGTAATTTTTAAGTAATTCAGTTCTCTTCTTGCTTACAATAAAGCTAAGGAAGAAAGAAGGAAATGATATGAGAAGGAAGAAGAAAAGGTCTCAAAATATGTTGTTCTCCTTATCTCTTGCTGTTAAGGAGGAGGAGGAGGAGGAGGAGGAGGAGGAGGAGGAGGAGGAGGAGGAGAAGCTTATCACATCACTGCTGACAACATTAGTCTCTCTCTCTCTCTCTCTCTCTCTCTCTCTCTCTCTCTCTCTCTCTCTCTCTCTCTCTCTCTCTCTCTCTCTCTCTCTCTCTCTCTCAGTATCGCAAAAATTATCGTCTTTCCTCCTCCTCCTCCTCCTCCTCCTTCTCTTTCCTTCTTTCTTTCTCTCCTCCTTTCCCAAAAATGAAGCGAAGAAGTGTGCATAAAAGACATGATAAATGGAGAGATGGATACAGACGCAGATAAATAAATAAATAGATGGACATGATCGAGAGGTAATAAAAAAGTAATGAGGAAAAAATTGAGAAACAAATAAGAAAAATAAACTAGGAAATCATTGGTATTCTTTCTCCTCTCCCGTCTTTTTCTCTTTTCTTTTTCGCCTTTTCGTTATATATTCTTTTCTCAGTCTTTCCTCCTCCACTTCTTCTTCCTCTTTCCCTTCTTTACGTTCCCTCTCTAATTCTTCCTAAGGATCATCATTATTTTGCTATCGTTTCTCCTTCTTCCTTTATTTGTCTTCATTCCTGTTCTTTACGTTACCTCTCTAACTTCTCTTCCTCCTCCTTTTCCTCCTCCTCCTCCATTTCCTCGTAGTTTTCCTTTTTCTTTTCTTTTTTCCACGTCCTTTTCTTTGCGAAATTGTGCCTTCATTAGAGAAAGAGAACGATCTTGTACATAAAGAATAAATAAATAAGTAAACAAACGATATGAATGTAGTCAAGTTTAGTACTGTAAAATATGTATATAAATTGGGCTGTTTTACGATATTTAGAAGTAAAGAAAGCCGGGAGTATCCGAGGATTTTTATAATTATTCCTGTTCACGAAATCAGTATTTGGATGGATAGATAGATAGATAGATAAATAGATAGATAGATAGATAGACAGACAGATACATGTGGATTTCTCACTTCTCTGCTAACGGTTCAATATTAGCAAGTGATCGTGAAGGAAAAGAATTTAGAGAGCTCGGGGAGGAAGCACTATTTTCTAAACCAGTTCCTCCGAGGTAATACTCATTTAAATGTATTACTGACGAACGACAAAGGCATTCATATTTCTTGTGGGACTGGCGACGCTTCAGCAAACAGGGACCACAACGGTATTAAAGTGAATCAGGAAATTAATACAAGAAGCAATGCGTTCCTGGTAAATCGAATCATAAGAAGAGAAGATTTAGCAAACATGGAAGGCGAGTTGGAATCAGTAGCCTGGAGTCACTGTTCGGTGGTGTTTCCGCTTAAAAGAAACTCATAATGGAAGTTATCTGCATAGTAGAAATAAGCAGCAACTTCAAACCAACGCCAATGATAGATAGATAGATGATAGATAGATGATAGATAGATTTATTAAACACATGTACTTTTCTGCTTGATAGATACATTACAACGTTATTTTAAGTCTACTTTATTTTTAAGTCCAAATTACAATAACTATACACTAAAAGCTTTACAACAACCATTCATTTAAAAAAAGCCGCAAAACAGGAAGCACATGTGTAAAATTCAATACCATTACGATTAACGACACAAAGGGCTTCCGTGTACCCGTGTATCCTCCCTGGTGATCGGTTCCTGGTGTTTCCAAAGCTCATATTAACCTCCCTAAGCATAGTCCTGTTCCATGTTGGTTTCTGTCTGCCAGTTAAATTCTCTTGTCTCTCGATTGCTTGCATGTATCGTCTGGTAGAAGCTCTGGGCGACGTAGCAATGCTCTCTCTCTCTCTCTCTCTCTCTCTCTCTCTCTCTCTCTCTCTCTCTCTCTCTCTCTCTCTGGGTGTTGTGAATATGTGGTTAAATTCACTGACCACGGCGCCACACATCCAAAATTATCAGTATCAGTAATTAGGATAGGACAAGAAATAAAGGTTAAAGCTTGATAAAGTTAGAAAAAGAAAGATAGGTAGGAACTGGCTGGCAAATAGTGTACTGAATGGAATCGACTCAGTAATCAAGTTGACATTGTTGAGTCATTAGGAAGCTACAAAAGAGTAAATAAATTCATAGGTGATGATGACATAGATGGAAATAGGTAAGTGTGTTTCATGCAGGGACTGCCACGTCTAGATTTTATGGTTTCTTGCAGTTTTCACTTTTTTTTTTCATTTATTCATTTATTTATTTATTTATTTTATCTTATTTTATTTTTATTTTTTTTTATTCTTATGTACTAGTGTTGTTCCAGGTAGGATGACGTATGCCAGTCAAACCAAAAGCCTCACAGCTAAACTTGAATCCATGGAGAGTGAAGACATTCCACTCTACTAGCGAAGCATCGATCAACGTAAGCTTATGAGGACTGCTGATAAGACGGAAGCACCCTCGAACACTAACAATCATTTTATTAAGAGTGTGCGTGGGAAGGAGGTGATGAAAACCAGACGAAAGCAAGAACGAACTATTCCTCTATTTCTGAGAATGATTTAGAGACCAATCTGATATCAAGGGCAGAAGAATTTGCAGGCGATATGAACCAGCACACAAGGCTCAAAGGAATATGTTCCGAGTGCCGCGTCAAAATTCAGGAGAGTCTAAAGAAGCTATTCCCTTGAAGTGAAAATTAGTGCGTCTTTTAACATCAGTAAAAATAGGATGATAACAAAATAATAGATTAATCAGTTAAGATAAATAGATATACAAGCAAACAAATAAATTAATACATAAATCAAGTAAATTAATATAGACTGATAGATAGATAGATAGATAGATAGATAGATAGATAGATAAATAGATAGATAGAGATACAATAGAAAGATAGGTTGATAGATAGATGGATAGCCAGATAGATACACAACAGACAGACAGACAGACAGACAGACAGACAAAACAGACAGACAGATATAAATAAATAAATAAATAACATCTAATCAGGAGCTGAGTTAAACAAGAAAAAAAAATGAATATCACTAACAGCAATCTCAATATGAAGGATCAGTGAATGCCAGCAAAACAAAAAAAAAAAAAAAGAAAGAAAGAAAGAAAGAAAAAGAATAAGAAAAAAGCCAACATGATATTTCCTTTGCATAAAAATAGACAAATTAATCATAAACAACCCAAACGTAATGATAGACTGCAGTATTTTTCCGTCCCGTCCTGAAACACGCAATATATACAGATCTCATCACAATATTACATCAAGGACCTAAACTTCCAGGCACTCTGATCACAAGCTTACAGTAACGATCCAACACTTGCTGGCAGTCACGCTTTTAATCGCAGGAGAAAAGATTAAAGCTCTACCACAAAGTTCTTTTCACTGTGACTGCCGGGTTAGTTGAGATCTTACTGAAATTTTAAGGCTGATGGACACTACAGGGATGGTCACGCTCAAGTCACGATTCGCTCACGGTCTAGTCATATAAGATTACACCCATTTCAATATAACCATTCACACTAGCGGTCACAATCATGCCTGTAATAATAAGTGACTGTCCATATGTAGTGTGGATCGCCCCGTTAACCCTTTCACTGCCATCTTCGTTAACCTTCATCGCCATATTAGGTGAAGAGATTTTTTCATACTAGTGTTTTCAGCCACTGTTGCCTCCTGCCAGTCTAAGGTCGCTCCACAGTGGTCTTGGAGCCGCCCTTGGTACACAGGCTAGAGGATCTACAGGTACGACTACGTGCACCGACATTGTACATAGTGAGTCATTTGTCGCCCTGCTTGTATAGAGAAGCGAGAGAGAAAAGACAGAAAACGGATACTTCATTTTGTTTTGTGACGCTGCAAGACTGTTTTAATATTGCTTACCACAGAAATAGTGTCTCAAAAGTTATGTGTACTGAAAGAAACATTTTGTCAGGCAGTGAAAGGGTTGACTCTTTGACTGCTATTTGGTACATCTTTCCGTAATTACTAACTGCTCTGACTCATCTATCTTTTACTTGTTCTACACCCACCTCCAATCTTTACACTGGGTAGAAATTGCATAATTTCTTCTTTTTCATACGCTGCTTTCTTGTGGATGCTTAGAAAGATTTAATGCATTACTTATGGTGTTAAAAGGATTAAATTTTTAAATATATTCAATCAGTCAATTATGACGGTTTTTTTTTTTTTTTTTTTCCAAATGACAAGACAGTAACGAGGTAAAGGCATGAAGTTAAAAGGACGAGGAGATAACACAGCTCCTCGTAAATCACACTTTAATGTCAGAATTATGAATCACCAGAG
>NC_087155.1:24895055-24900055 GCF_035594125.1 Scylla paramamosain | reverse complement strand
CACACAACTCTACATTTAACTCACACATGCACACCTTTCACTCAAAATTCAAAATTCTGAATGGCGACTCCTACACTCAGCACCACCACGCAGCCTCTTTCCAAACCTTCATGTGCAACATACATCTCTCCTGCTTCGCCAGGTGCTGGACCTTTATTCATTTTCATCGCAGCTCAAAAGGCCACGCAAATATGTTCTGACGGCCACTACCAGTGTAAGGAGGAGGCAGTAGACACCTGCCGAAACGATAATTACTCCCAGTGAGGTCTAAAGCACTGTTAAGGGAGTGCTGTGAACTTATCATTAAACCCAGCTGTGATCTCACTGAGCGTTTCCCTTTGTGTCTCACAACACAAGGGGGCAGTCACAGCCTGCCCTCTGAAGACAACTCTCTTCCTCCACACAAAACTACAAGCACCTAATAACACACACATCCTTCACTCAAAAATTTCAAAATTATCATGGCGACTCTTACACCAGCCTCGGAGTCCCCATCTGGGGAGGGGACCATAAATGTCCCCAGGTCGGACTGCCTTTCTGTCGACGACCCAAAATGTCTTGACCCCCTCTCAGCTTCTTTTTCATTAACTTCTGCAACATTCGCGGTCTAAGATAGGTGGTGTAGAACACCACCTCTTCTCTTCTAAACCTCATCTTCTTTTCCTTACTGAAACTCAGGTATCTGAGGCAACTGACAGAAGCCCTTTTTCTGTTCCTTCCTACTTTCTCTATCCTCATTTTCGATCCAAAGCTGGATGTTGCGTTTGTGTGCGCAATGACTTAACCTGCTCTCGTGCCCACGCTCTTGAATCTTCCGAGTTTTCCACTATCTGGCTACGACTACAGAGTCACTCTCGAACTAAATTTATCTGTGCTGTATACCTCTCACCTAACTCCTCTGACTATAAGAAATTCTTTGACTACTTAACTTCCAAAGTGGAGCACATTCTGACTCTCTTCCCTTTTGCAGAGATCTCCATTTTTGGAGACTTCAATGTTCACCACCAGCTTTGGCTTTCCTCTCCCTTCACTGACCATCCTGGTGAACTAGCCTACAACTTTGTTATCCTCCACGACCTAGAGCAATTGGTGCAACATCCTACTCGTATTCCTGACCGTCTTGGAGATACGCCCAACATTCTTAACCTTTTCCTGACCTCTAATCCTGCTTATGCTGTCACCCTTTCTTCTCCGTTGGGCTCCTCCGATCACAATCTCATATCTGTATCTTGTCCTATCGCTCCAATCCCTCCTCAGCATCCCCCTAAGCGAACGTGCCTCTGGCGTTTTGCCTTTGCTAGTTGGGGGGACCTGAGGAGGTATTTTGCTGATTTTCCTTGGAATGAATACTGCTTCCGTGTCAGAGACCCGTCTTTGTGTGCTGAGCGCATAACGGAGGTGATAATGTCTGGCATGTAGGCGTACATTCCTCACTCTTTTTCTCGACCTAAACCTTCCAAGCTTTGGTTTAACACAGCTTGTTCTCGTGCTATACATGATAGAGAGGTGGCCCACAAAAGGTACTTAAGCCTTCCATCACCAGAATCTCATGCACTTTATATTTCTTCCCGGAACCATGCCAAGTCTGTTATCCAACTAGCCAAAAACTCCTTCATTAACAGAAACTGTCAAAACCTTTCAAGATCTAACTCCCCTCGTGATTTCTGGCATCTAGCCAAAAATATCTCCAATAACTTTGCGTCTTCTTCTTTCCCTACTTTATTTCAACCAGATGGCACCACTGCTATCACATCTATTTCTAAAGCTGAACTCTTCGCTCAAACCTTTGCTAAAAACTCTACCTTGGATGATTCTGGGCTTGTTCTTCCCTCTCCTCCACCCTCTGACTCCTTCATGCTACCTATTAAAATTCTTCGCAATGATGTTTTCCATACCCTCGCTGGCCTAAACCCTTGGAAGGCTTATGGACCTGATGGGGTCCCTCCTATTGTTCTCCGAAACTGTGCCTCCGTGCTTGCACCTTGCCTAGTCAAACTCTTTCAGCTCTGTCTGTCAACATCTACCTTTCCTTCTTGCTGGAAGTTTGCCTACATTCAGCCTGTTCCTAAAAAGGGTGACCGTTCTAATCCCTCAAACTGCCGTCCTATTGCTTTAATTTCCTGCCTATCTAATGTTTTTGAATCTATCCTCAACAGGAAGATTCTTAAACATCTATCACTTCAGAACCTTCTATCTGATCGCCAGTATGGGTTCCGTCAAGGCCGCTCTACTGGTGATCTTCTGGCTTTCTTTACTGAGTCTTGGTAATCCTCTTTTAGAGATTTTTCTGTTGCCTTGGACATAGCTTTTGATAGAGTCTGGCACAAAGCTTTCATTTCCAAACTACCCTCCTACGGCTTCTATCCTTCCCTCTGTAACTTCATCTCAAGTTTCCTTTCTGACCGTTCTATTGCTGCTGTGGTAGACGGTCACTGTTCTTCTCCTAAATCTATTAACAGTGGTGTTCCTCAGGGTTCTGTCCTGTCACCCACTCTCTTCTTATTATTCATTAATGATCTCCACTCCTACGCTGATGATACCACCCTGCACTTTTCCATGTCTTTTCATAGACGTCCAACCCTTCAGGAAGTAAACATTTCACGCAGGGAAGCCACAGAATGCTTGACTTCTGATCTTTCTAAAATTTCTGATTGGGGCAGAGCAAACTTGGTATTGTTCAATGCCTCAAAAACTCAATTCCTCCATCTATCAGCTCGACACAACCTTCCAGACAACTATCCTCTCTTCTTCAAGGACACTCGACTGTCCCCCTCTTCTACACTGAACATCCTCGGTCTGTCCTTTACTTATGATATGAACTGGAAACTTCACATCTAATCTCTAGCTAAAACAGCTTCTATGAAGTTAGGTGTTCTGAGAAGTCTCCACCAGTTTTTCTCACCTCCCCAGCTGCTAACTCTGTACAAGGGCCTTATCCGTCCATGTATGGAGTATGCTTCATATGTCTGTTGGGTTCCACTCATACTGCTCTTCTAGACAGGATGGAATTAAAAACTTTTCGTCTCATCAACTCCTCTCCTCTAACTGACTGTCTTCAGCCTCTCTCTCATCGCCGCAATGTTGCATCTCTAGCTGTCTTCTACCGCTATTTTCATGCTAACTGCTCTTCTGATCTTGCTAACTGCATGCCTCCCCTCCTCCCGCGGCCTCGCTGCACAAGACTTTCTTCTTTCTCTCACCCCCTATTCTGTCCACCTCTCTAACACAAGAGTTAACCAGTATTCTCAATCATTCATCCCTTTCTCTAGTAAACTCTGGAACTCCCTGCCTGCTTCTGTATTTCCACCTTCCTATGACTTGAATTCCTTCAAGAGGGAGGTATCAAGACACTTATCCTTCAATTTTTGACTACCGCTTTGAACCCTTTTATGAGACTGGCATTTCAGTGGGCATTTTTTTTTATTGGATTTTTGTTGCCCTTGGCCAATGTCCCTCCTACATAAAGAAGAAGAAAAAAAAAAAAAAGGCCGGAGGCTGCGTCCCTTGGTTCTGGGTGTGTGATGGCAACAGTGACTGCTGCGATGGTGACGACGAGAACGACTGTTCAAATCACGACTCTATCTCCATAAGTCACGACCACTCCGAGGCCTGTAAGAGCACACCGCCTTTTTCCAAAACGTTCATCTGGAGCGTACAACAGACTTACTTCGATAGCCTCCGGGGCTCCCTTTATCCTCTCGTTTCATTCCAGCTCAATAGTAATGCGATAATAATGGTAACTAAAGGCTTATTCACCAAGAAAATATTTACACATATAATAAACATAGGTAAAAACATGTTGTCTTGGTTTACATGACTTATCATATTCTAATATAACTAAAACTAATAAAAAGCACTGATAAAACCGATAAGAACATGTAAAACACTGACACATTAAAAATCTTATTAAAGGCTATATTAGGTTACAGTGCCAATGAAAAGAAAAATCTGAAATAACTTAATTTAGTTACTACGCAGTTCTGCGCCTGACTGCTTGTAATAACTGTTCTCCATGCCTCGTGGTTCTTCCAGAGATCTGAGAGAGATATCGTAGTAAGAGATGGCTATGTTCTGTCGATTTTAACAAGTGTTTTTCAAAACTGATGGTTAATTCCTCTCTTCTCTCTTACATTTTTTGGGTGTTTGAGTCCTTAGGGCATTGCAACAAATGGCAACAATGATGGACGGCAAACAAGAAGAAAAAACTCACGAATGGCTACAGTGTGGTCAATAGAGTCAAAAGCTTTTTTTTGAAGTCTATTAGGTTTATTGGGGCAAGTGTGTGTGTTGCGTCTAGTCCTTATAGCACTTCACTGAATAATGCATTAAGTAGTGTGACGGTGAACTTCCTTTCAGATTCCTATTATAGTGACTCCACGACTCAATGTTCTAATGACGAGTACCAGTGCATGAACGGCCGATGCATCCCTTGGTACTGGGTGTGTGATGGCATGAATGACTGCCCTGTGTATGGCGACGACGAGTTTCACTGCTCATCGTCTGACTTCAGCTCCGCCACACCTGATGACTCCACAACTCAGTGTTCTAATGACGAGTACCAGTGCATGAACGGCCGATGCATCCCTTGGTACTGGGTGTGTGATGGCATGAATGACTGCCCTGTGTATGGCGACGACGAGTTTCACTGCTCATCGTCTGACTTCAGCTCCGCCACACCTGATGACTCCACAACTCAGTGTTCTAATGACGAGTACCAGTGCATGAACGGCCGATGCATCCCTTGGTACTGGGTGTGTGATGGCATGAATGACTGCCCTGTGTATGGCGACGACGAGTTTCACTGCTCATCGTCTGACTTCAGCTCCGCCACACCTGATGACTCCACAACTCAGTGTTCTAATGACGAGTACCAGTGCATGAACGGCCAATGCATCCCTTGGTACTGGGTGTGTGATGGCATGAATGACTGCCCTGTGTATGGCGACGACGAGTTTCACTGCTCATCGTCTGACTTCAGCTCCGCCACACCTGATGACTCC
>NC_087155.1:24877555-24890055 GCF_035594125.1 Scylla paramamosain | reverse complement strand
GTTTGCCTACACTCAGCCTATTCCTAAAAAGGGTGACCATTCTAATCCTTCAAACTACCGTCCTATTGCTTTAATTTCTTGCCTAGCTAAAGTTCTTGAATTCATCCTCAACAGGAAGATTCTTAAACATCTATCACTTCATAACCTTCTATCTGATCGCCATTATGGGTTCCGTCAAGGCCGTTCTACTGGTGATCTTGGCCATCCTCTTTTAGAGATATTGGTGAAACTTTTGCTGTTGCCTTGAATATATCAAAAACTTTTGATAGAGTCTGGAACAAAGCTTTCATTTCCAAACTACCCTCCTACGGCTTCTATCCTTCTCTCTGTAACTTCAACTCAAGTTTCCTTTCTGACCGTTCTATTGCTGCTGTGCTAGACGGTCACTGTTGTTCTCCTAAATCTATTAACAGTGGTGTTCCTCAGGGTTCTGTCCTGTTACCCACTCTCTTCTTATTATTCATCAATGACCTTCTAAACCAAACTTCTTGTCCCATCCGCTGCTACGCTGATGATACCACCCTGCACTTTTCCACGTCTTTTCATAGACGTCCAATCCTTCAGGAAGTAAACATTTCACGCAGGGAAGCCACAGAACGCCTGACTTCTGATTTTTCTAAAGTTTCTGATTGGGGCAGAGCAAACTTGATATTGTTCAATGCCTCAAAAACTCAATGCCTCCATCTATCAACTCGACACAACCTTCCAGACAACCATCCCCTCTTCTTCAATGACAGTCAACTGTCCCCCTCTTCTACACTGAACATCCTCGGTCTGTCCTTTACTTATAATCTGAATCTCATCTCTAGCTAAAACAGCTTCTATGAAGTTAGGTGTTCTGAGATGTGTCCGCCAGTTTTTCTCTCACCCCCCCCCACGCTGATAACTCTGTACAAGGGCCTTATCCGTCCATGTATGAGAGTATGCTTCACATGTCTGTTGGATTTAGGTTTAGGAAGGAGATAGGAAAAAATTGGTTCTCGAATAGAGTGGTAGATGAGTGGAACGGACTCAGTAATCATGTAGTTAGTGCTAGGACACTAGAGAGCTTTAAGAGAAGATTAGACAAGTTTATGGATGGGAATGATAGGTGGAAATAGGTAGGAGTGTTTCATACAGGGACTGCCACGTGTAAGCCTGGTCGCTTCTTGCAGCTTCCCTTATTTCTTATGTTCTTATGTTCTTATGTTCCACTCATAACACTTTTCTAGACAGGGTGGAATTAAAAGCTTTTCGTCTCATCAACTCCTCTCCTCTAACTGACTGCCTTCAGCCTCTCCCTCATCGGTGCAATGTTGTATCTCTAGCTGTCTTCTACCGCTATTTTCATGCTAAGTGCTCTTCTGATCTTGCTAACCGCATGCCTCCACTCCTCCCGCGGCCTCGCTGCAAAAGACTTTCTTCTTTATCTCACACCTATTATGTCCTCTCTAATGCTAGAGTTAACCAGTATTCTCAGTCATTCATCCCTTTCTCTGGTAAACTCTGGAACTTCCTGCCTGCTTCTGTATTTCCACCTTCCTATGACTTGAATTCCTTCAAGAGGGAGGTTTCAAGACACTTATCCTTCAGTTTCTGACTACCGCTTTAGACCCTTTCCTGGGACTGGCATCTCAGTGGGCTTTTTTTTTTTTGGGGGGGGGATTTTTGTTGCCCTTGGCTAGTGTCCCCTCCTATATAAAAAAAATAAAATAAATAAATAAAAATAAATAAAAAACTGGAACTACTGTCACACTATCCCATTTTCAGCTCTTCCTCTCTCCCTCCGCAGGAATCACTCATCTGAAACACTGAGACTTTTTACCAGGGCGCAGAGTTCAATGATTACCCGGAAGAAGAAGTCTTCAAAGGGTTAATAATTGTATTTTAAAAGTTGGAATTAAAAGTCCTATTTGTATATGTATCTGATTCATCATTAACGTCTATTCTGTCCATCTGAATATTTTATCTATCTATGTTTGTATCTATTCATATATCTATCTATTTCATTCGTATATATTTGATGTTTTTTTTTATGTTCATTGTATTCATTTCATCTATTTATCCATGTATTTTGTTTATATATCTATCTATCTACTCTAAATATCTATCTATAACAAACACGTACTTTAGGAATATACAAAACGTTCTGCACTCGTATTGTGGAAAGTATCTACCTATGTAATTTTCCACCTGCTTCCTTTTCCACCAGTATGAGTGTACGTGCCATAAAATACAGAGCAATGAACCTTTCACGACAGGCAAGTGATGAACTATAAACTTTTGCTTTCTTTCCTCTCAGATCAGCAGGAGTGAGTGGCGTGCTGCAGTAAGGACTATATTCTGAAACTTCCGCACCGCACCTCCACTACATTCAAAAGGCTCTAGAATTGAAGTTTCACGGTTTTTAAGGATTATTTTCATGGTTCTAGTAACAGATTAACAAGATTTTCTACATTATAAACAGGAGGAACACTCTTGAGAACTCGGCTAATCATCTCTGTGGCCTTGGAAAATAGTCGTGGTGAGGGAGCTGAGCGTTTCAGAAAGAGCCTTAAAAAAGGTGGGACTGATATGATCTCCTGGCATCCTCCCTCCCACCCGAGCCGTGAGTGCCGCCCGTGTCAGGAGTGGAGTGAGTGCCAGGCAGCAATACTCAGTCCGCCCCAGACACTCAAAAGCACTCAGGGAGGGTCCAGGATACATAACTGACGCGGGACGTGTTCCTCGCATTACACCGTCAATATTTTTCCGAGTCGTGACGTGTTTCTTAGCTATTTTTTTTTTCCCCGTGACGTGAGTTGTAAAGTCATTAATACTGCAGCGCGCACCAGTGGACAAAAAATAAGGCATAAAATTACTGATACAAAAAAAAAAAAAAAACATACGATGCGAAGTGGTGCCGTGTAATTTATGTAATATACAAGGATGTTTAATATTAGGCGTGGAGAGCAAGGGACGCCTCAGGGAAGGGCAGGGCAGGGAAGGGCAGGATAGGGTAACATTCCTCGCGCTGCGCCTTGGAACGTCATAACCAGCCAGGCTTACCTACGCCTTCCAAGACCAGCCGGGCAATTAGCACACCAATTGTCATTCCGTTCATCTACCTGTATCCCGCCACGCACACCGCCGCCCCCGAGTCACCTGTCACCGAGTCACCTGTCACCGAGGTATCAGGGAGCGCTGACAGGTGTGATATCCAAGAATTTAACGATCATACTGCTATTTGACACGTTTCCTATATTACAAACCACTCTGAGGCACTTTTTGTTATTCTACATCACATCGGCTAAACATTTGGATGATCTAATCTCTTCATTGCCTTTTCTTTTCTGTAGATGCTCCGAAGGATGTGATGCATTGCCTTTAGTGTTGTGGACTGTTCCATGGCACAGTGAAGGAATTGATGATTAGCCAGAGGAATAGGTCTTGAAAAAGGTTGACATTTGTAGTCTAAAAGATGGAATTAAAGAGTCAGATTGCTAAGGTTGTGGTCTGTCAACCGTTTATGTTTCCCTACACCAAAACTTTCACGCATACGATCAATTCGACCACTTCTTTCTGATACAGCACGTAAGATTATCAAGATTCCCTCCTTGTCCGACATTAAGTTCCCCCATACAGGTAGATTTGTCCCACGAATATTCTACCCACTAATTAATCATCGTAATCTTCTCCTAAAGCTCCATATCAACTCAACCCAAAAAAAATGAATACCTCAATCTGCTCCTCTCATCAACCTCGATATTTGAGAACCAGTATCTTCGTGCCGCCTTTCAAAAGTAAAGTGGCTGATCTTCATGTGATCTACTATATAATGATGACGATAAAACAAAAATACACAACAACCTCAATCTATTCTTCTCATCCACCTCGCTATTTGAAAAAAACAATTTTCGTACCAATTTTTGAACCTAACTGTATCAAGCTTAAACCCGTCCCTCGTCCTGCCCTGCTTCCTGCCCTTTCGCACCTCTACCCTAGTTAACAGCGTCACGTAAGAAAAGTCACAACATTCACAGTCTGCCTCGTGCTGAACAAGAATCCCAGCCAGTCCTGCCACCGTGCTACATTCCCGGGGCTCGCTGGACACGCTGCAGAAGGCATCGAACCGGCTGTGGGTGATGCTCTATTTTGCCGCGTGTGTATCAAGCAGTAATGGACAGTGAGCTACACCCCGAGAAAATAGCGAGGCCCAGATCGTCCCGTCGCCCCGCCAGCTGGTGTCAGGCCCAGACGAGGTCGCTAAAAGTGGCTATTACCTCTGCACGTGAAAAGTGACGCAAGGGCTGCTGGTCATTTCTGGAGGGCACATGCACGGTTAAGATAGATAAGATTACCTTTTTTTTTTTTCTTATTTTATGCAAGAGGAGCACTAGCCAAGGGAGAAAAATAAAAAGGGGGAGGCCGGCTAAAGATGCCTGTCCCTATACGTGACACCCGTACCTCCTTTTATTTAAGTAAGATGAGCTCTGGCCAAGGGGGAAAAGTGGGTGGCGGGAAGGCCCACGAAAGGTGCCAGTCCCTATATATATAAACAGTCCTAACCTAACCTAACCTAACCTAACCTAACCTAACCTAACCTATATATGACAGTCCTAACCTAACCTAACCTAACCTAACCTAACCTAACCTAACTCAACCCCATTTAGCATTACATAGCGTAACGTTACTCTCCACCAAAATGTACTACAAACTACTACAACAACGACAACAACAACTACTATTACTACTACTACTACTACTACCACCACCACTACAGCCAATGCCCACAAACCCCCCTCCCACACACCCACACACACACACACACACACACACACACTCAGCATCATCGCGACACCATCCACCAGGCACGCCCCCTGAAACACCCACACACGCACAGTACCTTCAGTCAATAGCTAATCGTACCCTCTATTCCGATAAGTTTCCCCGATATCTTCTATTTTTACCACCCTATACCGAATCCTCTCCTGTTCCTGCCATCCCGAGAGAGAGAGAGAGAGAGAGAGAGAGAGAGAGAGAGGTGGTATGGAACGCAGGAACGGACCTACAGACAGACAGGCAGGCAGGCAGACATTGATAAATTATAGCTTGATGAGACCCATTCACACATCCCCGGGTTTGTTTACATATTCGCCCTGTGGATCGCTAATCTTATTCTGGCTCTGTAAGCTTTTCGTACCCAACACCCTCACTCGTTTATTTCCCTATCCTCTTTTGTTTTTTTAGTCAGTGTGTGTGTGTGTGTGTGTGTGTGTGTGTGTGTGATTCATGAATAGGTAAATGAATGGATGAATGAACAAATACATGAAGGATTCTATAAATGTATCCAGGTCATTTTACTAAAGCAAGCATTTCACTTTTTTTTTCTTTTAGTCAGCTGCTATTGACACTTTTCTGGAAGCATCCCAGTAACTTAACCTAATCTAACATAATCCTAAACTAACGTAATCTTAAATATTCCAATATTATCTCTAGCGGCTGACTTCCACAATTATGGTGGCTAATATATTAATCCTCTCTTTTTTTGGAAACTACTGACACTCTCTCTCTCTCTCTCTCTCTCTCTCTCTCTCTCTCTCTCTCTCTCTCTCTCTCTCTCTCTCTCTCTCTCTCTCTCTCTATCTATTTACCTATCTGCTTATCTATCTATGTATCTAACTATCTATCTGCCTATCTACCTATCCATCTTCCCATCTCCCTTTTTCGCGACACAACTGGGCATGAGCATCACACCTTCAGGAGCCTGCCAGTCTCAGGCTGTGGTCACGTCCTGGGTCATGCCCGTGAGGTGTGACTTTCCAATCATCCAAGCGCAGCAGACGTCCATAACCCAGTCTCGTATCTGCCCAAAGTTCCCTCGTGCATCAAGTATTTTACCCACGGTCTCCGTCATCTTCACGTCAGAGGTTCGCTAATCTATTTATGCATTCTTCTTTTACTCTTTTTATCAGTGCCCATCGTGTGTCTATGCAAATATAAGTTCTTTATGAATCCTGTAAGTGCTTCATGAATCCTAACGTATCGAGAAATCGGTAAAAAAATATATACGAGTTTGATAGAAAAAAAAACATAATTGCGTTCGCCGCTATTGAAAAAAAAACACTGTAAATTTCAATTGTTTTGTCATAAGGACATAAGGGCATTCTTCTGCACTTTTAGAAAACTAGACCCTTAACCTTTCTCCATCATGAAAAATCAATACATATCGATAAATAAAGTTGCAAGCCTACAACAATGAAAACGTTTCATAAATGCGGACAGTATCATTCACACACACACACACACACACACACACACACACACACACACAACCACGAATCAAGATCATCAAAAAATCGTTATTCAGAGCAATTCCTCGCCATTCATTCATAAGGACAAGGACTGCACGATGAACGAGAAAAGTTATGGCCGTATTCTTAACGCTTGTATACCTTATCACCGTATTCTTAACGCTTGTATTATTTATGAGGATAAGGAATATTATCCAAGTCCACAAAGATGATAAATAAGGTTTCCATGGGTGTTTTTCCCAGTAATGACGCAGAACCCTCGTTAAACTTTCACTAGCCATGAAATCACCTGGGAAACTAATGCCTTCCAGGACTTATTACTTCCGTCATGGAAACAGACTTGAAAGCACCAATAACTTCCACTACATTTCATTATTATCATGAAAACTCTCCTGCAAACACTAAAAACTTAAAACAGATTTCACTACAGTCATGAAAACACTCTTGAAACACTCATAACTTTACTACAACCATGAAAACACCCTTATAAGCACCAGTAACTTCCTCTGGACATCACTGTAATCTTCACAACACTACTGTAAACACTGATTACTTCCAATAAACAAACATCACTGTAATCACGAAAACATCTCTGTGAACACTATTAACTTCCACTAAACCCCGTCCCTCTGAGAATACAGTCCATGATAGCACGATTCTAGTGTCAGATGGACATTCAAATCATAGAAATGGATGGAATGACACGTAAATCATTAAACTGACACATGCAGCAGTAGGGTATGAGCCACCAACAATATACCCTCGTTAATATGATATCCGATGCTGAATACCAGTGTTGCAGTGCTTTAAATAGCCATACAATCCGCAAAACAAAACATATTTGCCGGTACGTTATGATCAGTTTCCATATTGTATCTGTATCCCAATGTAATGTAACACGCGGCAACAATGTAAGTAAAAATAAACTAGTGAGGGTTATAAATAGAAGAGAACACAAGCCATTTACCAACAGTCATAAAAGGCGATTGTATAGTACCACAGTTATGGCGCAAGGTAGCTGCTGCATTAGCGTTGAAAGGAAGACGAGGCTTAGGAGCGCCCACGGAAGCCATTAGCAACTCTCAGCTTGGCAAACTTCTCTCCGGAGGTAAAGACTGACGCTTGTCTTGGGCAAGGCACCTTCCTTCCTTGCACAGTTGTGATGGTGGTGAAGAAGAGGATGAAGAAGAAAATATAAAAAGAAAAAGAAAGGAAAAGAAGAAAATGATGATGATAATGATAAGAAGATGAAGAAGAAAATTATGATGATGATGATGATGATGATGATGATGATGATGAGGAGGAGGAGGAGGAGGAGGAGGAGGAGGAGGAGGAGGAGGAAAAAGAGAAAGAAGAGGAAGAGGAAAAGGAGGAGGAGCAATATACTACGCAGTAAATGAATACGAGTGAATTTCAAACACCAAATCTTGCTTAGCCTGCTTGATTTTATTACGCTAATTGAAACTACCAACTTTATTACCGAGAGAGAGAGAGAGAGAGAGAGAGAGAGAGAGAGAGAGGAACAAGAATATTATTGTTATTACTGTTGTCGTTACTGCTACGTTCTCTCATTACCCAACAGGCCTTCCTAAGTAAACACTGCACCAGCTACGCCCAATAACTCGCCTGATTGACCCCGGTTACTGAAAAGGGAAATGGAAAAGAGAGAGAGAGAGAGAGAGAGAGAGAGAGAGAGAGAGAGAGAGAGAGAGAGAGAGAGAGAGAGAGAGAGAGAGAGAGAGAGAGAATGTATGCAAGGCCGTGCTCTTCGTAAATCCTAAATGCCCTCGATATTAGTGTGGAAATGATAAAGTCTAGCGTTATTACACCTCTTAAATAACAGAGGAATAATAAACTGCACTGCAAGCACCATACCCCATAACGTTCCCATCCCCACATAGAAGGTACCTTTCACCCAGCTATAACACCCGCCAGCACCCCATTCGTGCAGTAAAGAAACAGACACGTGCTGAACGAACTCAACAGGATATTGCTAATGTGTTGTCGTCGAAATAGGTGTCTCAAATTAATCTTTTAAAAATCAATAATCTGATGATGATGGTGGTGGTGGTGGTGGTGATAAATGGTTAAACTAAACATCACTATGAAGAAAACCATGCCCTCTTGACCTCTGCCTCCCAACATACTCACTTTACGTCCAACTCACGTCAGCAACCTCTATTTCCTCACCTGACGGGCCGCCACTTTCACCGCACTTTTCTGAAACTCCACTTCGTACACCGGCAGCTCATGTCATACTAAAGGAATGCACGGACGAGGCGTATATAAAATTCATCACAGAAATACACGGCTCAACCCTCACAGGCCGCGGTGTTCGAAGCATTGCGCGCCACAAAGTAGTACCTGACATCATTATATTGTTGGTTTTGTTATGATTCTAGGAAAGCCAGATGCACAGAAATAAATTGGATTCATTACCAGACGATAATCAAATTCAGTAATGACGTTCAGCAACTGATGAAATAATGTGGTTGATGGACAGTGACCCGAATTAGCCTGATAATATGAAGTATATACTAATTTCTCCCCCGTTAGGTATATATATATATATATATATATATATATATATATATATATATATATATATATATATATATATATATATATATATATATATATATATATATATATATATATATATATGCTTACTGCCGCATCAGTGTTTCATGTGATGATAACGCTAATTTTCCGTTGTATATAATTGCTATACTAATCTTTGCTGTTCCACTTCTAAGGATAAAATATACTGAAATTGTTCGAACGTCTTCCCTCAACCTTGTGTTCGGATTTCTTTTTATCTTATTTTTTTTTCCCCATGGTAAAACTTCTTGTTATCATACTAATATATATGCATGATAATGATGTCATTAATTTTCCGTAACATATTTTTTTTCTAAATTTTGCTGTTTTATTCCTAAAAGTTAGATACTTGAGTAAATTGTTCGATAGCCTAACAGTAATATCGTCTTCGGCACATAAACGTGGAATGCTTAAGCACGTTTTTCTGTAAGAGTCATGATGAAAATATTTAAATGATCAGTGGAATCCAGAAGATCGAGGAGACGTATTTTTACAGGAAATATTATAGAATGACTTAAAAAAAAAAAAAAAAAGGCTGGGGAGAGGGGCAGAAATATATTCACGAGAGCAAAGACTCGAACAAGAGAGTGTGAGAGGAAGTGGGAGGGGAACACCAATCACAGTTAGATGTCGAAATAAACAAATTTCCTTAATATTTCCAACCAGAGGTCCCTGCAGGATATCCACACACCGCCTACGTCCTTTAGTGCATTCCCTCACGGCATCACCAGTCTGCTTAACGCCGTGCAGTGCTGGTGAAATGCAGCCGCCATACCATTCCTTCCTGTTCCTAAATTGGGAACTGGAACAGCCTTGCACCCTCCATAACCTTTCTTTACAGCCGATTTCAAGCCATTAAAACGTTTTCCTTCATGAATGCCTCACCTTGTATATTTTCCGTATTTCCATACTGCAGCTTTCAAACTGCAAAATTATCGATTATTTAGTAGATATAATTGTTGGACGACTTACTAGATAATTTACCATCCTAACGAAAAGTATCATCTGAATTGATATTCCCTAATACCATTTAGAATTTGATGATATTGAAGGTGTTGTCATCCTCGCAGTGTTTCCTTGTGTGCGGCACCTTAGGGACCAGTGGAGAGGGAAGGCTGTGTCCAGTCTTCATCTTGCATCCCTCAGTCAGGCTTGCCTCTCCTCATCAATCTGGTAAGTGATGCCTCGTATCTTTCGTTAATTTATACCTATCCTAATTTAACTGAACTTAGACTGAGAGAGAGAGAGAGAGAGAGAGAGAGAGAGAGAGAGAGAGAGAGAGAGAGAGAGAGAGAGAGAGAGAGAGAGAGAATTTCGCCCATCAAAATTAAACAAGCCTAATTTTTTTTTATATTTACCATTACCTCTGTACAATTTTCATTAATTAGTCATACCTAGAGTTGCCATTCAAAAATGTTGTGTGAGTGAAATGCACGCGGCGGCTGGAGGCGTGCAGGTTCATGTAATACGTCCATCGAACGTTCCAGTTTGATTTAGTTTATTCATTTATTCATTTAACATTAAGTGAATAAAGGGAAACATTTGGGATCCCTGCAACATCAATGCGGCGGAAAACCCAGCGACAAACAGGAGGGAGAGAGAGAGAGAGAGAGAGAGAGAGAGAGAGAGAGAGAGAGAGAGAGAGAGAGAGAGAGAGAGAGAGAGAGAGAGGGGAAACCGTGGGAATTAGGCTACGTAAACAGCATGTAGGACAAAGAAAACAATAATTCCAGAGAAGTTATCGAGACAACTCATTTGCCAGACGACGGGACGGAATCAATACCGCCTGCAATGTCGTTATTTTTAGCTCCTGGAAAGTTTTATACGCGTCTCTCCCTGACTCGAGTATGAACATTTTAATCGCAGGGAAGAAAAGTTGGCCTTGGGAAAATGTTAGAGACGAGATGGCGAATGGACGGACGGCAGCAAGGGAATTGGAAAATGCGAAGTCGAGCAAGATAGAAATATAAGCGAGAGAGAGAGAGAGAGAGAGAGAGAGAGAGAGAGAGAGAGAGGCGTGCACAGCGGCCACCCAACTAACGATACCTATCCCGTAATGGAAAACAAACTATTTCTGTCGGCGGCAATTGTATTAAACCTATTTAACATTCTCTGCTTTATTTGTTTTTCGTATCTGCTTTGTGTGTGCTCAGAACTCGGGGAATGCATAGAAGTGTGTGTGTGTGTGTGTGTGTGTGTGTGTGTGTGTGTGTGTGTGTGTGTGACTGACCGTTCGAACCGGAAGATTCAAACATTTTTCTAGCCATTTAATTTCGAAATCCGTGAAAGATATTTTGGAGAGGGTTGAAAGAGAAAGAGAAGAAGGAGCAGGAAAAGAAAGTAAAAAAAAAAGAGAAAATACAAAAGAAGAAGGACCGAAAAGTGAAAAGAGAAAGACGAGGACATCCTTAAAGAGAAGTAATGGAAAGAGGAGAAATATCCAAGGAAAGAATCGGGGAAATAAAGAAGACGAAGAAGGAGAAGGAGAATGAAAGCTTGGGCAAGATGAAATGGAGAGGAATCTCAGATCATGCATTACTCCAAGACATTGTGAATAAAGACAAAACTTGGAAAATATCGAACATAAATACGCTTTTATTTTTATTGTTATCGTCTTCTTCTTCTTCTTCTTCTTCTTCTTCTTCTTTTTCTCTCCTCCTCCTGCTTCTCCTCTTCCTCCTTTCCTCTTCTTCCTCTTCTTGTACCTCTTCTTCCTGGACCCTAATTACATTATTTGTGGGCTAAAAATTTCATAACATTGTCACTACACGTTGATAACTATAGATGAAGATAGAAAGTCTATTTATAGGACTGAGAGAGAGAGAGAGAGAGAGAGAGAGAGAGAGAGAGAGAGAGAGAGAGAGAGAGAGAGAGAGAGAGAGAGAGAGATTTCGAAACAAGATATCAGGGGAAGGAAGAAATTTATACTTTGTCCTCCCGAAATACTTGCAACTCTTCGACTGGAGTAAAATTAAGAAAAGAAAATATGATTCAGATAGATTTTAGAGGCGTTTTATATATTTTTGGTAGTAGTAGTAGTAGTAGTAGTAGTAAATGACGGCAGTGAAAAGGAAGAACAGAAAATTAATGAAAAATGTCTAACTTTTTTTCTGCAATAATAGATGAAAAAAACAAGTTATCAGTAATTATAACTGCAACAACAATTACCACTACTACTACTACTACTACTGCTACTACTACTACTACTACAACTGGTACCACTACTACTTATTACCACTACCACTACTACCACCACCACAACAACAACAACAACAACAACAACAACAACAACAACAACAGTTATTACCCTCACTAATACCAAGCTAAGACCTCCATTGTGAGAACTGTTCATAATTGCACCTCTCTTTTTTTCATCTGAGCCGGTGCTAATGATGGCAAGTTAAGCAGGAAGCCAGTGCATTATAAGGCACGCTGCTGAAATGGTTGGTGGAAAAAAATGTATATATATTAACTCATTGCAAAGTATCGTTTCGAGTAATTGATATGTTCATGATATTTCGCTATAGTAATCTCTCTCTCTCTCTCTCTCTCTCTCTCTCTCTCTCTCTCTCTCTCTCTCTCTCTCTCTCTCTCTCTCTCTCTCTGCTTTAGCTAAATTTCTTGGTT
>NC_087155.1:24870055-24872555 GCF_035594125.1 Scylla paramamosain | reverse complement strand
TTGTTGTTGTAGTACTGTCCTCACTATTAGTGTAGCTCTCCCTTCTCTTACGTAACATATTGACATCTTCCTGTTATTCCCCGCCATATTCATTATTAATATTCATCCTCCCCCGCAACACATTTTTTGTACACGAGCTATTGACGTTTCGAAGAGATTCCCTACCCTCCTCTCCCCATCCTTCCCATCTTCTCTCCTCCCTTCCTTCCCCCCAACACTTCTTCCCTTCCTTCCTTCTCCCTCCGCAGCTTAATCAACACTTCTCACTGTACTCTTATCCAGTTTTCTTTTATCTCCTATTCCATTTTCTTTTATCCTTTTTTTTTACGTTTTCTTTATTACTGGATTTCCCTCTCGCCTTTTTTCCCATTTTCTATCACTATTACTTTTACCCACAATCCATCTCTTCTAGAATGTCAACACCTCGGGTCTTCGTGCTCCTGGTGGCGGTGGTGGTGGTGGTGGTGACGGAAGGAGCCACGGTGCCCATAAAGCTGACGGTGGCCCTGCAGAGCGGC
Source organism: Scylla paramamosain (assembly GCF_035594125.1). NCBI lineage: Eukaryota > Metazoa > Arthropoda > Malacostraca > Decapoda > Portunidae > Scylla > Scylla paramamosain. Next base: position 24,872,037 of record NC_087155.1, on the reverse strand, counting down.
GCCAACACCACGGTAACCTTCGCCACGGAGGAGGAGGCGCTGCACGAGATGGGGATAACCAGGAAGATGATGGAGGGCGCCGTGGCACATGCTGACGCCACGGGATTGGTAAGTCACGAGTCAAAAGAACCAATAAAAAATCAATCAATAAATAAAATGTTTGATGTATATATAAGAACTCTCTCTCTCTCTCTCTCTCTCTCTCTCTCTCTCTCTCTCTCTCTCTCTCTCTCTCTCTCTCTCTCTCTCTCTCTCTCTCTCTCTCTCTTATTGAAATATCCCTTTCACTTATACATTACTGACAGCTTCGCTCGCCAACCATCTTCCGAGGCGTCTTACCGGTCTACATACTCGTATCTGCCCACAAATGTCTGTATCATTGCACGCATATCACATCAGCACATCTGTCACAACGTACCAGTCACTAGCTACGTATTAATCTATGTATATCACCAGTATAATAACCTACTTTCGTTAGACTCACCAATGAGCTTCCTCTCCATATGTGCTTCACCTCATCTCCCTCTGATCTCCCTCTCCCTCTCTCCGCCAGGTAAGAGAAGTGGTGGTAGGTGGGCAGCACATCCCTCTGCACCTCAACACGACCACCACGTACTTCAACATGCTTGCTCTCAGGACCGTGGATGGCAGGGACTGGCTCTTTTCCCGCGACAACTACACCAACGCTTCCATTCGTGATTTCGACGGTATGTGATGGTGGTGGTGGTGGTGGTGGTGGTGGTAAAGAATTATCAGTATTTGCTGTGTTAATGATAGTGGTGGTTTTGGTAGTGATGATAATGGATGGTGAATAAGATGGGTGGTTTTGTAGTAATGGTGACAATATTGGTGGTGATTTTGGTGGTGATAATGGAGGTAATACTTGTTGTTGGTTGTGGTTGTGATGATGGTGATGAAGGAGGAACGGCTGCTTGATATGTCTGAGTAAGTGGTGTACAGTGTTTTGTAGTGATAGTGACGGTGTTGGTGGCCAGTTTTTTGGTGATGATGGTGATGGAAGAGGATGAAAAGTAACAGAAATATTTGCAGTTACAATGACGACGATGATGATAATTTTAGTGATGATGATGATTGATGATGATGGTGATGAAAGTATAACACTCACTGGTGATAATGATGATGAAAAACTTAATTATATGATAGTGCATCCAATCATATTCCCAAAAAAACACTGTGACCATCAGCACCTGTCATTATCATATATAGGTTCTCCCTCCCTCCCTCCCTCCCTCCATCCACCCACCCAGTGCACTCAACACCAATCACCACCACCACCACCACCTCCACTGCAATCATACCAGCCACCCCTCTCGTCTACACTCCAAAGTACCTGATTAACTCTTGTAAAAGTTGAACATATAACTATATACACAAATAACTACGTGCTGAGCGAACATGAGCCATGCTGATAATCTCACTTTTCGTACGGTAATAAGAGAACATCAGCGTATGACATCAGTGCATTAAACGTCCGACGGAGAGTGGTAAAAAAAAAATTATAAACACTCGCATGTCCGGGAGAATAAAGGGTGTTCAGTAATGCAGTGTCAGTCAGGTTTAATTAGGGGTATGACAACAACAACGTGCTCGTAACTCAGGTGATGTAACCAATATTGGGGAAGTTCCGTTTCTGAGTTCCAGATTGGGTGCGTTTCTCTGGTGTGTGTGTGTGTGTGTGTGTGTGTGTGTGTGTGTGTCAGTCTTTCGTCGGCGAGTGTTAGTTTGTTCCCTGTGTGTGTGTGTGTGTGGTTTGATGACTGATGGTGTTTTTTTTTTTTTTTGTTTTCATGTTCTTATCTAACTTGATTGTAAAGAAAAACCGAAATCACCGTCACCATCATCACTACCACTACATCACATGCCTCCTCCCACAGGTGACCCCAGCCTGGGTCCCCCAGGAGGTCCCCCTGTCATGGACGGTGCCCTCACCCCTGCCACGCACCACGCCCCTGGACATCGAG
>NC_087155.1:24795055-24860055 GCF_035594125.1 Scylla paramamosain | reverse complement strand
AAGAATAGGTACTTATTACCAGATCCTATTCAGCTCATCACTCTAATTTCCCACCTACCCTTTCTCCCCTCGCCCTTGCAGGAGTCTGAGGTTCGCGCTGTTCAAGGCCCTCGAGACCTTCCCCCTTGAGGACAAGTTTATCATCCTCGAGGACGACCTTGTGCTGGCTCCTGACTTCCACTCGTACGTGTCACTCAAGGCTGGCTTAACTTGTTTGGCTTGTCCTCCTTATGTCTCCTCCTCCTCCTCCTTCTCCTCCTCCTCCTCCTCCTCCTCATCCTCCTCCTCCTCTTCCTCCTCCTTCCCCTCTCCCCCTCCTCTTCCTCATCCTCCTCCTCCTCCTCCTCCTCCTCCTCCTCCTCCTCCTCCTCCTCCTCTTGCTTCTTGCCAGGACCTAAAGGTATCTTGCTGTTTGGCTTTCATTTGTACTCCTTTCATCCTCCTCCTGGGATGTGATTTTCTTGCTGATATTATTATTATTATTACTATCATTATTATTAGTAGTAGTAATAGTAGTAGTAGTATTAGTAGCTTCATCATCATCATCTTTTCCACTTCTAATCTATCTTCCTCTTATTTTGTTCTTCACCGCTTATCTAACTCCTGCTCAGTATTGCAAAAGACATCCACTTATCCTCACTTCCTTGGTCTCTCCTCTACCGCCAGCCATCTTCCCTCCGTCAACAACATCCAGCCCCTCTTCCCCTCTGCCTCTCTCCTCCAGGTACATGCAGCAGACATCGGCACTGCTGGGGGCACCGGAGGAGGCTGTGTACGCCGTTTCCGCCTTCTCCCATCTGGCTGCCTCGCACACCGCCCACAACGCCGCCCGCCTGCAGAGAGCCACTACCTTCCCTTCCTGCGGGTGGATGACGACGCGCGCCTTCCTGGAGGAGACGTTGCCGAAGTGGCCCGATGCACATGTGGTATTTTCTTCTTCTTCTTCTTCTTCTTCTTCTTCTTCTTCTTCTTCTTCTTCTTCTTCTTCTTCTTCTTCTTTTATGTAAGAGGGACACTGGCTAGGGGAACTAGAGAGAGAGAGAGAAGCCCACTGAGGCGCCAGTCCCAAAAGAAAGGTCAGAAGAATCATCCAGTTGGAGGATAAGTCATACGAAGGAGGAAATACAGAAACAGGCAGGGAGCCTCAGAGTTTGTTAGAAAATGAGGTGAATGATTGAGAATACTGGTTTATTTATGTCACTCTCTCTTACCATCCATTTATTTACTTACGATTTTTTTTTCTCGTGTGGGGAAGCTTGGCGAAGGCTCGGAAAAAAAATATGGAGAGAAAAGAAAAATCCGCTAACTTTACAATTCTTACTGCTTATTTATCTTCCTGCTATTCATGTACTCTTGTCCCTTCCTCGGTGAATTATATACATTTTCCGAGTTTAGTTCCTTTTCTTTATTCAAAGTCTATGGTATATTTATAGATTCACTCTCGTCTCAATTTAGCAGACGGGACTTTTTTTTTTTTTTTTTGTCGTTTGCTGTGTAAGGCAATATATTTAATTCCCACCCACGTACGTCATTAGCGTGGTAGTTTATTTATATTTTTTTCTACGTAACTTAACCTCAAATGCCACACGACCTCTCTTATCCCATTCTGTATCAAAAAGAAAATAATGATCGTGACGTTAATGACGTAGATAACAGCAGGATGTACAGTGTTACCAGAGAAAAAAAAATGTATGTATAGTTTTGTGTGGTAGAACGAGGCGGGACTAATTTTGTGATACTACCAACTCTCTCTCTCTCTCTCTCTCTCTCTCTCTCTCTCTCTCTCTCTCTCTCTCTCTCTCTCTCTCTCTCTTGAACATTCCGTAACATCTCCCCGTCTTCTGCCCTCGCCTCCTCTCCCATCCTCACCCATGCGCTGATAACCTCTCTTCGCTCTTCCTCTCCCCGCATCACCAACCCCTATCCTAGTCCCCACCACTCACCAGAAGCCCTCAACCTCCCTCAGCACCTGGCCTCAGACTCAGGTAGCACCTCTCACCACTCTCATAAACACGCGACCCGCACACGCACAGCAGAAACCTGAGAGAGAGAGAGAGAGAGAGAGAGAGAGAGAGAGAGAGAGAGAGAGAGAGAGCTCAGTTGACTCTAAGGCTTTGTTTACTCCATCGCTCACATTATCTCGACCGTCCAATTTATATTACTCGAAAGGGAAGTGAAGCTAGTGTCTCTGATTCCTTGCTCATTCACCAGCTTTACAACAGTGCCTCTCCCTTCTCCCGTACCTCCTGTCCTTTCTTCTTTCCTGTACAGTGGTGTCTGTGGTTCTTCTGCCTCCCGTTTCTCCGCCCTCGTTAGCTTTTCTTTTTCTAGTCTTCCTCCATTTCCGTTGGTTTCATGTTTTTTTTTTTGTTTTTTTTGTCGCTACTTTTTTATTGGCTTTGTGTTTGTATGGTATTTTTATTTTTTCATCACGACTCTCTCTCTCTCTCTCTCTCTCTCTCTCTCTCTCTCTCTCTCTCTCTCTCTCTCTCTCTCTCTCTCTCTCTCTCTCTCTCTCTCTCTCTCTCTCTCTCTCTCTCTCTCTCTCTCTCTCTCTCTCTCTTCCAGATAACATATTATTTCCCATTTATACTTTATCTTTTATTCTATTCCCTTATTTCATCTTGGCTTCTCTTCTCTTTCCTCTCCTCCTCTTCCTCCTCCCACACACTTCACCCATCTATCTTTTCCAGCAATTACACCTCCACTTTCTTCCCTAAGTTACTCCACTTCCCTTTCAATACATTCATTTATCCACTCTCGCTCATCATATTCCTCTTCAGAGTTCACGTTCTTACGATTCTGCCCCCTTTCTCTCTCTCTCTCTCTCTCTCTCTCTCTCTCTCTCTCTCTCTCTCTCTCTCTCTCTCTCTCTCTCTCTCTGCATCATTCACCTACACTCATTCATTTCTCATTTGTATCCTGTATCCATTTCTTCTTTCATCCTGCCCCTCCCCTCCCCCCTTCACATCCTACTCAAGTCCTCCTCGTCCCCACGCAGGGCACAGACTGGGATTACTGGATGGGGACGGAGGTAGTGCGTGGCGGGAAGGAGTTGGTGTTACCGGAGGTACCCTCGTACTACTCACGGTGGCACCCTCGGCTCCCACACGGATGGCGCCATGGCACGCTGGTTCAAGGAGCGCCCTCTCACATCCCTGCCACACACCACACTCAACCTGACGGCGTAAGTCAGTGGCCCGTATTCAGAGACGCTTTGCTCTCTCGCCACGACGGTTTTCAAAGGACACAGAGATGATTAGCCTGGTTTTCAAGTGCTTCGCTATTTAATAATATACAGAAATGTTGTTGATCTGTCACTAGAATTGTATGAAAACCCCCGTGAAAACCCGTCACTTCAACTAGAGCCTTTTGAAAGTAGTTGAGGTGCGGCGCAGGAGTGTTTCAGAATATGCTCTTGTGTGTACTTGTTTGTGGTGATGATGGTTATTCCTACACAAATACTCTCCCCCTGTTACATAATAGTAACTCTAAGGGGACTAATATTCATAATGTGTTCGTTGTTCATCCCTGTCTATCACTCCCTCATAGTGTTAGCCGCAAGGTGTTTGAGGCTCAGGTGCTGCAGGATTTGTCCGTGGCACAACCTCTCATCAGCATTCACACCAAAGACCCAGACTCTTCTACTCATGGCCTCCTCCATGTTCCCCTCCACCAGGCAAGTATCTCATCGGTAGTAGTAGTGAGGTAGCAACAACACTCGAGGCATTACAGTAGTATCAATAGTAGTATATCCAGTACTTATTGTAGTAGTTTTGTTTTACATGATGTAAGGATTAAATGCAATGCACCAGTTGTGTAAGCCAGTGCTTCTCTCTGATGACCTTGGTGTGCAGGATGGGTCGGTGTGGCTGGTGCGGGTGAGGATGCAGCATGCCGAGGACAGTCCTGCCTTCAGGATCGTGGCAAAGGTTTGACGTACTCTACATACATTACCTGCTATGTGTTCATTTATATGTCATATTTTCTCTTAAAGTATTTTCTGTTTGGCACATGTGGGTAGGCTCTATCTAACAAAAAATTACACAGATATAGGTTTGCATGTCCATTACAAAGATCAGAGAAGTGTCTTTAAGGTTAATTATTAAGAGAAGTACAACCTTAAAGTACTGTATTTTAAGTTTGTTCAAGTTCTTAAGTTTCAATGTACTGCAATATTCAATCAGAAATATTGATTTATGATGATCTTTTGCTGAATATACAATAAAATAATCAAATGGCTATAACTTTAAGATTGGTCATGATTTTTGTAACCAGCATGCACATCTGTGGGAATGATTTTCATAAAATATAAGTACATATAAATCAGAAAAGATGTCTCTCTTTCTCATAGAATATAAGAGTTGCATTGCTCTATGACCTCATATACATAAGCAGGAAAGAGCAAGAGATATAGTATATACATATATAAAGACCTTTGGGTATTTGCAGCAGTGGGAACTTTACTTTCACTTTGATTTTTTTACTCTATTTTATAAATAACATCTGTATATATGCATTAATTAGTAAAATCCATATAGGGGCTCAGCCTTTCTGTTGCAACATTTCTGCAGGCCCTTGATGTATGGCATGGTGATGCTCGTAACCACCACTTTGGCCTGTGGAGGATCCCCTACCACAACGTTATGGTGCTGGTGGTGGGTGTGCCCTTCTCCAGGTACAGGTGAGTACTGTCCCCAGGCTGCAGGTAACAGATGGCACAGCATTTATCTACCTGTATACCAGGCTGGCAATCCCACATAGGGTGGCTCAAACAAAGCACCACACTCACAAACACATCATTCTTACTCTTAGCCTTATCAGCCCCAAGTGGAAAGGTATATTCTCATGGACCACTGTACTATACGCCCCACACAGCATCTTGAGGCAGGAAATATAAATAGAGCAGGTGAATACTTAGTATCCATCTACCCCACAGCAATCGTGTGAAGCGCAAGGGCCAGATTGTGCAGGCAACACCAGCTGGCATGGCCTTCCTGCTCAACGAAGGAGACAGTCTGGAGGGAGTCACCTTCCGGCAACACTACCCACTTGAATTCAAGCAGATACTGGGACTTCACTGATGACATGAAAACTAGGTATGTAATATATTACTAGGTTTTACTATGTCAGTTTCATAACAATCCAATAATTGTTTGACACAAATTCAACAAATATGACTGCATGGCAAAGGACTAGAAACAAGATGAGAAGTACAAATCTTCCTTTTCATGAATCCAATGAATGTCTCTCCATACTCATAGACAAAATGGAAACCCCAGAGATGAGAGAAGAAGACTGCTTCATTCAGAAGTAGATAAGCCATCTACTCAAACCAGATGATGCTTACATTCACCTACACAGCATACAAATTCACACTCCTTTCTACCAAACATGCCTTACTACTGTTCTTGGATCCTTGGCAGGGACAAGGGAAATTTTCAGCCCATTAGCTTGGCATTTGGAAAGGCAGGTGACTTTCCAGTTAAAACCTCTCTATGGTGAATTTTAAGACATTTTTTTAACTTCTGTTGGTCTGAACACAACACATGAACATTAATCACTTCCTCCTAACTGTTGCTCTTGACACTCTTCATTATTACTACGAAGCGACTGCTTTACAGTGGCACCCAGAAGAAAGGCTGCATCGCTAGGGTGTTCCTGAAGTGTTGCATAGATCAGTGCAGCACGGGAGGCTGGCTCACCTACACACTTAAAGGCACGAGCAAGAATAGCTGCCAGTAGGAGCTGTGTCTGGGCTGGTCGAGAAATGAAGATCTGTGCAGCAGCCGTCACCAAATCTGCATGAACAGATGGAGAGAAGGCCAGGGATGATATGTGCTGGAGAATGTCTGGGGCAGAGTCCAGGTAGGGAGCCAGTGTGCCCAAAACATAGAGAACAAGAGAAGGAGCTGCTTCTTGGACATGTTCATGTGACAGAGCTCTTATAATGGCATCTGTCAAGTTTTGTGGTAGCTCAAGTTCATTCTGTGGCATAGGTAGTGCTTTTAACTCAGGTTTAGGTTCTTCAGTGTGAAGTGATAATTGTGAAAGTGACTCTTCCAAAGTTGTTTGATTCTGCACTTCCACATTTCCTAGAGAGGAAGACTGAGATAAAACAGGATCTGGAGGACTTTCACTTATATTTTTCTCAACTGATGGTGGTGACAGGACAACATTCATAAGACACTCCAGGGCAGCAATCACCACCCTCTCAGCAGGCGCATCAAGAAGTGTTACTAGCATGGACAGACACATGTTGTGGGCTGCATGGCTGACCTTGGCCAGTAGTCCCATGCAGCTCACAGCACCTCGAAAACTTTGATAGTCACTGCAGAAAGGCTTCACTTCCTCCATGAGACAGCACACATTGTCCTCAGTACTGATGAGTGGAAGAACTTTGAGCTTCTGTGTTTTAAGATAGCCAGGATCCTTTGCCCGCACAAGGAAGTACTTATAATGGGGACCAAACACCTTGCATATGTCCCCCAGAGTACTAAGGAAGTCCAGCAATAAGTAAGATGTTTCAGACACATTTCGGCTGAGAATCTTACACACTGAAGGCTGTATCATCTCCAACATGTCCTTCTTGAGGTGTGGGTGATCCTGGGTCCAGTGGAGGAAGAGTTTCACCACAGCCACTAGCACTGCAGGAGCCCTCGACAGCAGTAGCTCATCCAGTGCATTCAGCAGGAGAATCAGCTCCTCCTCTGACTTTGGGGAATATCTTAAGGAGACAGGAAATAATAAATTGCAATTAATAGTGAAAATATGTAACTGATTAGGCATACAAATTGTTTATTTTTCCCTCATTACTGCATGTTTTTTTAATTATTGTACATTAAAAGTCCTTACTGAAGTTATAAAAACCAGAAATATCTGGACCTGACTTCTGGCTGTATCATTCAGGATTGTGTGAAAGACTAAAAACCTCCAGAAACCAAACATTTTTCCATAGATGCTGTCTACACACTAAAGCATGTTTTTGGCACCAATACCAGCAACAGTGACCAGAAAATAATGTTTCATCATATCACAAAACTATTTCCATGAAGATAAATGAATTAAGAGATCTAACTCCTTGAATTAGATGCCAATGTGTTTGAAATAATACAGCAAATGGCTGTTCCCTGATGTGGTATTGTGCCCCCAACGCCTGTCACAAAAGCCACTTGCTCAGACCACAAACACATCTTAAATCCTTGTCTGCTACCTTGAACTTAAATTAGCATAATTTACATAAACCAACCTGAGCAAGATGGTGAGAACATAGACAGCATTGCACTCAGAGAACTGCATAATCCTGCTCAGTAGATAGTGGGCTATGTTCTTATTGACCACAATGCCACCTTCTGCCTGCAATATGTGGTCCAGGGCAAGGATGCAATTGGTGATGACAATGGGGTCAGAGTCACGCAGTCCATCATAGAGGGCATCAGTCAGCCCACATTCTAGAATGGCCTCTGGGGCATGGTCAAAGAGCTTCACACACCCCAGCGCCCCACACCGTCGCACCTGCAGAAAGCCAAACATTCACACACTTAAGTGAATGTACCAAAAAATGTGCACCGATAAACTGAATTTTACTGCTTATATATTCACTTCATACAATGCTTCTAGCTATCTCTTCTTATCTATAACTGTTAGTGTCATGTGAAAATCAACCCACTGTCTGCACAGCTCTAATTCTCATGAATGCAATAGGTTAGGATATTCCAGAAAATAAATCTTCATGATAAGCAACTCCATTACTCCCCCTATATCATTAACCTTTTCAATCATATGGCTATGACTGAATAGTTATTGTAACAAAATATCATGACTTTCAATATGGATTTGTAAATGTATGATGCTGCATTACTTGAAAAGTATTAGGCAAACAAGAGTACTGGCTTGTGCTGTGATAGAAAAACGATAAATGGTGGTTAGCTGGGTATCATACAATAAGGATATACCATTGCTGCTTGATCACTGAGTGCAGATGTCAAAACCCGCACAGCACTTTCCTCTATCCCAGGGAGAGCTGCTAAGGCTGAAATGCTGGCACTGCGAATGGTTGGGTTAGCATCGCTGGCATCTCTTAAGAGCAGATTGGCAGTCAAGAGAGCCAAATCATTATTACTGTGGCATCTGCAATAAAAAAAATAAGTGATATTTTTTCCTTTATTTCCATTCATAAAGTTAGAAAACAACTGACCTTTTTATGTACCACATTTATATAAAGAAAAGTATAAAATAAATAAAAAGGTGTTCTGAGTGCTACACACTGCACATAAACAAGAACAAAGGTGATACTGTGATTCATCCTTAATGAACCAGCAGTAATAGTAATCTTGTTAATTTATGGGTACCAGTGACCATCCTCTCTCTCTCTCTCTCTCTCTCTCTCTCTCTCTCTGGCAACACCACAGATGTAAATATGGACATGTGACGTGGTGCTGTTACAGTACATGCTAAATACAAAAATCTCTAATGGGTTTTTATTGTGTACCTATTTCTATGGGCGTTTTGATTATGTACTATGGTGACCAAGCCCGTGTTCAGAATTTCAACAAAGACCACTGAAACCACACTATAAAGTTAAGTTAAGTAGTTTATTATATATTTGCGAGCTTTCACCTGCTCCAAGGTAGTACAGGCACAATATATTTCTTCATTACTAAGTCAATGGTAATGATTTATCTGGTTTACTGATCATAGTAAGTAAATATTTAATTTCTAGAGCCAAGAGTTGCTAGTGGCCCTTCCTATCATGTTTGGATTCCTAAATTTTTTTTAACAAAGAAATCTGGTCCTTGTGTTTAGGGTGACCCTCAATCTTTTGCCTAAATATTTGGCCTGCACATCTCAACCTATGTATACTCGAAGAAATACATTTCTCAAGAAAACCTTTTCCTTTTGATACTGAAAACTCAGAATCAGAATCATACTTACTTGTCAGCAATGTGGCAACAAGTCAGCTTTTTGCAGAGAGTGTCATGGGATGCCAGCAGCTCCACCACATCACTGGTAGGCAGGTCAGCACCACTTATCATCTGCAGTGGAAGTATTCAGGAGCTTGCTTACATCTTTGCAGACTAATTCAACCCAAACTTCATAGTATTTCAATTCATCATTTCCCAATGTTTGCAGTTTCCCATCTTTAAGCCTAATTTTCCTACCAGCTACCAAAGTTTGCTGTGGAAATGGAAAGGCCCCCCCCCAAAAAAAACTAAGTACTAGGAAATATTGCATAGTGGCAGGACAGTTGAGGCACGGAGTATCTACTTGGGCTTTGATTACTAATTCCTTCAATGTACAGATGATTTAAAAAGTCATATTTCTGCCCAGAAATAAATTTACATAAATAAATAGTCACTGTCTAAAAATCAGTAGCCTAGGATTGTTTAAAAAAAAATCCTGATTCTTGTTAGCCCGTGGAGATTAAGCCTACATGTAAACTGGACCTCTTTACCACAAGCCAAACAAAGGAGGGCACCTGACTGCCTGTTGAATGCACACCTAAACTCATTACAACAAGGAACACGAATTGCCTTGGCAGAAAGTAAATACTCACCCTAGAGAGAAGCTGTTTCTTTTCTGGGCTTGTTGGAACCATTGTTATTAGTCTGCTGGTTCACAGGTTTTGCTGAGACTAGTAAATGACAAGGTGTTTAGATGTTGTTATAGTTTATGACTATACACACTAGGTAGTTATGACCACCCTCACGTTCTTGATCTCACTATTTGCAGCATTTCTAATAGTGAGTGTCACTCTCAGACCAGCACATCATCGTTCCATAATTCGTAATACATTTTCCATTTCAATTTGAAAACTGTCAAGTGTCAGGAGCAAGTGTTTACATTCTGCAGGAGCAGCGGTGGTGCCACATGGTCCGCTGGGATCACAGACGGCGGTGGCTTAAATTTCTAGAAACGGATAATAAATTCGGGAGATTTATATTTTGTTCAGTTATATACGTTCATTCATCTTTTTTTCCTGTTCTTAATTATTTGTGGCCTCTAGTCGACTGGTATTTAGGTACATGTGGCACCATTGTATTAATAGGAGAGGAAAGACTTGTCAGAGAAATTTACTTATTTTTTTGCCAATACACCTTAAATTTTCTATAGACAACAACAGATCAATATAAACATAACTGATGACTTAATAACTGTGACCTTAGCTGGTGTTTATTCAATACGATATCTGCAAAGCACACATGTACGTTTTCTATGAGCCAGCCAAAGCCTCGAGGGTATAGGTTACATTCTTTTTTTAACTTGTGCCCAGAAATGAAAATGGACGAAATCTAGATAGGTGATGTGCCAATACTGCCCATAATGATACAAACCAGATGTTTCTCCCTAACTTGGAACAATGGACTAAGTAACTTTATTTACTTATCCTTCACATTGTTTCCTTTCACTTTTTACTTGCTATTTTCTTCTCTTTCTCTTTTTACAAATGTTTCTCTCTGTGGTAGTATTAGAGTTTATATGAGATTTATCTTGTGTTCGCTTCATTAGTGTAAGATTTTTTTTTGTGGGGTATTATTATAATTCTTAGATTCTTTACTTGTCTGCACTACTTTATTGCCTTTTATCCAAACCTACATCATGTGTAGTGTTCATGAAAATTATTCATTGTTTTTATATTGGCATAGCTTGCTTTATATATATATATATATATATATATATATATATATATATATATATATATATATATATATATATATATATATATATATATCCTCCAACACTACTTCCATGCCTTCACTCCATTCAGTAGCAGTCAGGCCTGAGGGTTGAATAATGAGCAGCGCCCTAATATGACCTTATACCTCTTTATTTACTAACATTATTCTTAGTTTCTTTGCATTTTTTGTTCTATTTCCATGGCCTTGTTCCCCCTGAGAGGTAGTCAAGCCTGGCGGAGTGGCGGGTGAGCGGCGCCCCCTGCCAGCCGCCCTCCGTCCCCGCCGTCTTGTTTACGCGCTCAGCTGATGGACATGGCCTCAAGGCGTCATCCTACACCCTGCTGACGCTGCCCTTGGTGACCGGGGACGCCCTCCACCTGTTGCCACTCCACAGCCTCCCCCAGCACCTCCTCACGGACGTCAATGGAATGAGGTGATGTGGAATTAAGAAGCAAATGTTGAATAGAGGGTTGCGAGGCGTCATTTTGATGGGCCTGCCAGGCTGTCATCTGTGTGAATGGTGTCTTCTCACTGCCCTCAGCCCCGCCCTTCTCTTCTCGTGACCCTTACACGTGGTTTATGGTTCAGTGAGTGTCTTGTGTGTGCAAACAAAAGCTGTATGAGATGTGGTAAAGGGGAAAACTGTACCTCTGTTTTAGTGTTTGTTGCCTCATCTATTTTCTCTTTCCATTCCCCTTTTCTTGCATAATGCGTCATGGTAAGGACATGAAAAAGCAACCAAATTTTGATTTCATCGGTAGTGTAATTGTGTCTTGTAATATCTTATCTTGAGAGATCACAGTGACAAGATAGTTAATTATCTTGTCTAAATATTAAAGTTTTTTTTCACCTTTTTTATAAACTCAAGGACAGGCTGCTTGCATCTGTGATATCTTTGTACCCCTGGTTGACTGTCCTCATTGGGTTACTCAAAGAATACTAAGGCCACCAGTGGGTTAGTTTTATTATTTGTATTGACATTTCAAACAGTCAATGAAAGATTTTCATCCATACAAATTGCTTTTAGTAATACTTGAAAGCTTGCATTATGTTCAGTAGCACACTTTTTTAATCCAGTGTGATTTCATATACCTGGCCACCTCTGGGTGAGTTTTAGGTGAATGGGAAGTATGCTGTCACATCTTATGATGACTTTATTAGATTATTGAGGTCTGTCAGTGTCTCCAGCTCCACAATGGGAGGTGAAGGGCCACGGTGACTGTATGGAGGGAAGCATCTAAGAAGTGCATAGAGAGATCTAGTGAATCTGAATCAGGTCAGAGATATTCTAACACATATTTTATACATTGAAGGATGAAGTAATTATGATTACGAGTAACCCCTCATAAGCCACATCTCTTAATATCCAGTGATAGAGCTGCATATCATTAGGGAAGTACAAGTAGGATCAATGAATCATATTAAATTCAACTTATCACACTTAAATGAAGACTAAAACTTTTCTTTTATATCACAGAGTACACCATGGATACTGGTGTTGGGGAAACTTACGACATAACATCAATAAACAAAGCACTTGATGATTTGGGTAAGTAATATATTTTAGTTTTCAGCATGCATATGATTCAAGCTAGGTTGCTGTTTCTGAAAGCTCATTATATTTAACAGTTGTTTCAGTGAGGCCTTTCAGCAAATTCAAATTCTTAAATTGAGAGAGTTGTTCAATAATGTATATTCAGAAAGGCATCTGCTGTATGCTCACAATTCATGATTTGCTTTTACTTCCTTTTACATTGCTTTTGCAGTTGGAAGATTTTGTACTTAAGAAGTGCTTAAAGCCAATAATAATCAGGTAATCTTAGGATACAGTATCAAGTAGCATTTCCTCCATGATACAATGAACCTAGAACATGTGTGGCAGCTATACACAATATTACCTCTAGTGAAATACATACATTCCAATGTTACTACTACTACTACTACTACTACTACTACTACTACTACTACTACTACTACTACTACTACTACTACTACTACTACTACTACTACTACTACCACCACCACCACCACCACCACCACCACCACCACCACCACCACCACCACCACTACTACTACTACTACTACTACTACTACTACTACTACTACTACTACTACTACTACTACTACTACAGCCACCACCACCAGCACCACCATCACTATCACCACCACCATCACTACTACTACTACTACTACTACTACTACTACCACTACCACCACTACTACTACTACTACTACTACTACTACTACTACTACTACTATTACTACTACTACTACTACTACTACTACTACTACTACTACTACTACTTTACTACTGTCACTCCAATACTGACATTAATGTAATAGCATTCTAAACTTGGTATTGTCAAGAGCACAACATGATCAAACCTTGTTTGTTTGTTTGTTTGCTTTAAGAGAGAGAGAGAGAGAGAGAGAGAGAGAGAGAGAGAGAGAGAGAGAGAGAGAGAGAGAGAGAGAGAGAGAGAGAGTTTCTCATGGTACACACATCAGAGTACTCTGTCCTAAAGTAGTATTTCTCATGGTCACCAGTGTTAAATTCTTTTTGTTGTGACAATATGACTATTTTTCATCAATTCAACACAAATGTATGTAAATGTTCTCAGTTAGTGTGGTGTTTTGCTCTTTTTTTGTGTGCTCACTGTAATTAACAATGAGCAGAAATACATCTCTATCAACAAGAGGTTCTCAGAATGCTGTAAGGAAAGAAGGAAGACAGGAGGTTCACCAACAGACTCATTGACCTTTCAGGAATGTTAAGTACTACCACAGCCAGCCGGAAAGATTACCTGCAGGAGTGTCTAAGGGCCAGTATGGAGAAGCTCAATGTGGACCAGCCAGGACCCTCAACATCACGATGGGATGCTCAAAAGAGCTCAGGGTCCCCCAGTTCCATTGAGAAGGAGAATACCAACATTGGGGGCTTCCAGATACTGAAGATGAACTCCACCTTCATCACTAGCTTTACTGCTGGCTATGAGCTGCCCTGCCATGGGCTCAGAGAACGCTTCACAAAGCGTGTCCACAAGTGTGGCTATGCCAGGAGGAGACGCCTCCGGACGCATCCGTACGATAATAGCTCGGTCACTGCCAGCACTAGTGACACCTCTACCTACTCCAGTGGGTCATACAGACTGAGAACCACCAGTTTAAGTAGTGGGACTAGTAAAAACAAAACTAGTGGCAGTTATATCAATACTGCTGTTTGTGGAAGTAGTCATAGTAGTAATAATAGTGGTAGTAGTAATTGTAGTAATAGTACAAAGCCTGTTTTGGTTAGGTCCAGAAGCATGGAGAATTTGTCTGCTTCTATGGGTGATGGGCTTGTCTTGACTTACAAGCCAAAGGAATTAGAAACTGTGTCAAGAGGTATCCAGCAGCTGAAAATGGACGACTGTACCTGAGGAGAAATTGATCTGGTTCTGCTTAACCAGTTCAACCACAGCTAACATTATGTATAGTTTTCTTGAGTTTTAACATGTAATCATTAACCCTTGTAGGACAGTAGCCTGATAGGTTATATTTTAAGTCCTCAAAACAGAGAATACGCACTGGAATACAACTGTAGCTGCAATTAATTTTTTTTCTTTATGAGCTTGTGTGAATGGAAATACTATATAATAGCATTTTACTATGAAGTTAATTAAAGAGTAGTATTTGTATGCAAATCATATATGAATGTATGTAAGCATATAATTTGCCTTTTATTCTAAGTAAATTGTGTTATTTTGCTAAAATCTGAATTGTGTTGTTATTTGTTTTATTTATGTAAATCAACAATCACCAGATCTGCAACCAAAGTATTCATGATATATAATGAGTTGTGTACTTGAACTTTATTGTTACTTGTTTGCAAATTTTATCAGCATTCAGACCGGTAATAATTATTTTGACTGTGATTTATTATTATTTAGCACAATAGGAAAGCTTTATTTTGTTAATATATGAAGTACATATATTGAGTGCTGTCATAACTCTCAACACAAAGCCAAAAACTGAATTTTGTTTTCACTAATGTAATCATGAGAAATATCTGAGCTTGTTCTTGAATCTTATAAAGACATCTGCCTTCTGATGTCCATTAGGCCGTTTATAAACATACAGGTTTTTAACAAATGATGGTTTTGCAACTTTCCTTCCAGGATATTCTTAATACAATAAAACAAAACATTGCTGTTACTCCTATATTACCTTTGTTTGGCAAATATCAGCTCTAGATTGGTATCAGAGTACGAATAGACCCTTCTGCTTTTAATGTCCCAGGACTCCTCTGAAGGGAGAAAAAATGCTGAGATTGGTGGACCTGTGTCCCATTTGTGAAGGCTTCCAGTAGTGAGCACATCCCATACCTACCCACACATCAGATGTGTTTTTGGAATTGTGAAGAGCACAGAATGTGTCCACACTGCTACCAAGAGTATTATATTTTTTTTTAAAGGACAGAGACATATTTATTGCATGAGACCAACTAAACTTACATAGTTTCATTGGTAATTTTTAATTTTTGTAGCATCACATTGATGGCCTTTACCAAGTTTACAAAAACAAGTTGTGGGAGACAATTACATATTTTACAGTGACAATACTGTACATGAAAATGACCGTCCAGTCTATTCTTAAAAGTTGTCTAAAGTCTGTTAATCATATGGAAATTTCTAGAGTCAATTAAAATTATCAAAATTTTTCTTTCCCTGTATCTCCTTTAAATTGAAAGCCTTTAGGATAAGCAGACCTGTAATGTGTGTGTAAGTGTGTTAAAAAAAGGAAAAAAGGGGTGAAGAAACTGATTAACCCTTGCCTAAGTAAGGTGAACAAAGGTGTAAGAATAAGCAGAAAAGTCTCATGCAGAGACTTCTAGGAAAGGATAAGCTAAGTATGTTCAGTGCGGGAGATGGGGAGGATAGTGGTATTATGACCTCAACAGGATGAGGGATAAGTGCAAGTACCAGTAAATTCTCACTTTAATAATGTGTAAGGACTGTGATCACCATGGTAACAATTTAACTTTTACTACATGTTGGCGGGGTTTGGTTAGATCATGGGTACTGTAGCTTTTCCTTAATCTTCCTCATTGTAAGTCAAGAAATGTGACTTTTTTGTAGCATGGAGTAAAAATGAATAAGTAATAACATGACAGTGATGACAATAATAATAGGCAATCATAATAGAGAATAATAATGATAGTAACAACAATAATAATAATAATAATAATAATAATAATAATATTATTATTATTATTATTATTATTATTATTATTATTATTATTATTATTATTATTATTATTGTTGTTGTTGTTGTTGTTATTGTTACTATTATTAGTCTTTCCTCATACGGCAGAACCTTCTGTCACTATCTTTGTTAATCTTTGTTACTACTTTGTACTCTTTCCAGGTTTTTTTTTTTTTTCATGTTTCTTATGGGATGACCACGCCACTAGCATATTCCAGTTTTGGTCTTATCATTGTGACTATTATTTTCTTTATCATTTCCTCATTCAAGTATAGTAGGTTTGGTGCGGCTCTGCGACAGGTGGTACTAGTATGGAAGCCTTGGAGAGAGAGAGAGAGAGAGAGACTCAAGAAGCTAAGTAGAAGGGAAAGGAGTTATGATGGTAAATCAAATAAAAAATGAAAAGAATAACCCAGTACGTAGAGAGATAAAGAAAATGAAATGAGGTTCGTCTCAACATGAAAAATATGAGGTTATATATTTGAATTTCACAAGCACAAACTCAAATATCCCGGGATAGTTGAGTCACAGAAGCTGTCCGAAGGTTGTGTCGAGTTAATACATGGAAGAAATGAACTTTTGGGCATTAAACAACAAAATGTTCATCCTGCCTCATTCGAAAACTATGGAAAAATCGAAAGCAAAGTGTTTCGAGTCTTCTTGGTGTGTGTGTTGTTTATCTCTCCTATTGAATTGAACGCGTGACAGAATAACGATGAAAAATTCAGGTATTCTTCAGATAAGAACGGGTACTGCACAAAATCTTTGGCTGGGATAATTTACGAATAACAGTAAGAGAATATAAGATATCTGTTTTCATTCAGCATTTCATTTTAGCTATACACACATTTTTTCCTGGCATGCACCTGCTGCCTTGTGACAACAGACAATAAAAATAGACATAGGCTCGTATCTCGAGTGGCAGTCGGGAAGCGCAGGCGCGGCGGACCTGTTGGGTGGACGAGTTTATAATTAGTGTTGACGTCGCCTTGCTGAGTTCCGCGTTATAATTATTAGTGTCTCGACGTCGAGGCTCCGTAAGTCACTGAATTGTTCCTGTTTGCGTGCAGTGTGTGCCCCTGTGAGCGTGCCGCCGTGCATGGTGGCGGCGGGAGGTGGTGGTAGTGGTGGTGGCGGCGGCCGCTCCTCGCTCCACTACCTTCATGAGGCCGTGCCCAAACATAGCACAGCCTTGTCATGCTACGTAACTGCCTCACGGTGGAACACTGAACGCTAAATATAGACATAATGGTATTTCTAAGTAGGTAACACGTGAAGTAACCCTGGCAGATAAAGGCACCCCTTGACATGTCGAGGCAGTGAGGAGAGTTAGGGTTGAGGCGCTTGCCCATCCATCAGCCTTGTCCTGCGTCCTGGATCAGCCTGACACTCACGTCCATGTTCCAATTTTTATTTAGCTTTGTTTCAGGTGTTTCAGTAATGTAGTAAGGTTATTGTGACTTTTCCTCGTCTATCTTTTCATCCCTAATCTTTCAGACTTCCACAGACTGTATTGTAAATCTTGGTAAGTAGGCGTTCCCATATTCAGAGGATGAAACTATTAGCAAGTTCAGCAGAAAGTGAGCAGGATATAGTTTCACTGTCTTAAATAATTAACTGGTGATAATGAAGTATCAGCATTGGGATGAACTCATAATGAGAGGAGGAGGCTGATGTGTGTGTGTGTGTGTGTGTGTGTGTGTGTGTGTGAGTGAGTGAGTGTATTGCTGTATTAAGGTGACATTAAAAACTGCTGGAAGTATCTTGTTTTTACCCTACCCCTTCCAATCTAGAAGTAAATTTGTGAGGTTATGATAACCTCGTAGGCATGTGTCTTGGAGATACACCCAACGTTCTTGATCTTTTCCTAACCCCAAATTCTTCTGCTTAAGCTGTCACTCTGTCTTCTCCATTGGGTTCCTCCAATCACAACCTCACATCTTTATTTTGTCCTGTCACTCAAATCCCTCTTTAGGATTTCTTAAAGGGGATTTTGCTGCTGCAAACAGGGGGTACCTGAGAAGGTATTCTGATTTTCCTTGGAATGACAATTGCTTCCAAGTCAGAGATCCGTCTCTGTGTGCTGGGTGCATAACAGAGTTCCCTCAACCTAAACTTTCCAGTCCTTGGTTTAACACAGCCTGTTCTTGTGCTATACATGGGAGAGAGGTGGCCCACAAAAGATGTTTAAGCCTTTCATCACCTGAATTTGTTCTCCAGCTAACCAAAAACTCCTTCATCAATAGTAAATGTCAAATCTTTCAAGCTCTAACTCCCCTTGTGACTTCTGGGACCCAACCAAAAACATCTCCAGTAACTTTAATTCATCTTTCCCTCTTTTATTTCAACCTGATGGCACCACTGCCATCACATCTCTAAAGCTGAACTCTACTCAAATTTTTGCTAACTACTCAAATTTTTGCTAACTACTCTACCTTGGATGATTCAGGGCTTGTTCCTCTCTCTTCCACCCTCCAACTACTTCATGCTATCCTTTAGGATCCTTTGCAGTGATGTTTTCCATACCCTCACTGGCCTTAACCCTCAGAAAGCTTATGGAGGTAATGGGATCCCTCCTATTGTTCTCTGAAACTGTTCCTCCATGCTTCTGCTTTGCTTAATCAAGCTCTTCCAACTGTCTGTCAACATCTACTTTTCTTTCCTGCTGGAAGTTTGCCTACGTTCAGCCTGTACCTAAAAAAAGGTGACTGCTTTAATCACTCAAACTACTGTTCTATTACTTTAATTTCCTGCCTCTCCAAAGTTTTTTTAATCTATCCTTGACAAAAAAATTCTTAAACATGTATTACTTTGCAATCTTATATCTGATTACCAGTATGAGTTCTGTTGTGGCTGCTCTGTTGGTGATCTTCTGGCTTTCCTTACTGAGTCTTGGTCATCTTTTAGGAAATTTGGTGAAACTTTAGCTGTTGCCTATCCTCTCTTCTTCATTGACACTCAAATATCCCACTTTCTACACTGAACATCCTCAGTCTGTCCTCTACTTATAATCTTAACTGGAAACTTCACATCTCATCTTTGGCTAAAAGTCTCTCTGAAGTTAGGCATTCTGAGTTGTCTCTTGCACAAGTCTTTCTACCTTCAAGTACAAGTCTTTCTACCTTCTCTCACCTCTATTCTGTCTGCATCTCTAATGCAAGAGTTAACCATTATTCTTGATAATTCATTCCCTTTTCTGGTAAACAATGGAACTCCCTGCCTGTTTCTGTATTTCCTTCTTTCTATGATTTGAACTCTTTCAAGACAGAAATTTCAAGACACATTTTTTGACAATGGTTTCTGATTCTGTTTGGGGAACCAGCACCTCAGTGGGCCTTTCTCTCTCTCTCTCTCTCTCTCTCTCTCTCTCTCTCTCTCTCTCTCTCTCTCTCTCTCTCTCTCTCTCTCTCTCTCTCTCTCTCTCTCTCTCTCTCTCTCTCTCTCTCTCTCTCTCTCTCTCTCTCTCTCTCCAAATTTTGTTGCCCTTGGCCACTGTCCCTCCTACATAAAAACAAAGAAAATGTCAGTTATCTAGTTAATTACTGGGGAGTTCATTTCACTCACTGTTACTCATGTAGCCTTCCTTACCATAACTGCTGATGCAGAAGTAAAAATTTTCATCAGATCTGAGTAGTTATCTAAACCTTTTTGTCTCCCACATTTGGAATTAAAGTTTTATAAGTACTAATCTTTAGGTTTCTGTGGAAGTCAGAAGGAAATAACAATGAAAAATTGGACCTGGAAAAGAGCACTGGTAACAGACATAGGAATTTTTTATTTTCTGGATGTAAATAATATGAAAGTGACTTTTTCCCTGTGTAGTATTTCTATCCAGACATTTGCTTGTAGGGCCAATTTGCAGTTGCATCCAATCCATGGATTTCTGGTGCTTCATATGTTTTCTGGCAGCTATGTTAGTGATTTTTTTTTTTTTTTTTTCTTTTTCTATTGGAAAGATCTCATTTGCAATCTGCATTTCCCTTTTCCTCTCCTGAAATCCCAGAGACTTGGCAGCTGTGGCTCTTGGGTAACAGACAAAAACTGTAATGTGCTGCACAAAATGTGAAAGTGAAGGATGGATAATTATTTACCTTCATTCTGTGTCTTTACCTCAACCCGTCTCCCCATCCCATCTGACAGGGATTCTTCAGCCCTAGGTCATAAGTCTAACTAAAACATAATCTAGCCTTCCTAAGAAAGAGATCCATCCCTTTTAGTTGTCTGTGGTCATCATTCTAACTCAATCACAGTCTAACCTGCATGATAGTGAGCAACTGCAAGGTAAAGAAGATAAGGAATTCTTAATGACTTTACAATTTGTTTTTTTTTTATGATTATTAATAAATTAACTTATCCCTAAAGTATATTTATCTATATATTAGATGTGATCCTCTAGAGGAAGGTATCCCACACAAGACATCACGTGTTGTCTTAGTGTTGGAATAAAAATGTAGATGCAGTTTATAGTTCCCATTCTTAACTCTTTTTAGTTACCTCGTACAGGGAGGGAATTTTTATGATACTTGTCTTCTTCCAACACAGCTGCAGAATATGTAACCAAGCCATCCTCCCTACTGCAGGGGAATTGTGAAAGATGGATAATATATATATATATATATATATATATATATATATATATATATATATATATATATATATATATATATATATATATATATATATATATATATATATATATATATTTATTTATTTATTTATTTATTTATTTCTGTTGCAGTCATATTATACATTATCTGTGGGTCACCCACATTGTTTTGAACACCATTAAACATTCTACAACTTATTTTTTTTACAATTATTATTATTATTTTTTTTTTTCAAATTAATGAAGAGTGAAGGTAAATACTTCTTGTTTATTATCAGCCTTTCATATCAGCTTTTTTGTATTTTCCATGGGCAGATCTGAACAATAGTAGTGAGAGTTGAACTTAATACAAGGAAGAGTTTTCAAAGAGAAGGCAAGATGGAGTTGGAAAGGAAGACTGGGGAAGAGGATCTCTCATAAGGGCTAACTTGTTTTGAAATATTTCATACTTGTAAACTGCAAGGATTTCTTGTCTTTTTTTTTAAACAACACTCCTTGTTGATTGCTGTTCACACTGGTGAGTTAGCTCATCTGAGTGTATGTAGAACTTGCAGATTGCCAGTCATTTTAGTCCTGTTGTATATTAATGAATGATTTTTTGAAGCTATATGGGATGTCTTTGTCTTCCACATACATTTTTTTGGGTGGGTGATTATAAACCTCAGTAATGTTCTCCTGAATTACTGAGGAACCCCATTGTCACCATTGACAACAGAATGAGTAGAGTTGATCACATTCTTCACAGGTCTGAATGAAAGTAGCCTGAGCATGAGGCAATGATTGGTGTTGGAACTGTTGGCAGTGAAGTGATAGCACAGTAGTACTGATGTTTTGTCAGACATCACATAAGCTGGTGCTAACTTTACATGGCATATTCTTATGAGTTGGCCTTACATAATGCAGTGAATCATCATATATTTCACCAATGCAAAGTGATTTTTAGCTGTTTGTGGTTTTGTTGACTTTGGTAATTTGCAGTTACTTTCCATAGGAAAAAGCACACCCTATGTGGTGAGTTTTGAAAATGTGCATAATGCAAGAATTTCAATAACAAAGATAGTGAAGACATTTGAAAATATTATGTTGCAGGCATTTACATAATTTACACTTACAGTGTTTAGAAAGGGGTGTAATGAATTCTTCCAGAAAGTACCTGTACACCTTGTGAAGGAGTGTGTTCTTGTTGGTCATTTTTGAGTAATGAAGTTGTGATGTGAATATTGAATTGATTTTTCTTTTCTCTTTAAACAAGGAATCACATAATAACACGTGAACATCCATAAAAAACAAACAGAACATTTTTGAAAGAAAGTAAGCCGTCTGAGAAACAGAACTTTCTCAAGACACACTCGTCCATTCTCACAGTAGTAGTGAGAATTTCTGCTGAATCATGGCCAAGGCACAGCACATGACAACTGGCCCAGACATTCTCACTGCCATCCAGAAGACACAGGTGAAGATTAGACCCAGCCAAGAGGAGTCCCATGCTGCAGGGTTTGGTCTGGACATGGACGAGTGCTACCCAGGACTTTACATCGGTGACCTGTGAGTATACTACCTGTGTGCCATGTCTTGACCTTCTTTGCCTCCCTTTTTTTAGGGGGGAAGGAGGGGGGGATGTGTGGATAAACAGATGGTGAAAAAATTAAGGACAAGTGTTAAAAACTAAGCAGATAAATAGAAGAAAACAGATGGTCTGTCTTACTGAGGTGAGGGGTATTTATGGCGGGAGTGAGGATCTCTAAGACAAATATTGAAAGGCTGTATCATATTGCATATCTAGTTGGAAAAATTAGTTGAGATAAGTAGGTAATCCGTAAATTACAACAATCATACAGTACCTACTAGTAGCTAATTTTTCTATATATTCAATTCTTCATTGAGATGATGGCTCATTGACTCATCACATGCCAGTGCAGTAATCCCTCTCCAACATCAAGCTTTCAACTGTTGTTATGTCTTAAAAAAATCAATATTTTGGAATATGTAGAGTTTTAAAAAATGCTTAGATGGTTGTAAGAAAAACAGAGCTGACCCTGTACTTTTGAGGATACAGTGAGTTTTTGAGTGATGCATTATAAGTAAGAACATGTAATCTAGTTTGCATAATAGAAAAGCAACACAGAAGATAAAGAAATTAATGAAGACAAAATTGAAAATTACTGTGTATATTATTTAAATTTCATGTATATTTTCAGTATCTTTCATTAAATTTGCCATTTGCATTAATTGAAAGTCATATGTTCTGTACATATATACATTGAGTCTCCATTTTAATTACATACAAGTTCATTCCAGTGGTCTCTGATAGTGAATTCACATGGCTAGCCATTTGATACAAACGTAACCATCATAATGTGTAATTCAGATGTTTTGTCCAGGGTTCAATCCCTGCCTGCTTTTTCCCTCATGGTTACCACTTTGATTAATTTCAAGGCATTGTAAGGGAAGACAAGAGTGAAAGTCTGTGAGGCTCTTGAAATATGAAGGAATGAAAGAATGAATGAAAAATGAAAATATGTATAGATTCAGTGGGAAACTCTCTTTTGAGAGTACAAAGAATCAAATAAGATTACAATCAGGGAGGATTAACAAAAATGTGTGCAGTACATGGATACATCAGAAATTAATCTATAAACAGTATTCAAAGACCCCACACACATGAACATCATACTTGCCACTCCACATCTGGATTGAGTAAAAAAAATATAAAAGTTAGGAATCTTCATTATTATGTACTCTCTTGGCTGAAGTACGTCCTGTCATCAGTCAGCTTAAAAAACTGGACTTGTTATTGATGAGTAACCTCTTTTGCATAGAACAAACATATCTAATGGGAAATATTCCAAGAAAGCATGTAAAGCCAAGTTATTCTTGTAAATTGACTGTCTTGAACAATATAAAACTGTATAATTCTGAAAGCAAGGAGCTTGTATCCTTTGGTTTTTGTCGTGAAGCTGTGTCAAGGTGCAGCAGTCACAACTACACATTACTTGCTTTCATGCATGTTGCTATCTTGCCAGCTGAATGATGACCTCGCTGTTCTAGTCCTTTTAATTTGTTTTATTTGTTTGTTTATTTGTTTATTTATATTTACTCATTTGCTCATTCATTTATACTTCATTTGAGTATTTGTTTGTTTAATTACTATATGAGGCATTCCAAAGCAGTTCAGCTATAGCATAAGAATAATTTCTGTAGCATCAGAAAATAACTTTAAAGTTCTGTCATTTTCAGACATTAATACCAGTTGCTCTGGAAAAGCCTCATATTTTTTATTCTTCAGACTAGTTGCACAAGGCTTGACAAACTCATCTTGAAAGGGAATTGGGAGCAAAGCTGGGATTTACTTGCAATGAATATGTTTAGTTACTAAATGTATGACAAATGTATTTATGTAAAGAATAAATATTGAAGATATCTCAGGAACGTATTCAGATACTAAATAATGCATCAGTTGTATTTAAATACATTTGTAAGTACATTGTAAATAGGTACATATTTGAAAGAAAATTTATCTGAAGTTCCCTATAACTGAAGGTAATGGCAAATCCCAAGATCTCAGGAAAATGCCAAAGAATGGCAACACTGTTCACTGTTCAGGGTTGCTGGATGGCTGGACTGGTTTATGGCCTGATTAATTGGTAAAAAATGCTTTAATATTTTTATACATTGAACATGTATTTAAATTCATTGTATTTACATATTCATGAAAGTATTTGATTACTATGATAAAATACATTAGAATCAGCATATTTGTGAATACCATTAAAAATACACAAATAATACAAATATGTATTTAAGTATAAATATATTTAGATGCTATAAAACTTTGTTTAAAAACTTAACATTGTGAATTTTCACTAGTTCATAAAGTGTAGTGCCATTTAACAAACATATTTAATCCATTTGTAAAACATGTGCTAGATTGCAGTCAGTGCAGAGACAGCAACACTAAGCAGCACCTTTGCTTTGTTGCCAGGACAAGTTTTGAGGCTTGTGCTGCAGACTTTTTTTTAAAGTGGCTACATTGTGCACCTTATTTCTTCACTAGCCCTTATATTCAGTTAGTACATTTCAGTGTTCAATGTGAAGTACCTGTACTCTACCTTCACTGCACAGTTGTGTGTTCATTGTCTTTTAGTGGGTGACATAGGTGATGGACGGCATGCCAGGCAGCCACTCATACCCAGTTTCTGCTGACATAAAAAGGTGATGCCTCAGTTCCCAGATATGATGTGTTTTGAAGAGTCATGGTATGGAAAAAATGGTAACCCTCCCTACTCCCTCCTTTTCCAATTTTGTATTTGGTTACACAGGTAAGAAAAATCTATTGATTTTTTGGCATATTCTCTTCTAGTCATGTATGTAAAGATCAACTCGTATTTCTACTGAATGCACTCCAAAACACCATTTTTTTCCATTTTATATCACCTTATTCTGTGTTGCATATCCTTATTTTTTTTTATATATAATTTTGAAGACATTTGTTATGCATGAAAGCAACAGATTTTGCTCACTATTATGGTAGACAAATTTAGAGCACCTGTAGTTGCATGAATTAAGAGCAGTTGCATCTAAAACTGTAATAGTAGTGTGTAAAGCAAAAGGAATTAGTGATTTAAGAGAAGTGGAAAGTACTCGTACCTTGATGTCGTCTCTACGAGGAGAATTTTACAATGTTTATTGGAATGTTACAGTATTGTGAGAAGAATTGCAAAAGAGATAGCTATGAAGTTGTTTTACTAAATTAGAGACCTACATACAACAGTGCTACATAGAATGCCTTAGTGGAAAACAACAGAGATGGGGCAGCTTACAAAACACATATCATTTGGGAGCAGGGAGGGCAGAAACCAAGTGCATATTGACATACCAGACACAAGGTTATACCTCTAAAGATTTTTTGCAAGAAAATCAAAGATTATTCAGTAAAACACCACTTGTAACTGCTGAGTGTAATTTTCATTTACATGACGTAAAACTGATTTTCAAGTCCAATTGGGTAATTATAACTTTGTCTCCCTCACTGTTCTGTTTAGTTGCCAGTGGTGTGGTTGATCTCTTGGACCAAATAGCAATGGCTACACTTGTTTCAATATTTTTCATTAGTTTAGAAACTGACTTCCTACCCAGTTTGTGGACTCTGAGAATTTGCTCTTGCACTGGATATGAAAATGGTATTCAGGAGCTTTATATAATTTTATTTATTTATTTATTTTTATTTTTTATTTATTGATTAATTGATTTCTTTATTATTATTTTTTATTACTTATTTATTTATTTATTTATTTATTTATTTATTTATTTATTTATTTATTTATTTTAGTACTGGTCCCACAGGCAATTGATCTGCAAGCCTCACAAAAAGCAGATCACGAAGCCTCACTAAGTAGATAAATAGTTACAGTACAATGAAACCATGATATTAAGAAGAAAGGTAGTTTTTTTGAAGCTATGTAATGCAATTTTCTTCACATTATTATAAAGGCATTGTCACCTCATATTTCATTCAGGTGAGATTCATAAGGACAGTCAGCCTTGAAGGGCATCTGCCTATACTGTCAGTGAATGGTAATGCCAATAATAGTGATATGCCTAAAGTCATCCTTTTATAGTTGCCACTTTTATATTGATTAAATTTTATTGATTCACATGATTGTGTAGTGTAATTTGTGTGTGGCAACTTATTTCTGCTCCTTTGCCATTCATAAGTTTCCAGGAGCTTTACTGACTGAGTCTGAGAGGGATACTGTTATTATGGCTACTGAAGTAGTTAACAATGTGTTTTGTGCATAGCTAGTGGTGACAGCATGACAGATGAAGCATGTACAAGTCAGTCTTTGCCAGTGAACTAGTGAAGTGTTAGTAAGTAGAAGTTCTTGGTGATCAGAAAGTTGCAGTACATCTTAAACTGTCTGCTATTGTGGTGATGAGATTCATAAAGGATTCAATCTGTGAGGGTTGTTTTAGTAGACATTTTGCACTGTGTAGCTGCTTTGCACACATTCAGGTGCTGTTTTGGATCCTGGCTTTGTCAAAAACATATCTCTCCAGAATTACACTCCCCTAGTTTATTGCAAATATTGTAGCCTCTTGAACAACCTTACCCCTTAGGTATTTCAGTTTATACTTGTGGAAATAGGAAGTGTTTGCGGACCATCAACATGGAATATTAACATGTTTTTTTTATGTTTTATGCTACTATATCCCTTCAACATGATTTCTTTTTAAATGATATACAAATTTATGAATGATTTCAGTGGTGGACATGCATTATTTGAGGTTATTTTGTTGTTTTCTAGGGGTGCAGCAAAGAACAAGGCATACTTGCAAAAAATGGGAGTCACTCATGTACTGAACACAGCTCAAGGGAACAAATTTGCAACTGTGGATACTGATGCTTCATTTTATGAAAATGTTGGCATTAAATATATGGGAATGAAACTGTTGGACTTTCCATCTGCCAACATAGCACAGTATTTTGAGAGTGGGGCTGACTTCATTGAGGAAGCACTGAGTGGGGGAGGTGAGTGGCTTGCTGTACTTGTAGATAAAAGATAATGTATGTTATTTGTTGGGAATTTGGTACATAATATATGCATGCATTCCATATTACTATGAGTATAATTCCTGTCAATACAAGAACAAAATTTTATTGTATTAGATTTAGTACCAAAACTTTGCCCACTTTTAGATTCATTACAGTAGAATTTCATTGAACAGAAATCTTATTATCTAATATTGACTAGAGTCAATATTCTAAAGTACCAGTGATTGGCAAAATCCAGACTTTTAAATTCCTCTCACTGTAGGAGGAGGGTTGTTTACCTCTGGCTAGACTTCTTAATCCACTTCTTGTGTGACACTTAGTACACTTAGTACACTCACTGTTTTCAGTGAAGTATTCATGTGAGCAAGACCAAACTTATACATATATGAAAATCTGATCAGAGTGAAACTTAGTTTACTTGGTTCTCAACTTCTTGGAAGTAGCTTCTTGCCCTTTATCACTCAGTGAAATGGGATTCTACTGTATTTGAGAAAGAGATGAGATTGGGAGTCTTTCATTCATATTTTGAATTAACAGGGAAAATCCTGGTGCATTGCTTCATGGGTATCTCACGCTCATCAACAATAGCATGTGCTTATCTCATGCTGAAGAAGAACATGACTGCTGTAGATGCCATTCAGACCCTGCGCCGGAACAGGGCTATATACCCCAATGACGGGTTCCTCAGGCAGTTGGCTGACCTGGACAACAAACTGAGGAAGGAGCGCAGCCATCTCTAGCAGCCCCTTCAGCAGCCAACAGAACAATCCCTTCTGCAGAGAACTAAGGTTGCAAGCATTATGGAAAGAGTTCAAGAAAGGAATTGATTAATATTGGTTTGTTTCAATGTAATCTTTGCTGTGGAGTGTCAAATTAGATATAAGGTCCAGTTATTGGACAAAATCAAGAGTAATGAGGATTAGGACTATCTTTAAGTCAGTCAGTTTATGGGAATATGTAATTAATCATAGTAGAAAATGAGAAAGAAATTGTATATTTCCTTATCAGCTGTAATAATGGTTTGTTTATCCTTATGTCTCTCTCTCTCTCTCTCTCTCTCTCTCTCTCTCTCTCTCTCTCTCTCTCTCTCTCTCTCTCTCTCTCTCTCTCTCTCTCTCTCTCTCTCTCTCTCTCTCTCTCTCTCTCTCTCTCTCTCTCTCTCTCTCATTTTGGCATGCTTTGGGTGATATAGATATAACCTTTAGTTCTCCGCTGAGAGAAATTTGGGCCTTGGTGTAATGTACAGCATCTGGGTTTCTGAACCAGTGTATCCCATTGCAATACAGCAAAACTGCCAGTGTGTTGGGCCCCTTGAGGTGTGTGCCCTGCTGCATGGTATTGTTTCCACCCTCATTGCCCTCCTCTTAGACTACATAAACAGAAATTAGTGACTCAACAGATGACCCTCATTTCCTAATGGCAGATCATAAGCATCATGAGCCAGGACACTTAAAGTTGTTTTACAAATACTCCTAACACATTGTACTGTAACTGATATAGTTTTGGAGCCATATACTTTATGAGTGATTCACATTGTTTTATATACCTAGCTACTACAGGATCTTCTATTTTCCATATTTTAAAATAGTAACTATGTGACTGCAGCCCCACAGTGCATCACAACTACAACTCAGTGATATTACAATACAGGGACTCAGTACACTGTTTTCTAGGGTTTCATGTTATAACTCACACATATAGTCTTTATTTATTTTTTTGAAAAGGAATCAATAATTAAATTTATTGTTATGTATTATATTTCAAGTTTATAAATTCAGGATATTCCCACCTCTGTAATTTTTACAGAGAAAAATAACCAGTTAATAGATGTAACACATTAGATTTCAAGTTTCTAAGTAAATGTAAAGTGTTAAGGATGTAGTCAACCTTTCACTGAAGGCACAGCACTGAGAAATAAAAGTTTTGGGTGTCAGCTTTAGTCACTAGACAGCACCTTCCTGAGCTGCACAGTTGTGTGTGGCTTCGTGATTACATTTATGTAATTTGTGTTCTTTTTATGGGTAGTTAGTTATAAATTAACTCACTTTTTTTTTCCCTCACACTTACCTATCACTTTCATAAAAGAAGTAACATGACACACACACACACACACACACACACACACACACACACACACACACACACACACACACACACACACACACAAAACAAAGTTTTTTTTTATTACTTTTAAATTTATTTATTTATTTTTTTTTTTTTTTTGAGCTATGGAATTTTTTTTTATTGCCTTGACCAAATGACTAAAATCATTAGTAAATAATGAGCAATTTATATATATATATATATATATATATATATATATATATATATATATATATATATATATATATATATATATATATATATATATATATATATATATATATATATATATATATATATATATATATATATATATATATATATATATATATATATATATATATATATATATATATATATATATATATATATATATATATATATAAAACAAATGCAAGAAATTTCCCTTTTTTTTATATATTATTTACTTTTTGCTATATATAATTTTGAATAGTTTTGGCAACTTTCCATTGTTTATATGCTGAAACTGCCACACTATTTTTATAGTTTTTTATTCAACTTTTCATGAAAAAATATTTTTACATGGTAATTTATTAGGTACTGAAAATTTCATGTTGTGATAATGTTCTTTCTTTCTTTCTTTATTTATTTATTTATTTATTTGCTTGTTTATTTGTTTGTTTTTATTAATAGTGATCTCTTTATCTCATGCTACAACATGTCACACTCATCAATGATTTTTGATGTCATGAATGATTTCCATCATCAAAGGACACACATTTGCTGTGAAGGAATCACACATAACTCTAAGGATGTTGTTTTGTCTCCTGGGAGTCCCTGGTCCTAAACAAGTAGCAGCACCAAAGGGTGTCATTCAGTTTCCCCTCTCTCCCACACCCCAGATGTCAGTGCCATGTGCTGTTCAAGATGTACTCTTCTTCCAACACGTTGCTCAATACACAAGATGAGTTATCATCCATTGTGTCACTACACTTAGCTGTGTTATTCTCCACTTTCCCTTGGTTATTATTGAATCTGATTTGTATACTCAGGCAAATATGAATTTCCCTATATGAAACATTAATTTTTGTGTTTGATATTTATTTGTTTTTTTTATTTCTTTGCCTGTCAATCTGCTTTATTATTATTATTATTATTATTATTATTATTATTATTATTATTATTATTATTATTATTATTATTATTGTTATTGATTTAGTTGTAGTAGTGGTTGCAGTACAATAGTAGTAGTAGTAGTAGTAGTAGTAGTAGTAGTAGTGTTTTTTATCTTAATCATATCTCCAGTTTTAGATTACTGCACACTCTTATTCAGTGTTTCTATGGTTTACCTATAGCATTCTTATATTGTATGCTGTTGTTGTACTGGAAATCATAGATGGTGATATTTTGTGATTTTAGTTTATGTACATGAGTTTCCATAGCTAAGAGCTCTCTGTAGTCTAAGAAAACAATATTGCAGCTTTCATGCACCATGTAAGTTGATTATTATGAGATATTGCAACAATAGTATTGATAGTAGAAATATTTTTATGACTAAAAGTTGTACAAATATTACTATAAGCTTTAATCAAGTGTCAGTGGATATAGTAGCTGCGTTATCAGACAGGAAGGTCATCCCTTGCATTATAATTGCATTATAAACCAAGGAACCAGTTCAAGTGTTCTACTCAACGTCTGCTGTAGCTTGCTGTGGCTCAAATGTAATGGTTGAGGAAAGAAAAGTAATGTTGCAAATGAGCATTATTATTGTACATATCAAAATTAGTTGAAAATATAATTTTCGCATTTTCTAAATTGTATCAGTTCATAAAATGTTCCATGATTTACTGCACACCTGTTTTTGGAAATGTTAACATCTAAACGAAAGGCAACAAAGCAACAAATCCAGGTACTCACAACATTTCTTGCCCATTTTCTCATATTCCCCCTTGGAGATGATGGCTCTGGAGTCATTGGGTGTGCCATCACAGTTATTTCAAGTCATCCATATAATCCACCT
The DNA here is from genome assembly GCF_035594125.1 of Scylla paramamosain. Taxonomy (NCBI): domain Eukaryota; kingdom Metazoa; phylum Arthropoda; class Malacostraca; order Decapoda; family Portunidae; genus Scylla; species Scylla paramamosain. The sequence goes on along the minus strand of NC_087155.1, from coordinate 24,828,889 downwards.
GCATACATTTCATGGTGAATTACAGTCCTTTTAGGGATTCTGTGTTGCAGCACTGAAGCATTTCATCCCTTCACATTCCATGTATTCTTGATGGCGTTAAGATCAGGACTTGCCTGACCACTGCAGGATGTTGAGGTAGTGGTCAAGCCACTTGGTGACCTTTGTGTTATGATAGGGTGTACCATCTTACACAAAGATGGTGCTGCCAGTAAACTGAAAAGAAATCAAGCAAGTGAACCTCCTCAATGATTAGTATTCATCACAATTTTTGAAAGAAAACAAAACTTCAGGTGATGAAGTGTGCTCTTGTAGTGCACACTGAGATCAAGATGACTGTTTAGCTGACATATCAACCACTGATAAGACATAAGAGGTCACCAGATACTCAACACTGTATATCACCACAAACAAATTCTTGAGAGGGCTGAGTCTCTCTCTCTCTCTCTCTCTCTCTCTCTCTCTCTCTCTCTCTCTCTCTCTCTCTCTCTCTCTCTCTCTCTCTCTCTCTCTCTCTCTCTCTCTCTCTCTCTCTCTCTCTCTCTCTCTCTCTCTCTCTCTCTCTCTCTCTCTCTCTCTCTCTCTCTGCCCACATGCATCCATAGCAAGACCTGACAGCATACTCTGGTTTCCTCTGTCCTTTCATAATGAGATTGCTCCTGACCGTGTAAATGTGGTTGAAATATGGAATGTGAACAGAGTATTAGGACATTTATTTGTTTTTAACGGGGAGGTGTGCACAGTTATGCAGAAAGGACAACTGCTGCTTTTTATTTATTTTTTTTAAACAGCATGTAATGAATGAAGGAGCCTGTGGAAATGTATTGATGCTTTACTAAGTAAAGTTGATGTGAACATAATTTTATACTGTCCACAATTTCTGAAGTCACTAATTCATTACAAGTGATAGCAATGCACATAATAGATGTTTTTCTTCCCTGAGCCTTGTGATGCACATTATAATAGCACATTATTTACCCTTATTTGGCCTCTTGTAAATTCTGGTGTTATAGACCTTGAACATTAAAATGAGTTGTGTTGGCCTTCCTGTGTATATGTTTGCTTATGTGTACATGTTTGTGTGGATGTTTGTGTATGTGGTAAAAAAAAAATCCAAGTTAATGATTCATGGAATTATGTAAATCAGGATATGTACTATTGAAAGAAATTATCTGTTTTTGTGGTGTAAATTGACTCGCATTAAACAAGTTTCATGTTCATAACGCTTGAAGTAGCGGGATTAGGGGCTGGAGTTTTGTGCAGTATTCCAAGGATGCATGGAGTGGGATTCCAAACATTATGTTATTGATACAAGATATTGTGAACACTTTGTATGTACATGAATGAAAGAGGAAACTCTGGGAGTATGTTTTCTTACACATAAGTGGTATTGATGTTTTGCCACTTAACTGAGTTCATGAAGTAAAATAAATGCACAGCTGTGTGTTGCTGATGCGTAATAATAATAATAATAATAATAATAATAATAATAATAATAATAATAATAATAATAGTAATAATTACAATAATAACAATGATAGTAATAATAATAACAATAATAATAATGATAATAATAATAATAATAATAATAATAATAATAATAATAATAATGTTATATAAAATAATAACAATAAGTCATCACTTTCTACCTATTTGCATACTAAGCTGATATTCCCATGAAGGGGAGCAGACAATTACAATGAGGCACCCACATGCACACTCCCAATTATACCAATAAGTATTCCTTCACATCTTGGCCTCTACACCTTTCAAGGGAGGGGACTGATTTATTGGAGTGACAGTCAGGGACTGACTGAATTTGTTATTTCTTTCTCTAATTTTATAAAATAAATATTTCAAGTATAAGTTTTTTTTTTTTTTTTTTTTTTTTTTTTTTTTTTTTTTCAGTGTATGCTTGTAGGGTAGAATCTTCTGCTGGTGTATCGTATTCAAAGTGTATGATATTCTGCTCTTTACCTACACCAGTCTCCACTGAAGAACATATTTTAGTACAGGACCCAGTGTTTGTAAACCTTTCTTTACTTATGGTTGGAAAGTTTTAAGCATCATCACAGGATTCAACTTTATTTTTAAGGAAATATATCAAAGTCAATCTATCTGTTGGTTTGTAATTCTTCCCCCATATCTTACTGCTATTAGGCACTGGGAACATGCCTTTGTACCACACACATAGAGCAGACAGTCTCATGCTCCTGCAATGCTGGAAAAGTAAGTTGATATGAAGGATTCCATCTATTTTGCTTTTCTGCATAACAGTTCTCATATCTGAAATTAAGCCTCTGGTCAGGTGAGGCCCAAGCACATGTACTTTAAATTTATCCTATTTTAATGGTTACTTATTTATCTTATATATGCATATACAGTATTATGTTTATTTATGTTAATATTTATTTAGTTACATACTTCTATTTATTATATATGCATATATGTATATACAGTATTATGTTTATTTAATTATTTACTTACCCACTTATTTAGCTTTTCTTTCTTTGTATTCTACTCATTTGTTTATTTTATTTTTATTGATTTTATTCCTTTCCTTATTATTATCATTATTATTATTATTATTATTATTATTATTATTATTATTATTATCATCACCATCATCATCATCATCATCATTATTATTATTGTGATTGATTTATTGTTATTGTTCCTATTGTGTACATATATCAATTTATTTTTCTTTTTATTTATTTTTATTTTACTTATATATATTTTTACTTATTTATTTATTTTTTTCTATTTAAAAAATATATTTATTAATTTATTTTCAATTTATTTATTTATTTTTTTTTTTCTGTGTGTGTGTGTGCAAGCATTTGTTCACCTGCAGTTGCTGCTTCTTGCTTTATATGAATTTACTTCTGAGTTTAGAAAAGTTTCTCTTACTAGAAGAATAGATCATAATTTGTACAGTTCATATGATAAAATGTAGTTCATTTTAGCTTTTAACTTGTTCCCTAATTCCTTAAAGAAAAAGAGTAGTCTTATTATTATGATAGATGAGTTCCAAGAGAGATCATTTTAGATAATTTTCAGAATGAATTTGGACTCTTTTCACATTCAGCTTTGCTCCAACTTAGATATATTCAGATGCACCTCACCTCTCCTTTGGAGAACACTTTTTAAGTTTGGGGCTTAAGTGTACAATATAAATCATCATATCCAAAATGGGATGTGAAACTTACTTGACACTAGTGATTAGCAGTTGTAAAAGGCTGGTCATGCTAACACTACACTGTCCAGCTCATCTTTGTTTCATCCATACAGGTCATCCAGCATTTGTAAGAGTATATTTTTTGCTACTTGTGTGATGTGCTATATAAAGTCAAAGCTGATGATGTAAACTGGTTCCCTACACTTCAAGTATCATTTGAACTTCAGTATTACAGGAACTCATTTTCTTCTCCAGTATAGCTGCTCATCTTTGGAGCAGTGAATGACATCATGGCAGCTCCCACATCTTATTTGTACTTGGAAAAAAAATGTGCCAAAATGTCTGTTGAATAAATTATCACTTTAAATTTTGGTCTAATTTTATGTACTTCTGACGAAAATTTCACAGCTCTTCATAAAAATGAAAGCTAGTGTCATTCGCATGCAAAAAAAGCACATGGAAACACAACCCAAAGCTGGACTGACCCTGAGGTATTCTGTGGTCCAGCCAGTTAAGGTTTGTCCTTCCTGTCTTGCAAATCTGGGTTCACTCCCCAATCACATCCACTTCCTATGTTTTTGATTGATCAATTTCTCTCTGTTACATAATGGAGAACGTAGTTCTTATTTCAGTCATGACAGTGGTGGGAGTCTTGGGATGGTCTTATAAAGATTTGGTAAAAAAAGCAGAATAAGGCCTAGTCCAAGTTTAAGATGGTGTGGGATAATTCAGTCCATCAGGAAATTAGTGTTTCCCAAGGAGAGAGAAAATGCGATGGAGCCAAGGCTTCCTAGTGTATACTATGGCAAACTTCACAGACGTCATAGCTACACCTTGGACTGTTCAGATGGTCATGCATTAAATTGATGGAACACCAGATTTTAATCTAGAAGGAGGAAGAGTGTCATGTAATGCAGTGATGGAACACAAAACACAAGCTAAAGCTGTACTGGCCATGAGGGACCTTAAGGTCCAGTTAGTTAAGTCTTGCCCTTCCTGCCTGTCAGATCTGGGTTTGATCCACCAATCACATCCATTTCCTGTATTTATAATAGTTTAATTTTTCACTGTTTAGTAATGAAGAACATAGATATTCATTAAATCATGGCAATAATACACCTGTTTTCTTATAGTCAGCTTATATCTGTTCCTTGGAGGTGGATTATACTTTTTAGGCTTCATTGGAAAATATCTCCATTGTCCATGACAGAGAAGTTCAGGATCCAAAGCACCAAACACTGATGTTTCTTCTTTCACACAGCAGCTTCTGGTGACCCATTAACTGTCCTGTGACTGATGTTGAGGCTAAGGGAGAGGAAAGGCCTTTTGCTTTGTGTCAATATTAGGTATGCAGAGTACAAGAGAGATGTATGACTTGGAAGTGACATGGAACAGAACAGAAGAATTGTATGTAACTGGGTGGAAAAATTCTGATGATAATGATATTCATAGTAAAAGTACATATTAATGAGGAGAGGTTTCATTACTTGGATTATTTGTATGCAGGAAATCAGTAGGAATTAGAAACTTTAACCAAATATTTTTCACTGTCTTTTGTGTTTGCATGCCATCCTCCTGATTAACTCACTCACTCATTATTCTAGTTTCCTATCATGGATCACCCAGCGTGCTCACCCGTACTGAAGGTATGGCAATAACAAGCATGCAGCTGCAATTTTATTTTTTTCTGTATTGACATCACATTTAGAAGTTGGTGTGTAAAATAAAAAAATCTTGAATATTAATTCAATTAACTTGTTCAAGATTCTTTAAAAATAGAATATATTATGAACTAAATATCAGAAGTGTGCATATATGAATTATCAACAATGTGTTCATATACACTTTTGTAATGTTTCTATTTCTACCAACAAATTAAAGAAGTTATGGGCAAGAATCAAGTTCTGTTTCATATCAATTTGATTTTTTTTTTTTTCCTCAATGAAAATATCAATTAACACAATCATTACAGTCATGTTGTTTTTCAGGTAAAAGTTGGCCTGGTGTGAGAGCTGTGAGTGGTGAAGTACAGCTCAGTGGTGGAGCCTTCCAGCAACACCCACACACCATCTCACTTCTTGCTCTGGCCTTGTCATGATGCATTTTGCAGTGAGGTTTATTTCAGGTTAGGTTTTTAATCAGTCCTTGCTATTTTTTTCATTGCACTTACTTCTATTGTTTTCTTGCTTCTCTTCCATGTGTAGAGTTCAGACTTTTCTGCTCATTTATTCCTATGTGATATTTTTTTCCAATCTTGCATTGCACCTTCTCTCTCTCTCTCTCTCTCTCTCTCTCTCTCTCTCTCTCTCTCTCTCTCTCTCTCTCTCTCTCTCTCTCTCTCTCTCTCTCTCTCTCTCTCTCTCTCTCTCTCTCTCTCTCTCTCTCTCTCTCTCCACCTTTCAGCTGTCTTGTCAATAAACCCACTTTACATACACTACATACAGTCTCATTTGTTCTGTTTCATAGGCATTTATATTTTTAAGTAACTGAAAATGATATATTGTGCCTAATTTATTTGCATATATATATATATATATATATATATATATATATATATATATATATATATATATATATATATATATATATATATATATATATATATATATATATATATATATATATATATATATATATATATATATATATATTATTTATTTATTTATTTTTTATTTATTTTTTTTTTATCTCTAGCATAAGGTAACTGAAGGGATCAGTTATATGGCCAGGGAGTGCCATGGAACCTTCACCAGTCATTTAGGGGAAACCACTGCTTGACCACAGGATAGAGTCAGCCCCTCTCTGCTTCACTCAACCCATCTCCACCAGCAAACAATCTCCTCCTCAGCACCATGGGAATGCACATGAATTTCAGTGATGATGAATATCCATCTGGTAAGTTATAAATCTTGCATCCATGGGCACCTTTGCAATAATTTAGTGATTCTTTCATATTTCCTTTTGTTTAAGTTTGTTATATGTAGTTTTAATGTATTTTGTAAGGCTTAATGAAAGCAAATCCATGTATAAAACTATGCACTTAGTTTGGTCATGTGGGTCGTAATAAGCATCATATTTCTTTTATATTCAGTCAATCAATTTTTATTTATGTTAACTGAGTGTGAATGCAGGATTATCATGTATATATGTAATATATTTTTTTTCTTTTCTTGCTTCATAGCTGGTCTGATACTGTTATCCATTGTAATCCTTTAATGCATTTATCATTTGTATTTATTCACAAATTTCCTATTTTCATAGGAAAATTATAGACTTTTATTATTCTTCATTTAAACAATTTTTCAAGGTAAATGTTAATTTCTTATATTACATAAAAAATTAAAGTCACTGGAAATCATTATTGTTTTTCAATTGCTCCATTTGTCATTTGCATTCATGACAGACTTTGAAGATCTGAGGGAGATAGTGACGACAGTGGAGACACCACTCCGGCCCATCCCGGAGATCAGGATGCACATATCCCGCTTCTTGGATGGTGCTGACATGGATGAGGTTTATCCTAGACTCTTTTTGGGAGACTGGTAAGGTTTTGGTACATTTATTCATTTCATCATGTTGATATATTGGTAAGGTTTTGGCATATTTGTTAATTTCATCACCTTTTTTATATATTAAAAATACTGATCAGCTCCCCTTGGCTAATATGCATGAGAGTATTTCATATAAGAACACTACATATGTTTGGAACACTTGGTCTGCAACTAAGAGGTCACATGGTTTGAATCCTGAGCTAAGTGAGGACCAAAAAATTATTTTTTCAAACTATCTTCTACTAGCCTAACAATGAGTATATATATGAGATATAAGCCCAGGAGTTGTAATCTTGCTTTCCTGGAAGGAGTAGTAGACTTTGAATCCTGTCTGCCCTTGTGTGTTGTGAGTGTAACTGTGTCTGTGTGTATGTGCTTTCTCTAAAAGAAGAGATTAGATATACACCATGCCCTAAGGTACAAATGAGGTGAGGTAATAAGAATAAATGTGATGTTTATAAACAACTTGCCATGTGTAGCAATTGTAAAGTTTTTGTATTAAAATGAATGGTCTAGAACTCATCCTTGTAAGAAGCTACATACAAAGTGTGCTAATGTAGTTAGTATTAAAGGAGTACTTAGATGCCATGATGAGCTTAAGAAGAATGAATGGTCACCAGTCAAGTCAAAAGTAATATGCACATATTATTCAAGGGAACACAGTATTTTGTGCAAAAACATCATGAAGATTATTCCAGTCCATTTTTTTTTTTTTTTTTTTTTTTTTTTTTTTTTTTTTTTTTTTACCTTACTGTGTATTTACTTAGTTGTATTTACCTATCTAGTTGTATTGAACAGGGCACAAGCCAAAGCTCATTTTGTCCTGTCTCCATAACCATATTTATCCAGTTGCTCTTTAAACATGTGTACACTGTTTGCTGCAACCACTTCTTCCTTCAAATCAATTCAAATTTCAATAGTTCTATATGGGAAGCTGCATTTCATGATGTCCCTTGAATATCCTCTCTTTATTTTTTTCCCATGCCCCCTCATCCATCTCTCTCCCTCCCTCATCAGTGGTACCAAATAATTTCTGTCTATTCTTTCTTTATTGTTTACTAATTTGTACATTGTTATCAAGTCTCTTTTTTTCTCTCTTCTCCCTTGTAGTGTTAGTAAACCCTTTTCTTCAAGTCTTCCTTCATGGCATAAGTCTTTCAGTTCTGATACCATCTTTGTCACTATCCTCTGTATTCTTTCCAAAAGTTTTTCAATTCTGATACCATCTTTGTCACTATCCTCTGTATTCTTTCCAAAAGTTTTTCAATTCTGATACCATCTTTGTCACTATCCTCTATATTCTTTCCTGTTTTTGTCTATCTTTTTCTATGTGGAGCCCAAACTACTGCTGCGTATTCCAGTATAGGTCACATCATGCTTGTTATAATTTTCTTCATCATTTCTTCATCTAAATAGTTAAACGCCACCTTAATATTTGTTAACAAGCTGTATGTAGAGCAGAATATTCCGTTTTTGTGTCTTTCAGGTGATAGTATGTCCTGAATCATTACTCACAGATCTTTTTCTTCATTACTTTTCATTATTATTTCTCCTCCCATTTTGTACTTCCATGAAGGTCTCTTTATACTTTTCCCATTTCCAACATGTGGCATTTTCTGGCATTAAATTCTAGTTTCCATCTTTGCCTCCATGCATATATCTTGTCAGTACCTTTTTGTAACTCCTTGCAGTCATTTTCATCCTTTATTATTTTCATTATTTTTGCTTCATCAGCATATAGGTTTATATAACTATTTAAATCCTCTGTCTTATCATTTACATATATTTGAAACATAACAGGTGCCAACACAGATATTTGTCACTTTGTACCAACTTGAATTAGTGTGTCTGATTACTGTTCTAATTTCCCTCCATTGTAAATAATCCTCCATCCATCTCAATGATGCTCCATTTAGTCCTCCCTTATTCTCTGGCTTCCACATAAGGCTTTTGTAGGGAACTTTATTGAATGTTTTTTTTTGAGATCCAGGTATACTGCATCAACCCATCCATCCCTCTCTTGCATTACTCTCATATAGAAGCTCAGTAGATTTGTGACACAGGATCTACCTTTCCTGAATCCAAATTACTTTTCTGTAATTCTCTTTTCATCTTCTAGATATTCCACCGATCTGTCTTTAATTACTATTTCACTAAGCTTGTTCACAATACATATTAGTGACACCATTCTATAATTTAATGGTTCCATTTTATTTCCCCCTTTGTATATTGGCACTATATTAGCTCTTTTCCATTCCCTTGGTTCTTTTTCTTCTCTCAATAAGCTGTTAATCATATTCCATGTGAGTTCTTCCATTTGTTCTCTACATTCTTGTAATATCTATCCATTTGCTTGATCTGGTCCCATAGCTTTTCTAACTTCCAGCAGTTTCTTGATTTCTTGTCTTTTACTTGTATCTCCTTTATTCCCTCATTCTGTGATACTGCTTTCAGTGCCACAAATTTGGTTTCCTTTGTAAACACAGATTGAAAACTCATTAGTTCACTCATCTCCTCAGTAGTTTCATAAATTCTTCCTTTCTTTTTTAACTTGTTTATGCCATCCTTATGTTTCACTTTCCCATTTATGTATCTGTAGAAGAGTTTGGGTTCTTTGCATTTTCTTACTATGTCACTTTCAAAGTTTCTTTCTTCTTCTCTTCTTATTATACTATATTCATTCCTTGCCTTTCTTTATTCTTCTCTAGCATTTCCATTCAGTTGTCTCATCATTTTCTTCCATGTCCTGTTCTTTTTTTTGCTTCTACACACCTGGCATTATACCATTCATGTTTCCAGATTTTCACTTTATAACTAAGCACAAACTGTTGCACTCCCCTCTTTATACCTGCTTAGAAATATCTTATATTTTCTTGCACTACTTTACCTTCAAATAACTCTTTCCAGTTGATTTTTCCATAAAATCTATTAAGCTCTGCAAAGTTTACCTTAGCATAGTTCTGTCTCCCATTTATGTATTGTTCTTTCCTGTGCAACACTTTTTTTTCCTGTAGTACTATTTCTATAATCACATGATTGCTTTTTCCCACTGGGCTCAGACAATGTACGCATCGTCTGAGCATTGTCCACTTTCTGGAGTTTTTTGTAAGCACAAAGTCCAACTGTGATGGTTCTTCTTCTCCTTTACATCTTGTAGGCTTGTTCACCCACTGTCTCATTGTATTCACCATCATGGTTTGCATAAGTTATTTGCTCTATGACCCAACATTTTCTTTCACTTCCATCTCCTCCCAGTTAATTCCTTTAGTGTTGAAATTGCTTACTAAGAGCACTTTGTTACTTCCTCTATAGTATTTTTTGTTTCTAGTTGCATACTTTTAAATTTATTGGTCTCCTGTGTGTGTGTGTGTGTGTGTGTGTGTGTGTGTGTGTGTACTGCATGGAATAAACTTTACATATATCTGTGGTACCCTTTGCAGTGATGCTGCCATGAATGAGGCTTACCTTCGCAAGAATGGTATCACTCACATTCTCAATGCTGCAGGTAACACCTGTGGTCCAGCCCCAGTTAAAACAGGGAAAAGTTTCTACAAGGTTAGTATGATATATAAGCAAGTGTATGATAACCTGTACAGAGATCAAAAAGAATTTCCTATTATATATATATATATATATATATATATATATATATATATATATATATATATATATATATATATATATATATATATATATATACTCGTATATATATATATATATATATATATATATATATATATATATATATATATATATATATATATATATATATATATATATATATATATATATATATATATATATATATATATATATACTCGTATATATATATATATATATATATATATATATATATATATATATATATATATATATATATATATATATATATATATATATATATATATATATATATATATATATATATATATATATATATATATATATATATACAGTAGGGTATATGACAACTCAGTCATTACAACATACAACTGTAATAATGCACTGAAATTTTAATAAATATTTAATTGGAATAACTAACCAAAATTGGCATAACAAACTTGCTACTCATGCAAGCACCGGAATTTTAATAAAAATTTAATCGGAATAATTAACCTAAACTGGCAAGACAAACTCACTATTTCTGTGACCTCTGAAGTTCTAATAAAGATTTATTAAGAATAACAAACTAAGACTCGCAAGACTAACACACCTTTGTGTTAGTCTTTCAAGCCACTGCTCACCTATCCACCGCTTGTCCCTTCCTCCCTTTTTTCCTTTCCTTTCTCTTTCCTCTTATCTCAAACCTCCCTCCCTGTCACCTCACCTCCCCCTTCTCTGTCTGAGATAAGGGACAAGTGAGTGATACTTTGCTCTCTCTCTCTCTCTCTCCCTCATTAATTTTATGTGATTTTCGCTTCATCCTTTCTCGTTGTTTCTCACTTGTATATGTAATTTATTTTCATTCTCAATGAGTCTCATTCTATTTAGCAATCCTTAGGATTGTTCTTAGTTTAGAGAGAGAGAGAGAGAGAGATGGCTCCATCTTAGGCAGGATTTACTTCATGTATATGCAAGATACCGACAGTAGGTAAATGTGACTAATACTTGTCAAAGCAGCGTGGAACTCAGGGTGATAATGCGTGAAACTCAGGATTGTAAGAATTTATTACCAGGCGCTAAACTCAGGAGGGCACTATATATATGTATTGTGTTATCTCAGGTGTAGTAGTGCAAATGTGCTAATTCTGATGTATTTTTAAAAAGATGTAATTTTTGTTATTTTTTGGTTCTCTGTAACCAAGTAATTTTTTTTTCAAATATGTTCTTCAGTCACCATAACACCTATTTGCCATAATGAATATTACTCTGGAACAAATCATGTTCATTGTCATGTGCTCTACTATATATATATATATATATATATATATATATATATATATATATATATATATATATATATATATATATATATATATATATATATATATATATATATATATATATATATATATATATATATATAGATAGATAGATAGATAGATAGATAGATAGATAGATAGATAGATAGATATACACAATTCATTTTTCATCTTTTTATTTTATTCTTATTGAACATACTAGGAGAATAATGACTATTTAATGAATGTGTGATGAACATTTTATTGTTGTGTTTAAATATTTAGTGGCATTACCACAGAATACTGGTGAAATGTTAACTGCATTGAATGCCTTCTAATGAAGGGCGCTCAACACTTTGAGCTTGTGGCAGTTATTTTGCTGGATAGAATACAGGGTGAATCCATTAACTCAACATACCATTTGTGTTTACTGAATTATGTAGTTTTTATTATAGTGCAATGATTGAGATTATGATACAATTTATACTTAGATTTAAAACTAAGGGATAAGTATTGTTGCTTTTGGTATAAATCACACAAGGAGCAACATGGCAATATATTTTACCTTATTTTCCCCCGTCATCACTGCTTGGAGAGTAGGAATAAGGTGAACAAAGATGAGGGGCAGAGCCTAGTATCACACCTGGACAGGAATTTGAAGACAGAGAAAGAGTACAAAAAGAGCTTGTGGTATAGTAGAGGATGCCAAACCTCATTTCTAAAACAGATCAGCTACCACCAGAAATAACTGTAGTTCTAAGCTGTATATGATTTTGTTTTACTTGTGTAAAGGAAATTGTTGTGTGATTTGAAATATTCAATTTCAACTAAGTATGAACAGTGTAATTTTGTTTTAACAAATCATAAAAAATGGTTTGATCCTGTCATCAAACTTAGCCATGTAGATTGCCTTGCATTATTTTTATTGAAATTGAACAATATACTGATGTATCCTAAATTATTCCCTTAAACAAGGCAGTGCACTGAGGATGCATGAGTGTATCCAGTCTTCCCTTGGATTGTAAGTTGTGCTGAACAGTTTAGTCACCCCAGTGATTGAGTTATTGGTTTTCAAGGCTTCTTGTTAAGTGGTCATATAAATTTCTGTACAGAATACTAGATGCATATCAAACGATAATTACTCCCAGTGAGGTCTAAAGCACTGTTCAGGGGGTGCTGTGAACTTATCATTAAACCCAGCTGTGACCTCACTGAACGTTTCCCTTTGTGTCTCACAACACAAGGGGGTAGTCACAGCCTGCCCTCTAAAGACAACTCTCTTCCTCCACACAAAACTACAAGCACCTAATAACACACACACCCTTCACTCAAAAAATTTTAAAATCATGGCGACTCCTACACCAGCCTCGGAGTCCCCATCTGGGGAGGGGACCATAAATGTCCCCAGGTCGGACTGCCTTTCCGTCGACGACCCTAAGTGTCTTGACACCCCCCTCAACTTTTTCTTCATTAACTTCTGCAACATTCGCGGTCTAAGATCTAATTTTCAATCTGTAGAACACCACCTCTCCTCTTCTAAACCTCATCTTCTTTTCCTCACTGAAACTCAGGTGTCTGAGGCAACTGACAGTAGCCCCTTTTCTGTTCCCTCCTACTTTCTCTATCCTCATTTTCGATCCAAAGCTGGATGCTGCGTTTATGTGCGCAATGACTTAACCTGCTCTCGTGCCCACGCTCTTGAATCTTCCGAGTTTTCTACCATCTGTCTACGACTACAGAGTCATTCTCATACTAAATTTATGTGTGCTGTATACCTCTCTCCTAACTCCTCTGACTATAAGAAATTCTTTGACTACTTAACTTCCAAAGTAGAGCACATTCTGACCCTCTTCCCTTTTGCAGAGATCTCCATTCTTGGAGACTTCAATGTTCACCACCAGCTTTGGCTTTCCTCTCCCTTCACTGACCATCCTGGTGAACTAGCCTACAACTTTGCTATCCTCCATGACCTAGAGCAATTGGTGCAACACCCTACTCGTATTCCTGACCGTCTTGGAGATACGCCCAACATTCTTGACCTTTTCCTGACCTCTAATCCTTCTGCTTATGCTGTCACCCTTTCTTCTCCGTTGGGCTCCTCCGATCACAATCTCATATCTGTATCTTGTCCTATCACTCCAATCCCTCCTCAGGATCCCCCTAAGCGAAGGTGCCTCTGGCGTTTTGCCTCTGCTAGTTTGGGGGATCTGAGGCGGTATTTTGCTGATTTTCCTTGGAATGACTACTGCTTCCGTGTCAGAGACCCGTCTTTGTGTGCTGAGCGCATAACAGAGGTGATAGTGTCTGGCATGGAGGCGTACATTCCTCACTCTTTTTCTCGTCCTAAACCTTCTAAACCTTGGTTTAACACAGCTTGTTCTCGTGCTATACATGATAGAGAGGTGGCCCACAAAAGGTACTTAAGCCTTCCTTCACCAGAATCTCATGCACTTTATATTTCTGCCCGGAATCATGCCAAGTCTGTTCTCCAACTAGCCAAAAACTCCTTCATTAACAGAAAATGTCAAAACCTTTCAAGATCTAACTCCCCTCGTGATTTCTGGCATCTAGCCAAAAATATCTCCAATAACTTTGCTTCTTCTTCTTTCCCTCCTCTACTTCAACCAGATGGCACCACTGCTATCACATCTATTTCTAAAGTTGAACTCTTTGCTCAAACCTTTGCTAAAAACTCTACCTTGGACGATTCTGGGCTTGTTCCTCCCTCTCCTCCACCCTCTGACTACTTCATGCCTCGTATTAAAATTCTTCGTAATGATGTTTTCCATGCCCTCGCTGGCCTAAACCCTCAGAAGGCTTATGGACCTGATGGGGTCCCTCCTATTGTTCTCCGAAACTGTGCCTCCGTGCTTGCACCTTGCCTAGTCAAACTCTTTCAGCTCTGTCTGTCAACATCTACCTTTCCTTCTTGCTGGAAGTTTGCCTACATTCAACCTGTTCCTAAAAAGGGTGACCGCTCTAATCCCTCAAACTACCGTCCTATTGCTTTAATTTCCTGCTTATCTAAAGTTTTTGAATCTATCCTCAACAGGAAGATTCTTAAACATCTATCACTTCACAACCTTCTATCTGATCGCCAGTATGGGTTCCGTCAAGGCCGCTCTACTGGTGATCTTCTGGCTTTCCTTACTGAGTCTTGGTCATCCTCTTTTAGAGACTTTGGTGAAACTTTTGCTGTTGCCTTGGACATATCAAAAGCCTTTGATAGAGTCTGGCACAAAGCTTTGATTTCCAAACTACCCTCCTACGGTTTCTATCCTTCTCTCTGTAACTTCATCTCAAGTTTCCTTTCTGACCGTTCTATTGCTGCTGTGGTAGACGGTCACTGTTCTTCTCCTAAATCTATTAACAGTGGTGTTCCTCAGGGTTCTGTCCTGTCACCCACTCTCTTCTTATTATTCATTAATGATCTTCTAAACCAAACTTCTTGTCCTATCCACTCCTATGCTGATGATACCACCCTGCACTTTTCCACGTCTTTTCATAGACGTCCAACCCTTCAGGAGGTAAACATATCACGCAGGGAAGCCACAGAATGCCTGACTTCTGATCTTTCTAAAATTTCTGATTGGGGCAGAGCAAACTTGGTATTGTTCAATGCCTCAAAAACTCAATTCCTCCATCTATCAACTCGACACAATCTTCCAGACAACTATCCCCTCTTCTTCAATGACACTCAACTGTCCCCCTCTTCTACACTGAACATCCTCAGTCTGTCCTTTACCTATAATCTGAACTGGAAACTTCACATCTCATCTCTAGCTAAAACAGCTTCTATGAAGTTAGGTGTTCTGAGACGTCTCCACCAGTTTTTCTCACCCCCCCAGCTGCTAACTCTGTACAAGGGCCTTATCCGTCCATGTATGGAGTATGCTTCACATGTCTGGGGGGGTTCCACTCATACTGCTGTTCTAGACAGGGTGGAATCAAAAGCTTTTCGTCTCATCAACTCCTCTCCTCTAACTGACTGTCTTCAGCCTCTTTCTCACCGCCGCAATGTTGCATCTCTAGCTGTCTTCTACCGCTATTTTCATGCTAACTGCTCTTCTGATCTTGCTAACTGCATGCCTCCCCTCCTTCCGCGGCCTCGCTGCACAAGACTTTCTTCTTTCTCTCACTCCTATTCTGTCCACCTCTCTAACGCAAGAGTTAACCAGTATTCTCAATCATTCATCCCTTTCTCTGGTAAACTCTGGAACTCCTTGCCTGCTTCTGTATTTCCACCTTCCTATGACTTGAATTCCTTCAAGAGGGAGGTTTCAAGACACTTATCCACCAATTTTTGACAACTGCTTTGACCCTTTTAGGGACTGGCATTTCAGTGGGCATTTTTTTTTTATTTGATTTTTGTTGCCCTTGGCCAGTATCCTTCCTACATAAAAAAAAAAAAAAAAAAAAAAAATGACAAAGATCTAAGGAAAAAAAAAATAACTAAAAGTTTATTTGAAAGACATGTCATTCTTTAGTAATTTCCAATCTTGATTGATTAGCCCAATCTTCTGTGTCATCCTGTCCTTGTAAATAAAAGTAAATGCTGGATTATATGAACTTTCAGGACCAGTCACTTGTATACCTGGGGCTGAACCTCATTGATCTTCCATTCATCAATATTTCTGTACACTTTGAAAAGGCATCAGCTTTTATTGAAGAGGCACTCTCATCAGGAGGTTAGTAATTAGAATTTACCTTAATGTTATACCTGATATAATTTTTTTCACATTGTTTAATTATTTATTGCATTAATGACAATAACACAATATAACATAGTGACATTGATGGAACAACAAGGAAGAGTCACAAGCATGTGGTGAGAGTCGCCATGCGCATGTGTGATGGTGCCATTGAACTTGGATTGGCTGCCAATAACAAACTGCTATTACTCACCATTAACACTCTAATTTAAAATTTCCTTCATAAGCCAGATAATGTCTAATATAAAGGAATATGATAACTGTAGCAGTTATGACATGAATACATAGATAGTAACACTTATAGAAGTAAAAAAAGATGGTCACTGCTTGACTCTGGAGATCTGGATATTCTACAAATGACATAAGTCACAGGTTGAAAGCAGTGATAGTCAAAGGGAATGTGGGCCTGAGGTGAGATTATCATGTGATGCTGCACATCTGAGACAAAATTAGTTTTGCATAGAAAATACAGATTTGTTTTTTTTGTTTTTACCCCCAGGTTAAAAAATGTCATATACTAAAAAGTATGAGAATCAGCTTTTGTTCACTTTAATGACAATTAATTAATATCTATATGTATCATTACATATGTACATCTAAGACATAGTTTAGCAGTCCAAGTGAGTAATGAGTGGTGGTGACACATCACTCAGTAGGTGGAGGGAGACCAGATGTTGATTTATTAATGCCATGTATGACTGTGAATGTGTCACTTGTAGCTTGAGACACAAGTATCACAGAAAATATTTATTCTGACCAATTCAAGAGATGAGCTCCTTCTTCACTTGTAAGCTTCTGGTGTCCCACCATGATGATCAGGAGTAGAGCTGTGGAACTTAAAAATAAATTAATAATAAAATGGGAATTATGGATCATACGAATGGTCAGCAGTTGGTGCACTCACATCGCCAGCTCTGCAAACACTGAAGATGAGTGCATTAGTGGTATGTGCAGTGGGCTGTGTGCCTGCTGTATGTGTGATAGCTCCCTATCATCAACAAGGTAATGTATACCAAAGATGAATCTACACTCACATTCTTGTGTATGTAGATTGTTTTGTGTTTTATATTTAGATTTCTTTTGAGATCACTGTTTATTGTTGAATAACTGAAGGCAACTTTCCTCACTTACCAGCTGGTAGAAGTGTTGTGACCTCATTTTTTGCAAGATAGTGTCTGGTCATGGTGACACTTTTCCTAAATGGCACCCAGATGGGTGGCAAATGATCCCTGTGCCTCATCTGCTCTGTCTGCTCTTGTATCCCCAATGAGTGGTCACCATTGCTAGTACAAAAAGTGATAAATGATCAGGTATGTTATATATCTATATTTGGATGCAAATGTTTTGGTTGCCAGAAACATAACTCATTAATCTCTGGGTTCTTCATTTCTTTGTATGGGAAACTGCTGCTGTTAATAGAACCAAACTTCTTAAATTACTGTGACTCCAGCTTTGAAAATATTTAATGACTGCTACTTTTGCACATGAGCTTCCTTGTGAGTGGCATGCAATAGTCTAATGACATCATGAATTTCATCTGTCCTTAGTGAAGATTTTTAAAATTTTAAAGCATTTCAGAATAGTTTTGAATTTAGGAGCTTTGAAATTTGCATGAAATGATTGCTTTCAATTATTGATGATTTTCAAAACTGCATGACTAATTCCTCAGTGACCCATTATTTTTGCATGCAGGCAAGGTGTTGGTACATTGCCGACAGGGGCGGTCACGTTCAGCTGCCATTGTAGCAGCTTTCCTCATGATGTGTCGAGGAATGACAGCTGCTAATGCTCTCACCATGCTCAGGAAAAGTAAGTCCCCTTAATGTGAGAAACTGGTCTTTCCTAAGTTTGCTTCTGTTTTCCTCATGTTTTCTTGGAAATTTTTGGATTGTTTGAGTGCATCCTTAATTTTTCCGTGCATTCTTCATTTCACTATACAAAAACTCATTATGCAAGCACTATTAGAGGAACTTAACTACTTGTATTATAGATTTTCTCCTGTAGTTAGCTCAAGTCTTGGATATCCACTTTTTTCCATTCCCTTTCTCATTGCACTTTTTTTTTATTGCAGGGATATATTATACTGGGTAACTTAAAGCTGTAATGTGTCAGGTAGGCAATGATGGAAAAATGAAAGGGCAAGACTAAGTGAAGTGTTGACTATATACCCTGTTACTTTGCTTTAATGGTTTTTCTATACTAAGATATAAAGGAATGCTTTGAAATGTGACTGTATGTATGTATAAGCTGAGAGCTTCCAATCTATGACATGAAGTGTCAGTGCTGTTACAGCAATGAAGATCATGATGTACCCCTGTTTATTTTTCATATCAGTCAATACTTCAGAGTAAAAAATAAACTATTAATAATAATAATTCATAGTCTACTTGCCAAGAAAGCTACAAATATATGTACAGATATACCATAACAAATTGACTTGGCTTACAATTATTTCTTAATAGGTAACAATTTTATTGAAAAGCTAAAATCAAGATAAAAAGAAAAAAAACATACTTTCCTATAAGAAACAGGGAATAACCAACCAGATTATCCTACATACACTGAAATGCAAATATTCCTTCATCTTCCAGAGCGTGAGATTCGTCCAAACAATGGTTTCTTGCAACATCTGGCAAACCTCGACCTCAATCTTTTTAGAACGAAGCTAGAAAAGATGAGAGAAGAGTGTTCCTCATCTTCCTCCTCATCGCCATCATCATCAGCATCAGCATCACGGTCATCATCACCATCACCTAACTGTGAGGAAACAGAAAGTGAGTCAGACAACAAGGAGCAAAAGAATAGTAAGGAGGAGAGTGAGAAAAAGAGTGAAAAGGAGGATAAAAAAGAGAAAGAGGAAGAGGATGAGGAAGAGAGTGAAGAGGAGGATGAGGAAGAGAGTGAAGAGGAGGGTGATGAAGAGAGTGAAGAGGAAGAGGTGGTGGTGGAAGAGGAGGAGGAGGAGGAGGAGGAGGAGGAGGAGGAGGAGGAGGAGGAGGAGGAGGAGGAGGAGGAGGAGGAGGAGGAGGAGGAGGAGGAGGAGGAGGAGGAGGAGGAAGAGAGTGAAGAAGAGGAGGAAAAGAGTGAAGAAGAGGAGGAAGAGGAAGAGAGTGAGGTGTGTGAGGAAGAGAGTGAGGATGAGGAGGAAGAAGAGAGTGAGGAGTATGAGGAAGAGAGTGAGGAGGAAGAGGAGGAGGAGGAGAGTGAGGAGTATGAGGAAGAGAGTGAAGAATATGAGGAAGAGAGTGAGGAAGAAAGTGATGAAGAGGAGAGTGAGGAGGAAAGTGATGGTGAGAGTGAGGACAGCTCTAATAATAATCATCAATGACACTTTGCATCCATTAGGTTGGCTCCCTTTCCTTCATGGCAGCTCTGAGTTGCCGCCAAAAATAAAAGACGTAGTCCATTAGTTATTATAGCCAGTAACCAAATGCTCAATGTTTCACAGTACAATACAGGTTTAGTTAGTACTGCTGTAGAGGAGTTTCAGAATAAAGGCCATTAACACCTGCTGTAGAACACGTAATGAACACTAACGTTGCTGTAACTAATTACTATGTAACAAGGACACAAGGAAGAAACTTAGTCTGTGTTGCATTTTCCTCCTGACTCCATTGGTCATTGAGGGATTCCATGCATATTGTCTTTTTCATAAACCTGCCCTTTCATACTTCTTTGTTTTTGTGTTGGGTTTGTGCAGTGTTTATTCCTTCCATCCAGTTATCTCACTCTTGTAATGATTCACAAAGGTGAGACTATGAATCTTGAGACATCTGGCAAGCAGTAGTTGACTGCAGTGCCTTTGCAAATCAGGGCCAGGATTATCAAGCCTAAGAAGTCCTTACAGACTCCCACAAAGTGTCATGAATGATCTAATTTTGCACTTTGAGTTACAAAAGGTGAAAGGATGTCATAAGAATGAAAGCATTTCTTAGGGGCACTGGGAGAGGCAACATACTGGACCAATAATAATGTTGCCTTCCTCAGTCAAGAACCTTTTACCCATGAAGAAATGTTATTAATGTGTACAATGTTAAATAAAAAGAATAAGAAAAAATACTAGATTGGATCATGTGGAAATTTTCTGTGGAAATTTTCTATAGGACAAACCTAACTATCAGTGAGACAGCTGATCAAAGGGAGAGGAGCACTAACAACACTGGCCTGGGAAAGCTTTATGGCTATAGTGTTTCTTTTGGGGGTCTTGGCAGTTAGCTTTTTGTTCCATCCCTTATCCTTCCATGTCCTGACCATCTTGATTTTTCATGATGTATTATTTTTATGTTGCAGTGGTCCCATGTAAGAGACAGATTTCAGCAAAAAATTTTTAAAAGACAGAATCTGATATGAATGACCTCTTTCACATGAGATTTGTGAGTCTGTGCACAAGGTGTCAGTCAGCATGGATACAACCCTGCAAAACTCTCTCTCTCTCTCTCTCTCTCTCTCTCTCTCTCTCTCTCTCTCTCTCTCTCTCTCTCTCTCTCTCTCTCTCTCTCTCTCTCTCTCTCTCTCTCTCTCTCTCTCTCTCTCTCTCTCTCTCTCTCTCTCTCTCTCTCTCTCTCTCTCTCTCTCTCTCTCTCTCTCTCTCTCTCTCTCTCTCTCTCTCTCTCTCTCTCTCTCTCTCTCTCTCTCTCTCTCTCTCTCTCTCTCTCTCTCTCTCTCGACACATGACTTATCTTGCAAATAAAGAAACAAGCTTGGAAAAAGAAGGAAGGAAAAGACAAAGAAATGAAAAAGAATGTAAGTTTGTTTTGTGTGTGTGTGTGTATGTGTGTAATTCATCACAGTGTTGAAGATCACGTGCTGGACTTGTGGTCATCACTTTTATCCTCCTGGTGAGAATTCAGAGATTATGTAATGTGTGTGTGTGTGTGTGTGTGTGTGTGTGTGTGTGTGTGTGTGTGTGTGTGTGTGTGTGTGTGTGTGTGTGTGTGTGTGTGTGTGTGTGTGTGTGAAAAATAAGCAGCAATTAAATCCCTTGCTCTGGGCTTGATACATGAACAATTATGTAATGGATATTAATGATAAAAGAGGCATACATAGTATTTGGAAACAACAATACATGGATATGCTATAGTAAATGTGTCTTGAAAGGGATCACTGTATGTCTTATCCTAATTTGTTGTATTATCCATGATGGTCTTTTTGTGACAGTTGTGCCCTTTAATCCCTTTTTGCAGATTTAATTTTACTTCCCTGCTGTATATTCAATGGTCACACTACAAACTCCATTGGATCTTATGTTTCAAACATAATACATTTGTTTATCTTTGTTTTTGCTCTCTACACACACACACACACACACACACACACACACACACACACACACATATATATATATATATATATATATATATATATATATATATATATATATATATATATATATATATATATATATATATATATATATATATATATATATATATATTGTATATTGTATTGGTGCTTTTATTGTTTTCATATTAATTTTATTTTGCTCTGGAACAAAATTATATGAAGAATTTTACATTTAATTTCAATAACATAACTCTATTTTTATGTAGGTTTTGTTCATGTTAATTATTTTATCACCCATGAGATCAATGAACATTTCTGACCTTTGCAGTTTTCAAGATTATGGTAATATTCTGTAAATCTCAGTCTAATGTATGAATTAATGTATTCTTTCTTAAAAATGGTTATGGTAATACTGTATCTCCTTACTTAACTTATTCCTTAGTGTTGGTTTTCTGTTCTATTGTAATCTAGTATAGTGTGTAGTTTGTGTCAATACTGGAGGAATTTTGTAGTGACAAACATCTAATTATGCACTCTGATTTTGTCAATGATCCCATTCAGACTACATAGTCTTTAAAACTGATGCATCTACATGAAGGGTCTGTTCAAACATTATCAATGTTATTTTCTCAGAAATATGATGGAGCTGAGAGTTGAGAATGGTACGAGGTGTAATGGCAAATATTAATTTGCATATGTAATTTTCTGCAGCCTTACCATATGAGACTCACAAGAACCTTGCCTGACTGAAAATTCCAATGAAATTGTTTCAGTTTGAGAGCCAAGAGGTAAATGAAATGCTGTGGGTA
This sequence comes from Scylla paramamosain, assembly GCF_035594125.1. NCBI lineage: Eukaryota > Metazoa > Arthropoda > Malacostraca > Decapoda > Portunidae > Scylla > Scylla paramamosain. Next base: position 24,806,455 of record NC_087155.1, on the reverse strand, counting down.
ATCCATCCAAAACAGGATAATGTTTACATCATTGGAAGAGCAATTATATCAGTTGTGTGGAGTCACAAGGAATCTGCTTTAAAGATGAGAGTTGAAACCCAAAGGATGAGGAACTTTTTTTTTCCTCTAGCTTTAAATTGGATAGTTTTTGAACAGATCTCACATACCTATAGGAATGGAGGGACAGAATTACAGTAAATAGGGAAAGGTTGTAAATTTTAAAATATCAGTAGCAATAAATTACAGAAGATTCATTTTTTTGCAGGTTCTGCTTTCTGGGAATAAGGTAAAATTTTAATCCCATGAATACTGTGAATTAAATCCATTACCCCAATACAGCTGGCTCCTTACTAGTCATTTATCCCTAGTTTTTTTTTTTTTTTTTTTTTTTTTTTTTTTTTTTTTTTTTTTTTTATGATCTGTAATTGTGTATTCCTCTCCCTCCCATAACAAGCACATAACATATAAACTTACCAGCATAAAACATACCCCAATATAATGAAGACACACATTATAATGATATATGTAAAAGGTCCTATGATAATGCTCCTCATGGAGAACCTACAATGGTGCCTCCCTCTAGATGTCATTCCTGCATCCACCCCTTCCACTTATGTATGTACCCTTTCAATTGCTGTGTTTTGCTTTTACTTTCATGAGAAGCCTTGAGACACAGTGTCAAGTGGCATTACAGTGACATATGCATTCTTCTAAAAATCTAATGCTGAATGCAGCACTGCAATCTGATAACTCACTATTACATGACTCTGATGCTATGAGTGAGTGTGACTGTCACCATTGCATTATAATGTAGTAATAATTAGCTGAGAGTCTGTCAGCCCCTTAAACCTTACTGGATTCCTGTGTACAACATTAGTAATGGATATTGTTTCTCAATAAATGTTAGTATTGCTCAGGTATCCTACAGGTTGTCACAATATATAAAGGTAGTCATGTTATGAAACTTATGACAAAAAAAAGAGATTAACAGCTAAACCCAGACTGGATCTGCAGCATCATTGTAACAGGAATCCTGAATACTTTTAAGAAATAAATTTCATGAAGGAAATACCATCCATTTTCTGAATTATTTTAGTGTGATGCTGAATTACATTATTTTGCCTTGTAGTTTCTCACAATAAACTAATGTGTATTTGGCACTATGCAAGTAGAAGGATCAACTATCTTTTCAAGTCTCATATTGATGTCAGTATTACACTGCATCAGTGCAATATATATATATATATATATATATATATATATATATATATATATATATATATATATATATATATATATATATATATATATATATATATATATATATATATATATATATATATATATATATAATACCTTATCACTCCTCTGATTATTTTTAAATTTTTAAATTTTAAATTTTTAAATTTGTGGCAAAGAAAATTTGGAAAATTTGATTGCAAAGTATTACTACCATGCCAATGTTAGTTGGCTAGGCAAGCATTCTCAAACTCAAACTAGCTTGTTGGCCCATTGGTTCATTATTATAAAAAATCAGGCAATTTTTTTTTTTATTCTAATATAAAGGTTATTGAAATATGCTTCCAGTAAAATGGAAAGAAATTGTAAAATTTATCATTGTAAAGCTAGACAGTGCAATACTTAAATTAAGGACTTACAAAACAAAACAAGAAAGCATCTTTGTATGCACATTTAATTATATGCTGCACTGTCTCTCAACTGCTTCTCATTAAGTTAAAATAATTTTCTGCCCTTATAAACCATGTATGCTCAATGAAATACATTAATACTTGTAGTCACCAACAGGTTGATGTAAATATGTGGAATGGTCATCCTTGTAATACTTACCATCTGATCGAGTGGCGTGATCCAGTGCCCACTCCCATGTGTCTCACCTCACTGCCACCATTTCACCCCATTCCTCTCTCTCTCTCTCTCTCTCTCTCTCTCTCTCTCTCAAGTCATCATATCATCCTACCCATCAACGTAATACGAATTATGTCATACAATAATAATTAAAGAAGTTAGTTAATTGACAGCATTTTCATTGAATAACCTTAGTATAAATACAGCTTTGATCGCTGCACCAGTAAAACATACCCAGCCTTCACATGCGAATGTGAAAACTGTAGTAAAAGTCCATGGAAAGAAAGAAGGCATAAAGTATATGGTCGCAACACTAAAGGGAAAAGAAAACATAGATATTAGTTATTTTGTTTCAATAAGGGCCCTTTCACACGGGCGGTTTCGTGGCGCGACTCTGCAGCACTGCCGAGTCGCAGGGAAGTGGCTTCCAAATTATTTAGATTTTGGTTCCACCACTACCCAAATGCCACCCCACCCGATGATGTGGTAAGTCACGAGAGTGGCCAGGTATGCCATTCACCAACCTTGCCACTCCCTCACACATCTATCTCACCGCAAACATCTATATGCCTCAGAAATGTCTCCTACTAGCAGCAGAAGCTTCTCTACCATCACCTATTTGTTCTCATAAGAGACTACATGGAGATAGGAGAGAAGGAAACAGAGCGAGTTATATATATATAAAAAAAAAAAAAAAAAATATATATATATATATATATATATATATATATATATATATATATATATATATATATATATATATATATATATATATATATATATATATATATATATATATATTTCTGAATGTAGTATGAGCCAAACATTAATGGATCTAGGGTAATTAAGCTATTATTATTGCAGACAGTAAATATTAATTTCATTATATACGAGTACATGCCTAAGTGCATATATCATTAGTTTTTACTATATGTGCATGTATATTTCGCCATTTTTAAGTGCATAGTTATCCTAAGTATTCCTCAAGTGTGTTACATTCAAGAGTTCGGACACTGTGTTGACGGCTAGGTTGTCACTGTATGATGATGCAACTTTCAGAGTTCAGCCCCAGTGGATGGAGGAATTTGTGCTGTACTGAGATTATATGGAGGTAGAAAAAAGTGACCAAATGTATGAAAAGGTTCTTGATTCATTATTGGCAAATTAGGTCTTAGATTTCAGCATGAGATCTGACAGAACTTGAGAGGACAATAAAAAAAAAGCGACACTGCCAGAACCGGTTACAAGAAGAAGAAGAAGCGAGCAATCAGCTGTGAGGAGGAGGGGCGTTATCAGCTCAGTTGGCTGGTGCATGTCTGTGATAGTGTGGGTTTGTTCCTCACGCACGTACTCTCTCGAAAATGGTTGAAAGTTCCGTTCAGAGCGATGCTGATGACAACAGTCAGCAGGTGCCCTCGGTTGACGTAATTAGTGGCACAGTGGAGCCGCATAGTAATGATGCAGAGGTGAGTGTTGTGGGACAGAGAAGTGTTAAACAGTCACATGTTAATCAGTCACGTGTGGGTAGGAAGGCGTCTTGATAGCAGTGGCATTGCTTATTTTCCAACACAATATATAAAGTTATGGAGAGCGTGATACCCCGTCATGATCAATTAGTCCATGCCCCTCATTTGATTTCTGATCTATTTTCTTCAGCTGCTGATTTGCCTAGTCATTCAGTGTAACACATTTATGGGATCAGAGTTGGGAGTAAAGATGGGCCTGTCACGCCAGCAATATTAATTACATTTTGTTTATGCAATTTTGCCTTGTTTATTGATGAAGTTTATTCAGTATACATGTGATATAATTTTAATAATTTTTCCATATACTAATCACTGATACATGTGCACTTCACACATTGAGCTGTGCAGAATTATGTTAGTATTTTTCTTTGCAGGGTCATGAAGAAGAGATCAGTGGATGTGGGGCAACATATTGCTGCAATCCAGAATGGGGCCCTTTTAGATTCATTGCTTTGTTTTTCATGTGCTTTCTTGGTTTTGGTAAGCTTGCTCTTTGATTTTTCTATTTTATTCTTTTCTTATTATATATTGTTTCCTTGTACTGTGCTGATTATAGTCACATATTAAAAATAAATAAATAGATAAAATAAAATAAAAGAGGAAGATAAAGAAAACAAACATGGGGAAAGATTTTCAAGAAAAATTAATACAATTTTGAAAAAAAAAAAGTAAAAAGTACTACAGTACCACCAGGGATAGAACAAACACAAGAGCTGATTATTCAGATAAACAACTACAAATGCTTCAGATTCCTACCAGTCCAGATATAATTACACTGAACTACTGTTAATTCCAATATAAAATACAAATACTCATTCCATTCTTATTGTTGTTTAAAATATATTTGGTAGATAGGATATGCAGTTAACACTCGTTCTCTGCAAACAGCTTAAGAATACAAGTTTTCAGTCTCTGCTTGTTATAAGTATTTTATTTTCACTGTCAGACTCATCAGTTTGTTCTAATAATTATGCTTATATGTCAAATCTTGATGAATTATGCTCTTGAGCAGTAGAGGAGCAAAAATTTCTGATTCTCAGAGTGATAGCATGTCATGGTGATCAGCAGATGTGTGAGGTCTGATGAGAGATTTGGCTTGTATGATGTCACAATACTCATTTCTGCTCTCCATTTTTTCAACACATCTCTTGCAAGAGAAAGTTGTCTTTTTTGTCTCAATGATTTAGGCATTTTGGTACCTTCAGTGTGATTGTAGTATGCCAGCAGCTTGCAAGGTAGTGGGGGGGGAGAGTGTGGATGGGACATTGAAAAAAACTCCACTCTCTTTAGAGCCATGAGGCTCACTAAAATTTACATGGTGGTTCACAAAAATCTAGGTTGCTGGATAGAGGTATATTTTGAACAATTTTTATTAAAATTTTTGCAGTTTTTTCACAACAGAGAAAGACTGGTATGTGAATATGTAGTATCATGCAAGACAAAAAAATAACAGTGAGGTTCATATTTCAGGCAATAACTGTACACATATCATGAATATAACTATTCAACTTTGTAAGAGTCTTATCGGATGGTGTAGCAATGCCCCACATTTTTCTTAGAAAAATTATATTTTGAGTCTCATCGCCTCCTCTTTTGGACAGTCTCTTTAAAATCATAAAACCTTAAGAAATAGGACATGTTATTTGTCCATGTACAGGTCAGGCACAGTTGACTTTCTGCAGTTATAATTTTCTCACATTTTCCACCCATCATCTTTATTATGTAGTGGTTTTAATGTGTCAGGGAGACCAGTCATGAGTGAAAAAAACTGAAAAAATAAGAACTGCTGTCATAGTGCCATTCCAAATAGAAGCAGTGGTAAAACTAAGAGAGATGGTAAGTTTAGTTTCGGAGGTATCTTGGTACTCTTCTTTTGAAACAGTTTTGTCACAGGAAGGAGGAAACACAGAAAGAGTTTATCAGTAAAAGGGATGAATGAATGAAAGTACTGATTAGTTTTTAATCAGTTATCATCACTACATATATAAACCTGTCATAGGTCTAGAATCTAAGATATGATTTTAGTTTATTCTCTGTTTTAGTTATAATCATAAGAGGAAGTGTGTGCTTGTGAACATCATAGTTGTCTATCTGTTTCAGGTTCTTACTTCTGTTTTGACACTCCTGGGTCCCTCCAAGATTACATAAAGGATGAAATGAAAGTAGACACTGTGCAGTTTGCTAGTCTTTATTCCCTTTATTCCTGGCCTAATGTAGTACTGTGTTTTATTGGAGGATTTCTTATTGACAGGTAAGTCTTCTGTTAATCCAGAGTTTGCCTTGCATTTGGCAAATTTGTGTTTCTGAGTGTCTAATGTGCTATAAAATTGTCTGATTGTTTAAGTAACAATACTATGATCTTTACTTAGTAGTAGAAACTGCATTTTATTATTGTTATTTTTTTTTCAGAGTTTTTGGTATAAGGTGGGGAACAATAATATTCTCAACCATTGTTACTGGTGGACAATTTGTTTATGCTCTTGGTGCACTTGTTAACCAGTTTTGGTTAATGCAGGTTGGAAGATTCATATTTGGGTAAGTAAGGTAGTGATTTGTATGGATGGTTGTATAAAGGAAATGTATTTTTACAGATAGCCGTATGAAGGAGATGAATGTTAATGTAGGGAATGTCAGTGTAGTGCTGAAACAGAATGGAGTGGAATATCCTTGTTTATATTTCTAAAATGTGATTGTGAAAATTTTTACCTCTTTTCTCTTCAGTATTGGTGGAGAATCTTTGGCTGTTGCCCAAAACACCTACACAGTCAGTTGGTTTAAGGGGAAAGAACTCAACACGGTGTTTGGCCTTCAATTAAGTATGGCTAGAGTGGGATCAACTGTCAACTTTCTGTCTATGGTGCCATTATATGAGTGGGTGCAGACATTCTCGGAAGGTTACCAAGCACTTGGTTATTCATTATTATTCGGTATGTATTTCTCAGATTGGTAGTATAATCATATTCTGTAGGTATAGGATACAAAAAAACATCAAGTACATACCTGTGTAAAAGTAACTATGAAATATGTCAAACTCTTACATAAAAGAGTTATTTTATCATTTAATGGTGATGAAGTGATTTAAAGGCATTGGTTACCTCTTTGATTGTGTCTGCATATATTTGAATGTCATTCATCATTATTAGTGACTGGCTTTTAAGCTTTACCATGAGTCCAAACGTGTAGAAATGATAATTACCTGTAATATGGAAGAAATTCAGAGTAATACTTTGTACAGAGTTTGTGAATGTTTTTTTTTTTTTTCCAGCTGGTATCACTTGTGTTTTCTCTCTTGGATGTGCACTGATTTTGGGTGTGCTTGACAAGAAACGCTCCGAGGCTCTGCATCTTGATGCAGCAAAATCTGGGGAAAAAATCAAGCTATCAGACATTTTAACTTTTCCAGCATCATTTTGGTTGATCTCAGTCATCTGTGTTGCGTATTATGTTGCCATTTTCCCTTTCATTGGTTTAGCAAAGTAAGTACTGAATTATTTATTTATGTGTTACATAATACAGGATATATTATGTACTTCAATCCTAAATCCTCTTGCTAGGCAGTCTCTCTCTCTCTCTCTCTCTCTCTCTCTCTCTCTCTCTCTCTCTCTCTCTCTCTCTCTCTCTCTCTCTCTCTCTCTCTCTCTCTCTCTCTCTCTCTCTCTCTCTCTCTCTCTCTCTCTCTCTCTCTCTCTCTCTCTCATACTCTGTCTCCAAGTTCTTCCTCCACCCTCACATGAACACTTGCATCCTTATTCTTTTCACTAACTTCATTCCTACACCATAAATTTATAAGAATGCCCGAAAGGGCTTCCCTATCCACCCACTGCTCACTCCATCCTCTATCCATAATGAGTTCCCATCCTTTTTCTTTACCCTTGCTACTCTCAGCACCACACCACTCCTCTTTCAGCTCCCTCCCACATCTCACTTATTTCCTTTCAGAACTATTCAAGTGTCTCTTGCACTCCTGCTATATCTGTTCTACCCTTTCAAACACTTTCTAGTACCCTTTTCCTTTACTTACCCACATTCATTCTATCTACATTTGTTGAAGCAAGTCTTAATATTATTTTATCCCTCCATCCCCATGGTGAGGTGGAACCTCCTCTCTGCCCATTGCCATGTTGTTCTCTCCACAGTGGTGCCACTTGCAGCTGGCAGAGTTAATGCAGTGCTCCTTTTGGAGGGACACAGTGCACCATACTGTCTATTAAAAAGCATATTTACATACACACAAAAAAAAATAAAAATAAATAAATAAGATAAAATAAAATAAATCCAGCATCCTAACAAGTGGAATTCATTAAAAATCTAAACTTATGCTAAAATCTTTTTAAAATAATATAAAAGGACAACCATTTTATTATCCACCATATTGTCTTTTAAAATGTTCATCAACAATTATTTTTTTGTAAACCCAGCATCGTAATAAATAGAATGAACAAACATGAGAGCTAAAATTTAATTAAGATAAATTTAAACAAATAAATATATTGATGGTAGTTGCAGTGGTGGTAACATTTTCATTTATTCCAGTTATTCCAAGCTTATGTAATAGTCATGGTTGAACACACTGAGGGATTTGCCCTCCACCATATACTACTGTATTAACATACGTGTTTTGTTTCTATTTAGTTTTGTTTGAGTATCAAATAAACTGTGATTATTAAACTACATCTGATGGTTTCCAGAGTTTTTTTCATGCGCAAGTATGATCTTGATGCAACCACTGCTAATTCAGTGAGTAGTGTGGTGTATCTCATCTCAGCCATTGCCTCCCCAATCCTGGGCAATCTGGTGGATCGCACAGGAAGGAATGTGACATGGGTGTTCATGGCTGTCTTGGTTACCTTGGGCTGTCATGCTGTGCTTACCTTCACCTTCTGGAGCCCATTTATTCCAATGGTAAGAATTCTGATTCCTCTCTTGCATTATGGAAATACATATGGTCCAAATAATTACAATAAGTGAGACAGATTTCTGTTATTATTATGTTATTAGAAAGAGAGAATATAAAAGTAAGGAATGTCAGTGTGGATGTCATTTTGGTGTATGGTACATACTTTGTTTACCCTGCACCATATTATTAAGATCTTTTCTTTCTTCCTCTGAGGCAAACCAGGATGAACACTTATTGGGTTATATTATTGTTATTATTATTATTATTATTATTATTATTATTATTATTATTATTATTATTATTATTATTATTATTATTATTACTGTTATTTTTGTTATCATTATTATTGATGATCTTTCCAGAGTATTTTAGGCCTGGCATATTCTCTGTTGGCCAGTGCCCTGTGGCCCATGGTTGCACTCATCATTCCCGAACATCAACTTGGCACTGCTTATGGCATGTAAGTTTTTATTTATACCACTTAAATTACATCTTGGCATCAGTTATTAGTCTTGATAACTGCAAAAGTTTTGAAGTGCTCTCTCTCTCTCTCTCTCTCTCTCTCTCTCTCTCTCTCTCTCTCTCTCTCTCTCTCTCTCTCTCTCTCTCTCTCTCTCTCTCTCTCTCTCTCTCTCTCTCTCTCTCTGAAACAAGTACTTTTGTATATTTCCTTGACTGTGTATGTGATTACTGTTGCTGAGATTTTGACATTGCTAAATTTCAGCATGCAGAGTGTCCAGAACTTGGGACTGGCTGTCATTAGCATCGTGGCAGGACTGATTGTGGACACAAGTGGCTACATGATGCTGGAGATGTTTTACATGATCTGGCTTTGCAGTAAGTTTCATACATTATTTCATATCTTTTATTATCTTTGTAGGTATGCACATGCCAATGAATTTCCACCAAAATTTACACTTATAACACAGTGCTTCTGATTTGGGTGCAAAACTCAATGATATTATAAAGTTGCATTTTTGAGGCAAGTGCAGATTGAAGGAGAGGAATATGTATATGTGTTCACTGCCATATTGGGATAGTAAAGTGATAAAACAAGGACAAGCAAGTTGCTGAATACTGCCCTGCTTGCAGATGATATGACCATAATTGCAGAGATCAGCTCATAGGAGCTTGTAAATGAGAGAGAGAGAGAGAGAGAGAGAGAGAGAGAGAGAGAGAGAGAGAGAGAGAGAGAGAGAGAGAGAGAGAGAGGAATGCAATTACAGGAGATTTTAGAGTCACCACAAATAAGATAAAACTTATAGGTGCTTTTCAAGGTGTTCTCCTCATGATGGTGTTCTGGGATTCAATTATGCAGTGTGTGTGTGTGTGTGTGTGTGTGTGTGTGTGTGTGTGTGTGTGTGTGTGTGTGTGTGTGTGTGTGTGTGTGTGTGAGAGATAGAGAATATCTGCTGAATAAAGAAGAATGGGTGTGTATAAAAGAGTTGAATGGAAAGCAATTGTGAATGCATGAATTTGATGTAGCCTTGAAAGCTTTTTTGTGGGTTTAATCACAACTGGGTGAGGTTATAATGATTGGGATGCACAAGTTATGCAGTTGAAACTTGATGCAGAGACCCAAGTATACTGGCATGGACAGCTATACAAAGTGTTGTCATGCTGTCCATTAAGTTTCATTCAGCATCCTAAATTTTGACATTCTTTCATCGCAACTTATTTCTTATCATAATGAGACTACTTTTGAAATTGTCACAACAGATATACTTTCCTAATTTATAAGACTGTAATATCACTTTTGCAGATATTTCCTAGGCTCTACTGAAACCTTTTAACAATTTATTCTTGTGTTCAGTTTTTAGTCAGGAGCAATCCTAAGTCATTAAAAATTCTATCAAACATTGGCAAGCATACTGTGAATACTCAGGAATGTCCTAAATAAGGTAATTGAAAATTAGTATTTTGAAAGCATATTAGGTATAGGGAATATAACAAGGGTGATGGAAGCAAAATTCTCAGGATCAGTGATCAGGATAGAACAAGAAATACAGCAGAACCTCAGTTCACAGACAATTTGTTCCGGGCCTTGGTTTGCAAACCAAATTGTTTGCGAACTAAAAGAATTTTTTTCCAATGAAATTAATGTAAATATAATTCATTTGTTTCAGCCTCAGAAATGTGGTATTTTTAGGTAATTATTATTATTTTTTTTTAGAATATAGAATGAAATTGAAACGCATATCCTTAATTACTCCTTCAATGTGATGAGACCTATGTAGGCTTCATAATTATATTCTGTTTTAGTTGTTGTTAAGTGATCCTATATTCTGGTTTGGCCCTAGCTAAATACTCCATATATTGTCCTTGAGGTTTTGTTGCTCCTTCCACTGCCCCTGTTCCCTCTAATCATGTAAATGAGCTACACCATGCCCCACCCTCTATCCAGAATGAGGAAGTCTCATTGACAGAGCCTACATCACAGTTTCCCCTCCTGTTGTTCCTCCCTTGTCCTCCATATCCCCCTATCCTCTTGATCCCATATTCCTCCACCAGAGAAGGGAGACTGTATGGGGGATATGGTTTCACACTCCCTGGTTCATTCCTTGATATCTTACCCTCCTCTCCCTCCCTCTTCCCTGCATATATCTCTCTCTCTCTCTCTCTCTCTCTCTCTCTCTCTCTCTCTCTCTCTCTCTCTCTCTCTCTCTCTCTCTCTCTCTCTCTCTCTCTCTCTCTCTCTCTCTCTCTCTCTCTCTCTCTCTCTCTCTCTCTCTCTCTCTCTCTCTCTCTCTCTCTCTCTCTCTCTCTCTCTCTCTCTCTCTCTCTCTCTCTCTCTCTCTCTCTCTCTCTCTCTCTCTCTCTCTCTCTCTCTCTCTCTGTGTGTGTGTGTGTGTGTGTGTGTGTGTGTGTTTGTGTGTGTGTGTGTGTTGATGTGGCTGGGAAGGTTGTCTTATCAGTCTTCAAGGTCAACACAACACAGACTGATGCTCAGTTACTGATGAATGCAGTTATTAATTCTCTTTTTATGCAGAGAGAGAGAGAGAGAGAGAGAGAGAGAGAGAGAGAGAGAGAGAGAGAGAGAGAGAGAGAGAGAGAGAGAGAGTCTCCCACATGCATAAACACACAGCTGCCCACTAATCTCTTATCTGATAA
>NC_087155.1:24787555-24790055 GCF_035594125.1 Scylla paramamosain | reverse complement strand
TAGAAAAATACTGCCACCATATTCTCAGCACATAAAAGATTACTGAAAGGGATGCATTGGGGTACTGGGAACCTTCTACATATTCTTTTCTCACTGTAAGGCAAGATATCTTACACACACACACACACACACACACACACACACACACACACACACACACACACACACACACACACACACACACACACACACACACACACACACACACACACACACACACACACACTACCACTAAACTATAGACCAGTATCAATGACCAACATTGTATATAAGATCTGTGAAAAGTGATAAAGAAGCAGTGGACAAAATTTCTTGAAAAATATGATATAATAACAGAAAAACAGTATGGTTTTAGACAAAAGCAATTATGTGTTATAAATATGACGAGCTTTTATTCAAAAGTGACTGATATAACTCAGGAGATGGATGGGTAGACTGTGTGTATTTAGACTTAAAAAGCTTTCAGCAAAGTTTCCCACAACAGGCTATTATGAAAGCTAGAAAATATAGGAGGATTAACTGGAAAAATAAAAAAAAAATGGATGAAAAATTACTTAAAGGGAAAAGAAATGAGAACAGTAGTAAAAGATGTAAAATTGAAATGGAGAAAAGTAGATAGTGGAGTATCACAAGGATCAGTGCTGGCACCAGTACTTTTCCTGATCTACATAAATGATATACCCGAAGGAGTAAAGAGTTACATGAGTTTGTCTGCAGATGAAGGAAAATTACAAAGACATAAGACTGTGAAATTTTACAAAAGGGTTTGAATACAATCTGGGACTGGAGTAAGAAATGGGAGATGAAATTTAATGTGAAAAAATGTCATGTAATGGAAATGGGAAAAAGTTAAAAGAGACCAAAATGGACATATAAAATGGGAAATGAAGAAATAATAAAAGTACAAGAAGAAAAAAATTTGGGAGTGATAATACAGGATAGTCAACAGTCAGAAAAGCATGTAGAAAAAATATTCAGAGATGCATATAAGTTGGTGAGAAATATTGGAACAGCATTCCATTTCATGGATAAAGATATGATGAGGAAGATAATTACCACTACCAAAGCTGGAATATGTTAAATCAGTGTGGTCTCCCCACAAGAAGAAACATGTCATAAAACTAGAAAGGATACAAAGGACAGCAATGAAGATGGTTCCAGAACTGGAGGAATTAACATATGAAGACAAGTTAAAGGAAATGAATCTGCCAACATTGGAACAAAGAAGAGAAAGGGGAGATTTAATACTGATTTATAAATTGTGGAATAAAGTAGAAAAAATTGATAATGAGAAACTGCTGCTAAAACAAGTAGTAAATACCAGATACACATGAGAACACAGCAAAAACTAAGAGAAGAAAGATGCTTGAATAACATACAGAAATATAGTTTCCCACAGATAAATATAGAAGTTTGGAACAAGCTAAGTGAGGAGGTAGTATTGGCAACAAGTGTGCACAACTTTAAGGAAAAACCGGACAAGTGTAGAAATGGAGACAGGACCACACCAGCGTAGCTCAGGCCCTGTAAATTACAACTAGGTAAATATAACTAGGTAAACACACACACACACACACACACACACACACACACACACACACACACACACACACACACACACACACACACACACACACACACACACACACACACACACCAGGCCAACACACCTGTGAAATGGGGTTACCAAGGGCTCCAAGAGAGAGATTAGAGTTTATGATATCTTGATATATGGTATGGCTAAGACTTTTAACACACCACACATTCCATCCCCTTTCAAAAGAGGACAGTAAATGCTCACACACACACACACACACACACACACACACACACACACACACACACACACACACACACACACACACACACACACACACACACACACACACACACACACACACACACACACACACACACACACACAGTGCTTGATAGCTTAATAGTATCATCCTTATTTGTAATCTGATTGCCTAATGCTTGTACATTGGTCACAATGCCAAGGTTTTCTTTTTATAAAGGAGTAGCAATTGCTTTATTGTCTTCCTTAAGATAGAGAATGGGGTGTGTAGTTTGTGAAAAAGCCATACTATTTATCAAAATATCATAAACTCTGAGCTCTCTCTCTGGAAAGATACAGTGTGTGTTCATCAAGACCATAGTGAATTACACACACAAAAAATGAATCAAATAAATAAACACAGATAAAAATATAATTCAATTTGAATTCATCTCAGCTTTATTGAGTAGAAGACCAATCCTTTTCCAACCACACTGCATGGAGATTAGTTATGTATGAAGTATTTAGGTTTGATGAAACCAAGATGAGTTTAATTATTGCATAAAAAGTAAATGTGGTAACAGAACAGCATGAGCTTAGATAAATTCATATACAGTACTAATGGGTTAGTAATAGTAATAAATATAGGTGTGTACATTATACTTATTATTAAAAGTTGTTGTGAGTATTTAATCACTTGTAAGTTGTAAGATATAAAGGAGT
>NC_087155.1:24702555-24782555 GCF_035594125.1 Scylla paramamosain | reverse complement strand
AAACAATGTGGAAGGAAGAAACAGCAACGTACTCTGACCTGGACAGAAGGTGAGTCTGTCTGCACTGAGCACATAACCTTCCTACCATAATGCATCTTCCTAGTCACTATCAGACATTTATATGTGTATTGAAGATGGTGCTCAGGCTATTCACATTTTCATACATATGTAAGGGGTCATATAACCATAAAGTCTCACATGCACAGATTCTGTTAAGGGTTTCAGAAACTGTGGTATATTGTTTTTGGTAATAATGTTTTAATAAAGCTTCAGATGAAAATTATATTTTGGCAGAATATGTTTAAGAATCCAATTTGATTATTGTCCTTATGGTTTATGACTAAACATAAATCATAAAGGTACTAATAAAAATAACCGAGATACAAATTGAAGGAAGATACAAGTTGTTATAGCGAGGCTAATCTGATGTCACAAAATAAACACTGCCCCTTAATTCACAAAATTGTGATGTGATGTAGTCTGTCTAGGTACCACCCCATAATGATTCATATGATGATGCCAAAGTGACTTGTCCATAAAGCAGTACTGAAATAATGTTAAGGGATGGCTATCTTTTGATAAGTGTAATATTTTAACTGTTTTGGAAAAGTAAGCCTTGTATTTATACATTTACAGCACTTGTCCATTTCTGCCACTGTGAAATTTATTATTGTATGTTTTACTATCATCAGTGGGTTTCAGGAGTCATGATCTATTGCATTTTGGCCATACCATTTTCATAAATTATCAAATAAAGATAATCTTCCAAAATATGCTTAATGCACAGATGTAATTGGTGTCACCATGGGAAGGTAAGGAAGGCTTTTTGGAGTTCATTGGCAGATAAAGTGTATGATAGGACTAACAAGAAAGGACTATGGGATATTCTGAAAGTATATGGAGTTGGATGCAGGTTGCTGGAAGGAGTGAAGAGTTTCTATGTAGTAAATAGCAAGGTATGTATGAGAGTTGGTGTGAGTTCTTCCCAGTCTGAGTAGGTTTGCGCTGGTTGTGTTATATTATGGTGCTTATTCAGTTTGTATATGGATGGTATAGTAAAGGAAGTGAATATGAGGGTTTTAGACAGAGGCCTGAGTTTGATCATTAGGGAAAAAAGGGTATGGGGATCTGAGTCGGCTACTATTTGCTGATGATAAAGCTCTGGCAGCTGACTCAGAGAGGAGGTTGAAAAGACTGGTGAAGGAGTTTGGGTGTATTTGTAGGAAGAGGAAGCTGAAAATAAATGTTGGTAAAAGATAAGATAAAAGTAATGAAATGCTCAAGAGAGAGAGGTGGTGAAAGGATGGATGTAAAATTGAATGGAAAATAGCTGGAAGAGGTGTATGTTTCAAGTATTTGGTATCAACATTTGCAGTGGGTGGAAGAGTTGAGACAGGTGAGGTGCAGGATAAAGGGAGCAGGAAAAGTACTGGGTGGATTAGTAAAAAAAGATCTTTAAACATAGGACACTAGATGAGTGTAAAGAAAGGGTTATATGAGGGAATAGTGGTGCCCACTGTGCTGTATGGTGCTGAAACATGGAACATGGGAGGTGGTGGAGGAGAAATGATTGAATGTAATGGATATTGAGTCTTTTAGAAGTATGTATAGGATAACATGGAGGGACAGAATAAGAAATGAAAAGATAAGAAAAACTGATGTTTTGAAATAACTGATTGAATGGGCTGACCAGTGTGTATTAAGATGGTATGGGCATGTGGAGAGAATGGAAGACAGTAAAAGTAATATAGAGAAAAATGAGGTCAGATGTGTGCAGTGAAAGATTAAGAATAAGGCCATGCCTTGAGTGGATGAAATGTGTGTAGAGAGCATTGAGTGAGAGAGGAATGACTGCTGCAAGCAAGTATGATTGTGCATGATAGAGGTGAAGAGCAACTGTGGTGAATGCATGAAAAGTGACATCTCATTGACCCTCGGGAGGGTGTGTGGGTGCACTTGGCAGGGTCCATTGGCATATGGACCCAGTTAAGGTGTGGGGCACTCGGTAGGAAGTACCCTACATCTGCTGTAGTCTAAAGATTGGAGTAGGCATGAAGTAGGGAATAGTCTCATTATGAAGGAACATGGGATGCATTATGGAAGTTGTGGCCAGCTGTGTCATGCCTAAGCACCTGGAGTGTAGTAGAGTTGTCCAAGACTAATCCTTCCAACAGGGGCTGACACAGCTAAGAGTGTGAATGCTGTATGTATGAGTGTGGTGCTTTGTCTTGGCCATCCTGTGGAATTGCTGGCCTGGTATTTAGATAGACTAAATTAAGGTATGAATGTGATGAAGTATTGCAGGTACCTCCACAGCCAGCAGTGTTGAGCAAATCAGCTACTACTGACAGGTCACAGGTCATTACAACCTTAAATAATTCTAAAACTTGCAATAATAAACTTTATGACTGTGGACAAAGTGCTTAAAATACAAGACTTACTTTTCTTTTTTTCTTTTGTGTAAGAAGGGCTCTTTCCAAGGGCAATAATCCTGAAAAAAAAAAAAGAGCCCACTTTAAGTGCGTCCCTCAAGAGGCCAGTTTGAAAGCAAATCTGGAGAAGTGTCTTGAGACCTCTCTCTTGAAAGACTTTAGACCATAGACAAAAGGAAATGCAGAAGCAGGCAGTTTCAGAGTTTACCACCAAAAGGAATGAAAGATTGAGAGTACTGGTTATGGTTAATTCTTACATTAGGAATGTGGACAAAATAGATGAGAGAAAGTAAGTGTTATGCAGTGAGGATGTGGGAAGGTCCAGCTAGCAAGCTGAGAAAAGAAGCTGGCATGAAAATAGCAACAGAAGAAAGCAAGAGATGGAAACTTGTGGGGGAGAGAGAGGTTGAACACAGTTCCCTCTTTCAAAAGGGAAGTTTTAAGACATTTCTGTGTATAATATTGAATTTGCTTTTGTTCTGTTCTCTGTAAGGCCTGGCACTTTCAGTGGGCTTTTTGTAGATTGTTTGTTTTATGGATACATTTATTTGCAAATGTAATCTTTCTTGTATATTAATACTTACTTTGGCTTACAAGAAATGAGTGTACCTGTTTCTTTATATGTACCATGAAAAGAATGTTTTGTAATGACTAAACAGAACTATCCCATAACTAAGATTGTGTATGATAATAATCATTATAATCATGCAACTCATAACAAGTTCTTCAAATTTGATGCACAATTTCTCAAAACAGTGAAGGTGGCACATTTGCTCTTTCTCTGCTAAGAATCTCATATATATAGATCTAGATATATGCATATTCCCCTACAGAGTTTCACAGTATTTTAGTTTCACAATCCTTGGATTTCATGCCAAGTCCTAAATTCTTACCATCCCAACCTTAGTGCATCATCTCCAAGTTTTGCACCTTTGTCACATATAGGTCACATCTTCCTATCATTGGAATCACAGATAGTAAAAATATATATGTATGTGCTATGTATTGTATACTTATTTATGTATAAAGATTTTTAAGGTTGATAAATCACTTGTTGGCCACAATACCATAAATAATCAAAATGGCTTGCATGCAGGACAGGAAGAAAGAAAGGCTGGAGTCACAGTATATTATAAAAACACACACAAACAAATGAGAGCCATTTCACTACTGCAGTAATGCTGCATCAACTGCACAGCATTGCATCATGCTGCAGGGGCACTATCATATATGTTATAGTATTAGTATTAGGTAGTGTGAAAATGTATAATTTTAATTTTTGAGGGGTTTCTCTCTGCCAGGTTGGAACCATAGTAAATTTTTTTTATCATTGCTTACAGTAAAACTAGAATGAATCATGTCTGATGCAGGGCAGTAGTGGAACTGAGCCACCACAGAGTGTTAACAACATGGTGCATCTTCATCTAGATCTTGCTGTTACAAGTGACTCTTGATATCTCCTGAGCCAGTTTCAGCCACACAGCTACATCATTCCACACAACACAATGGGTCACACAAACTGTATCATAATTAGTCACACCATTTGAAGCCACAGCACACCAGAACACACCACAGCCATCATGACACACCACATCACAACCCAAATCTCACCCTCAACACCAACCCACACTACACCACACATAATCTGCATCATGGACACAAAGCCACATCATGCCACACATCCTACCACCCACGCAAGGGCCCGAACCACACTTAGGCCTGGTTTACACTGGTCCATTTTTACGGTTTCCATCTTTGTACACCGTCCAGCAATGATGTCACCACAATGTCTGTTCAAATGATTGTAGTGGGAACCGAGTTCCATTTCTGCCTCAGTTTGAACAGACACCATCAAGCAGAAGAGATGAACAGATTTTAACTTTGTAAAGAGAGACAGGCACAGTGTTGTACATACTGATGTCTTGAATGTTTTAGGTGTGATTTTCAAGTACATGTAATTACTGAATTACAGCTTTTGTAGTGTATTAAAGCTACATTGTAAATTAAACATTTTTACACTTCATGGAAAAGAAGAGTGACTGGGGTCCCAGCCAGAGGTGTGGCAACACCACAAAGCTATGTAAACACAAACACATGGATGGACAGGACAGATTTCAACTTAACAAACTGCAGAAATACAATAAGCCTCATTCTGCACCTTGTGCTGGTGTGGGGACACATGACCACACCCATGCCACCCACATTCCATGGTGCGCCTTTCCCCTTGGGACATGACAGTCCCGTCCAACCTCGCCTTTGTCCCCTGGGACATGACACCAAGGCTCCGGCTGCCCTGCCCATCAACATGTGGGACTGAGGTCAACCCTCACCCCTTTGTCTCTGTGGTGCTCCAGCCTTCTTCACAGATGGGTGGGGTCCCAGGACCTCACGAGGTCCTTACCTCTCTGGCTGCATGACCTCCCTTCACCTCACAAGTCCCAGACTGACCTGGCAACCACCCCAGCATCATCGGTAGTCATTGTCCTGCTAGCCTCAGGCAAAGACACATGACTCCTGGAGGCTTCATTATTATCTTTTGTACAGTTTATTTATATTAATATAACGCAGCACCATTACAATTGTATTTCCTTGGCCACTCAACCTCTACACAGTACTAGAAGAAGAACCAGATTATCTAATACATAAAAATGGTGGCCACAGTGGGAGGAGTTGACGCTACCAGTCTTCCTAACCCGTGTCTTGCCTGTTCATTGCCAACTACTCCAGGTTACCTGCTAAGCCGTCACCAACGCATTTCTGCTAAGCCATCACTGATGCAAACTGCTATGCTACTACACATCTATGTTACTTTCTTCAGCTGCTTTTAGGGCCTCTTTCAAGCTTTTGCCAAGCCTGCCCCACCAGCCTGTTCCTGTACGATTTCAAGCCGTCACCAGTGCTCTCCCTGTTTCAAGTTTGGCCTTTTTAAGTCGTTACCGACGCAACTCGACTGCTTTGCTGCTGATCCCGCCATTCTAAGTCTTTGGATTTTATGCCATCAGACTTCACATCTGCAAGTTTTGGTGTTTCCTGTCCATGCAGTCTTTCCTGCTCGTGGCTTCCAGTGGATAATCTGCCACGATCCACCACACTTAAAGATTTTATCGCCATCATGTGTGTTATTTGTGCAGCATTATGATTTTTGCAGTGTATTATTGTTATTTTGTAGTTTATTTGTCATAGAAATGCCTTGTTCTCTTGTTTTAGGCCTCTAGTGTTGTCCTAGTTTTTTCTTGGCCTGTGATTCGCTGTACTGACATTACAGCTAGTGTGAGTTTTGTGATTGGCCACTGTGTGCTCTTTTCTGACATCACTGCTGTGTGAGTTTTGTGATTTGCCAGTGCATTCCCACTTTTCTGCCATCATTGTTCTGTGAGCCTTGTGACTGGCTATAGTGCATACATCATGTGTCTTACACAGATAAGTGCCTCTTTATGATGTGAATTATGTGCTTCAGTGCCCTTGCATCCCCCCATATGTTTTGTAAGCATAAGGACATGCCTAGAAGGGTGGCTGAGCATTGTACTGGTGTGGGAACACATGCCCACACCCTTGTCACTCACATTCCATGGTGCACCTTTCCCCTTGGGACTTGACAGCCCTGACCAACCTCACCTTTGTCCCCTGGGACCTGATGCCAAACCTCTGGCTACCCTACCCATCACCACATTGGAGTGAGGTCAACCCTCACCCCTTTATCTCCATGGTACTCCAGCCTGCTCCACAGCAAGGTGGGCTCCCAGGACCTCAGAAGCCCTTTACCTTTATGGCCACTTGACCTCCTTTCACCTCATGAGTCCCAGCCTGACCTGAGCCAGCAGGCCCAGCAGCCACCCCAGTATCATTAGTAGTCCTCGTCCAGCCAGCCTCAGGGTTGGACATGCAGCTCCTGGTGACTAATTTCACTTATTTATTATCTTTGTATAGTTTATTTATATTAATACAGCTTTATAACTGTATATCTTTGGTTACCATCCCACATACATTACGAGAAGAACCAGATTATCCTAGTACAACCTATGGTAATGTATTAATAACCGACAACCAGAAAATACTAGTATAGCCTCCTTCTCCACCATACTGTGCATTGATACAGCAGACACCAGTGGATGGACTGGACAGGTTTGAGCCCATCAAACTGCAGCCACGCACAAGCCTCATTCTGCAGCTATGGTAATGACAGTATATCAATAACTGACAACCAGACAATCGGAAAAATACCAGCTCGTATAACCTCTCTGTCCACCACACCATGCATTGATACAGCAGACACTACTGCCCCCACCATGCCTTGTTGGATTTAGTAGCATTTAAAAGTTACTTATATTTCTTTACTGTGTAATAAATGACACTCTTCTCTTCACTGGCCTCTCTTTGTCAGCTGCAAGCAGCAAGCTGGCAAGAATTATAAAGATTCCTTGTCAAGGAGGTCTCTTCTCCACACGGCCATGTTGACAAAACAATGGATACGAATAGATGGCAGTCAATTCCTCCGTTCAATAAGGATTCCAGTTTTGTAACGTCATTGCTGGACGGTGAACAGAGACAGAATTTGTGAAAGCGGACCAGTGTGACCTTAGTCACTCAACAGTCCATGTCACTCCCACCCAGACCACATCACTTGCATCATAAGAGCCATACAGCAACTCATATCACACAGTCATACCATATAGCCTAGCATTGTTTTAGTGTGTGTTTTCTCCTCACATTTGGTGTGACACAGTGGAGTGGTGGTGTGATCTTGGCTGCTCCTAAGCCAGGCCTCTTGTTTGTGACTGCAGAAATTTGTAACTCAAATGTTTGTAAACTGAGAAGTGTGGTGTGGCAGAACAGCGCTATGTGGCATATGTGTCTGTTCCACAGCAGTATGATATCTCTCATTTGTTTGTGTGTTTTTGCAATGTCACATAGTGAGACACATTTCATGTCTTTGTGTGTGTTTTCAGTGTGGTGGTACTGTTGCTGCAACAGCAGTGTGACACTGGCTTTCTCTCCCTCTCTCATAGGCAAACAAGTAATATGTATGTTCAGGCATATGAGCTGTACTTGGAAATATTATGTAGCACATACTCAGTTATTTTTGCTCTCTGCAGATATACTCTATACGAGTATATTTGCAATAATTTTTCAGAGTGGTATTTCTCTCCTTTGTTGTAATGTTTCACTCAGTAGTATTTCTGTTTTTTTGTAATAAATCTTCACTAGCTGTATTTCTCTCATTTGTAGTACTTTTTCACTGAGTGGTATTTCTCATTTGTAGTAATTTTTCACCGAGTGGTATTTTCACATTTACTACTGTTCTATGCACCTACACAATTGCAGTTCTTCCTTATTTCCATTGGCCCTTGATCATGTGCACATCTTTGCCATTCTATCTCCTGTTGCCTCATACCATGGAGCACATGGTTGCTTTAACAGCTGTGAATTATTCTTGATAATGTATTAACTCACAAAATTAACAAATTTGACACTCGTTTCCCTGCTTTATTAAAGGCTTCACCCAACACATGCACATAAGGAAATCATATAAATCACCTTTAAAAAAGTGCCACTATGTGTAGTGTAGCAGGTGAAGGACAAAGACAGAGGAAGCAAGTAAAAAAAAACATTTCCATAAATAAGCATTTCCAACAGTAATATCTTAGATAGGTGTCTTAGAATTTTTTATTCATGTATGTAATACTATAAAATATAATTTTTCATACTGATGTCCAGTAAATGATGAAAATGAATTGGACATGGGCAATATCAGGACAAATGCAATTCCACCTGAGTGACCTAAGCGACCTCGTGGCTGAAATAATTATTTTTATTGCATTGTTTTCCCCAACCTTTCTACTTTGACAGGAGAGAGTCCAGACATCAGAATGGTCACTGTAATAGGGTCCAAAATCCATCGAAGTGAAATTATCCATGGAACCTTCTTGTTACACTTAAATGATAGCTATCAGTTGCTGGGGCCAGAGAGAAGTAACTTCCGCACCACAGCAGCATGGGAAAAGCCAGCCAATGATGGCTTGTGCTGCAACTCACGTGTCACTCTGGGACATCCTTGGAGGAAGGATCCTTCCTCCAAGGAGACACTTCCCCACAACCACACCCACATGCTTCACACTCTCCCTCCCTCCAGCTTGCTTGCTATCCATAAATGACAGGTTGCTGTTTTAATTGTGCTTTTATACAACATGTAAGTCTTTCATTATTATGTCAGATAACAGCATAGCCCCTAAGGAGCCAGGACCCTTGAGAGGAAGAAAAAGGGAAGAAAAACATCACTAAAAGACTAAGAAGCATGGGGGGAAGCCTACATGAGCTTTGGAAGCTTTGGATGATTTTATTATTTCTTTATATTCTGTTATCCATCACAACGGTATATTTTCATAACGTTTATTAGTTCTTTTGTTTTAGTTTCTTCCAGTTTCATTTTTTTAAGCTTGTATCATTCTCTTCATTTGTGTTCATCTTAGGAAGTATTTGTATGTCGCTTATGTTTTTGCTTCATAAAATTGACAAGTTCACTAAAAAGAATACTTTTTAATGATTAATTCCTCTACTAGTATATAGAAAATTAAACAGTTTGATAGAATAAAGGAAATAAACAATGTGTGGGCACTAGATACAATTTTAACGTAGCTGTGTTATATCCTTAACATATAAATCCACATCATCCTTAATCATATAAAAGAAAAAATGCAGTCACCTATTTATTCTTAATAATGTAATTTAACTCTAATGTTATATTGTAATTCAACTAAATAGTTGTAAAGGGTATAAATTACTGAATATCTTGATACCAATCATTACTATTCATCTCAAATCCATTGAAGAGATATTGCATTTTGAAACTCGCAAAACTTTGACCGATTTTTTCTATTTTAAATTTTTGGCGTTTACGTCACTCTGGCTATAGGCGCCTCATATATACAGGGTGATTCATGAGTTTCTCCAGAAACACTGGGAATTGGAAGGTTATGCTATTCTAAGCAGAAAATATTCTATGGGTGTATGTGTTTAATGATTTGGTTTAATAATGAGAGGCTTGAAAAGTGACAGGAGGTACCTTGTTTCTCTTTCTGTCACGGTGAGCATCACCTGAGTGGCCCTCTGCTGTTGCCAGGTATTCATTTTTTGTCTTTCAAAACTTGTTCATCATTCTCCTGCTACCTCAAAGTTTCTTTTTTTTTCTTTTTATAGTTTTCATTTATGTAAATTATTTTTCTAAAAAAGCATGGAAGCTTTGTAATGAGTGCACTTAATTATGAAGTAAATCTATGACTAGAAAAGCACAACTGTAAACATGATGCAGCAGGAGAATGACGTGCAAGTCTTGAAAGAAAAATTAACACCTGGCAACAGCAGAGGCCATTCAGCTGATGTTCACTACAACAGAAGAAGGAACTAGGCACCTCCTGTAATTTTTCAAGCCTCTATCACTATTTAACCAAAGCATATATATCTGGAGGAGTTTTCAAGAACAGGCACCAGATTCTCTCTCTCTCTCTCTCTCTCTCTCTCTCTCTCTCTCTCTCTCTCTCTCTCTCTCTCTCTCTCTCTCTCTCTCTCTCTCTCTCTCTCTCTCTCTCTCTCTCTCTCTCTCTCTCTCTCTCTCTCTCTCTCTCTCTCTCTCTCTCTCAAGAGAGAGAGAGAGAGAGAGAGAGAGATAGCTGAGCTCCTCTAGAGAGATCTTGACAGCTGAGGAGTGTTCATTTATCACTGTGGTTGCATTTCCTTGCCTGTCCTAATCTTTCCACTCTTTTCTCCCTTTTTCTCTCCTTCTCAAGCACCAGCCCACCATTACATCAGAGGCTGTTTGTTTGCACTCATTGCATTTACTACATGTTTTTTCATGTAGCTAAAAGAAATTGACAGTGGTATTTGAATGCTGAATCAGTATTTTTTATATTTCAGGTAGCAGAGTTGAAGAGAATCAACAAAATTATCCAAGAAAAGGAGTTCTATGCCTTGAAGTCATTAAAAATACCAATTAAGGCCAATTCTATACTTGCTGAAGTGCTGCATCAAGAACAGTGTCAGGATGAGCCTGCATCAGCTAATGTGGCCAGCACAAGAGCAGCAGTGCTGGGGACTAGAAGTGTCAGCAGCTGCAGCGAGTATGAAAGCGATTCTGAGATGCATGTTGGTTACATAAGTATTGACCGTATTTTGAGAGACAAACGAACCAAGAAGGAAGCAAAGAAATTTCTAGATTCAATGCAGAAGGATTTAGCAGATATTCGTGAAAAAACCAACTCTTATAAGAACTCTCTTGATGAAGTAGCTGCAGTACTGACAGACCAACGTTTTCAGCCACTGGATCAGCAAGAGGGTGGATGCTCAGGAGCTGATTGGGGGATTTCATGGTGGAGAATATTATTAGTTGGAGCTTTACTTCTTGTTGGTATTCCTTTCTTGGTATATGTTTATTTAAATTTCCCAAAGAAGTAGTGGTTATATTTATAAACAATTGTAGTGTGTAGTAACATTCCTACTAGTTTGAAATTCTTGAGATTGGAATTGTCTACAGAAAAAAAAAATGTATATTTGTTGTATAAATCATATTGTTCCTGAAGTGATACTATAAAACAAAAGAAGGATGTACATTACATAACAAAGTAGACATGTATGTGAGATAAGGTAGAAGAAACCTTTGAACAAGTTAAACCCTTAAACAGTGGCTTGTATCACAACTTAAAGTTTCCACATACAGGGTAAAATAGACATTTCATTATGAAAATAGATTTTTCTATTAATTGCTATGTTATATTGTAGTAAACAAAATTGTTTGAATGAAATTACATTGTGTACATGAAGAGAAGCAAAATGTAAAATGTACTTTTAAGAAATAAACAACAGAATTGTAGACACAATGATGTTCCATGCTTTGGGAAGGCTGCAGTTGGAGGGCAGATGTCCCAGGGGAAAGAAGAAATGCATGTAGCTCAAAGTGAAGGCTTCGACTGATGCATTTTAATTTGTTTTCATGTACCTTACAGATCAAAAATATTAAGCAATGACTTTCTATTAATTTATCATGACATTTTGAAGCTTTTGCTTTATTAGCTGCAGTGGTGACTGGCTGTGATATGAATGGGTGGAACACAAGATGAAGGTAATTTCCCATATCATTATGTGCTCTCTGCTCATGCAGAAACAAATGAGCACCGCTGTTTGAGGGTTTAAGACAAACTTTTGATGGCAGCTTTTGATACAGATTGTTATTCCCTCCAGGCATTTTGGGGATTTGTAGAAGCTATGGTTCGATAAGATTGTCTTTATTATATGATGAGATGTAGTAGACTGCAGGGAATCAAAGGCTTATGTAATATGTGGAGGAAGTTATTTTTGTATGTGGGCCTTCTGATGGAACTGATATTCAACTCTTTATTAGAAAAATGCTTCCTCTTCAGAAAGAGAGAGAGAATGTAGCATAGATTATCTTGTACTCAATATTATGTGGATTTGTAAATTTTTAATATTTTGGTGTGTTTTCATGAAGTGTTTGTTAATCATTGGTTGTGGGGGAATGCATTATATATATTATATATATATATATATATATATATATATATATATATATATATATATATATATATATATATATATATATATATATATATATATATATATATATATATATATATATATATATCTCATACAGTATTTTAAATAAAGTAATTATCTGATAATTTCTTATCTAATTGAGTGAAAATTTGATAGGCTTAAGTTGTTATAATTTTATCAAGCTTGGAAATCATGTAAAATATTTTTCTGTGTAAATCCAGTAATATACAGTACTTTAATTTATCATCCAAACACAGTAAGTTGAATCCCCAAATTCAAACATTAGTTCAGCCCTCTTGCACACCAAATACATATTTGTAAAAAGTTGTAATATCTCAAAATCAACAAAACACTGCATCCACTAAAACAAAACATGACCTGAAATAGAAGAGTTCACATGCTTATGCCCATTAACTGAAATTTGGTAAGTGATTTAATTGCAGATAGCTAAATAATCTTCAACTAGGCTGGAACTGAAGTGTTTGAAGTATTTGAAATGCCAGCATCCTCCATGCTCTTTATTCAATTTGTTTGATGTAAGTTTTGAATCATCTATCTTATGATTGCAGTGTGTTCCATTACCTGTGTGCATGAATACCATTGTTCTAGTTACTTGTGTTTCATTAAAATAAATCATGTTAGATTGTTGCCACATGACTAGTGTAGCAGAGATAAACACTACATGGCTGTGTGGACTAATAGGATGAAGTGATGTGGTTTGATTAGTGACCAAAATGCCAAAGAAACTTGTTGAAGCAGTAGACCCTCTTTTCTAGTTCCCCTTCCATAGGAGCTGGCCATTCCCAGAAATAAAAATAGGAAGCATGATTGTGACAGTAGTGGCAAGTGAAGAAGAAAAGGCCTTCTTGCAATGGAATCAAGAGCAAAATTTGTTATAAGTGATGATGAACATCTTTCATGAACTTTGTTCTTTCCATAAAAGGGAATAAAATTATTTACTCTATGAGTAAGCTAATGATATATCTGAAATAGCACTGAGATAGCTTTGTATTAATGGTAGTTTTGAGTTGCTAATCCTCAAGGAATCACATTCCTTCATCTGAAGAAATTAAAATGTATGTTAACAGTAGGTAAATATAGTAGTATTCATAATGTTACTAACTTTAGTATACAGGTATTAATGTATATGGGGATGGACATTAAGGATTCTGGGTGCTGGTTACTAAGACTGTATTTGTGTAACTTGGTTTCTCATCAAATTTTAATTTTTTTATATAGTTTACATATTTGAAATCTCATTATTTCTTTTATTGAATATTTGTAGCATGTTCTTTCCATGAATTGCACCAATTAGTAACACACTATTTAGGTTCATACTGTAAGAAACCTTTTGATTAGTGAAGATGTGTGCAGCATCACTAATGAGCAGAAAAATAACTTTTTAAAGATCTTACAGCTAATACATATGATTTGTTGCTGAGCATTATGGATGAATAAGAGAATGAGTAAAGTGAGTGGTCACTACATTAGCAATTTGAGTCTGAAATCCTAATAGAGCTCTATAGGTTTGCACCAGTAACTTAATAAGATACTGAAATATTGCAAACATTGTTGGTAATACTAAAACTTCCTGTAATTTATTTTGACATTTAGAAAAAAATGATGATTTGATCTCAATAGTGCTACCAGTACTATCAAAGAAACAGAATTTGAGAAAAATACTGAGATTCCAAGATTTTACTGTATTTGTAACTAAAAATTTTAATAGTCGGAAGTTACCACTGTGGACAATGTCACAATTACCTAGTCGCTCTTAAACAAAAGAACAAAATGGTGAACAGCAATTCAGTGAGCATCATAGTTGACAAACATTGTCTAGTAAGATTCCTTACATATCCGTCTTATATATGCTGTCTGTTATAGAAGAAATGTTGAGTAAAATGTTAAGGTAAACACCACGACAGCTTTCTGGTTTTGTTGGTAACAGTCCTTTCCCTCCACCACTCAGATATTATAATTGTTATGGAAAATGCAAAGATAAGTTTTTAGAAATTATTAGCTAAATGCAACAGAACTGTACAAATAACAATACTAATGTGTCAAAAAGATGTGTCTGAGCTTGAAAAACAGAACCTTAATTAAAATTGTGGTGTGCAAGAGGGTTACTAAGTGCCAATTCAAAAACATTTTTGAGCATAGCTGTGCTTAAAACCTTATCATGTGACTCCTGCAATACTTTCAACCTATATTCAAATTAAGTTTAAAGTTTACAGGTGTGATCATGATATAAAGGCTGGCTTGCTTGTCATATAATTACAGTGCAATTTTTATTCACTAATATGTGAAAAGAGGGAGATGATTGAAATTGTAGTTAAACAGACAATGATAACAACATTGTATATATGACAGCAGCTACCACTGACAGAATATGGGTTATCATTTATAGAATTGCTGATTTTAGCAGCATGAATGAGACCCTGTTAAGTGCAATCATATTGTAATGAAATTATTAGTGAAACTTTTAAGTCATGGGGCTTTTTTAGTTTTAGTTTGACCACAAGAATTGGGCAAAAATATATTGAATTAAACTCATCTAAGATGGAGTTTCTTTTTTAGCTCACTATAACTAAAGTTGAAGCTTCTGTTAACATTTCTTGGAACAGATAGTTCATCCAGTTAAATCCATTTGCTTGCTGGAGGGTATTATTTCCCAGTTATGGTTTTACTGGAGTGCCATAAATACTGAATGGTAGCAGTGTGGAAAATCTTATGAGTTCTCATTTTAAATTTTCAGCCCTTATCATGTATGGTATTCATAGGATTAATTTTCATAGTTTATTTGGCATCTGAATTCCTTTTACCATTCAGTGTAATTTTATGCCTCTCTCAGTGCTATTCCTTGTAATACTGTTCCACTGTTATTTTTGTAAGGAAAAAATATTTTTCAATAAAAATTGAGAAAACCTTATTACAAAGTAACCAAGAGTATTGATGTCATGCATATAGTCAGTCCTAATATAGTATCATTGTGGCAAGTGCACAAATAATCTTTTCTTTCCTTTCAAGAGGGAGGTTTCAAAACATCCTCTGCTTTTTTATCATTCAATTTGACATTGCTCTCGGAACTGACATTTAAGTGGGCCGATTTTTTATTTATTTATTTATTTATTTATTTATTTATTTATTTCATTTCATTTATTTATTTATTTTATTTTATTTATTTATTTTTTGGAGTCTGGCCTTCTAACAAAAAAAAAGGAGGGAAGAATAGATCAGATGATTTATTATTATTATTATTATTATTATTATTATTATTATTATTATTATTACGCCCTGTTTAGAAGAGCAGTGTGAGTGGAAATTCTTCATATATGGGAAGGGACAGATAAGACCCTTGTACAGAGTTGGCAGCTGCTGGGTGTGAGAAAAACTGGCGGAGATGACTCAGAACGTCTAACTTAAGAGAAGTTTTACCTAGAGATGAGATGTTAAGTTTCCAGGATAGATTATTTGTAAGGGACAGACAGAGAATGTTCATTGAAGAAGAAGGGGGCAGCTGTGTCATTGAAGAGGTGATAACAGTTATCTAGAAGTTGATAGATGGAGGAATTGAGTCAGATTTTAAGATCAGAAGTCGGGCATTCTGTGGCTTCCCTGCATCCCTGCTGAGTTGTTTAATCCTGAAGGGTTGGATGTCTGTGAAAAGAAAATATCATTTGTGGAAAACGGTTTTACTCGAAGGAAATTACTTATCCTCTACATAGAAAATCAATCTCTCCCTGCATGATATATATACATATTTGTAAACGTTTGTACAATCTTTGTCATTATCTTTTGAACAGCTTTTAATAAACTTATATTCTTACTATAATAAGAAGACCAAATATCATCTTTAATCTAATATATATGATTATAATATATAGCTGAAAAGTAGCATTTTTACTCCCATTCATTGGTAATAATTTATGCCAATGCAATCATATAAAAGCGCACTGTGGGATGGTATGTGCAACTAAGACATATTTTGTGTGTAAATATAAGTAATTTTCCTTGAGTAAAACTTTTTCCAAAATGAGTCATGTAAGGAAAATCCATATTTATAGTGGTTAAATAGTGTGTGTGTGTGTGTGTGTGTGTGTGTGAGGCAAAAAGGCATAACTGCTGGTTAGATGGGTGATTACCCTTAGGCCTGAATTAAACGTCACATCGATGTCACGAAAAGATGACTGGGAATTTTACCAATTAGGTCGGCGTCTCAAACATCCACTGCTAAAATAGCATCCTTGTTCGACGCATTGTCAAGATTTTATTTGCGAAAAACGATATGACATGGCCCCTGAAACCCTTAGTAATCTGTTAAAAAATAGTCGAATTAAGACAATGAGAAGTCGAAATATAAGAGGATAACTTTATAAGGTTTTCCATAGTGAAATCTGTATGTATTTTCCCTCGAATGACTGTTTGAGGAGACCGGGAAAGGAAATTTGAGGACGATCATGTTTGTCGTTGCGAATCACAATTAACATTTAAAAATAATGGGATGCACTGATAGCCCTGGATGCCATGACTAAGTTCTAAGGTTCGTATCAAAATAATACACAATATATCCCTCCTTCCAGACAGCCAGGCTTAATAATTGCCAACGACATCGAAACGATTCGAATTCCTTTATGCTTCGTGGCATCTTTCGTTCACAAGAGTAACACTTTTCTGTATAATTGCACATCGAGCTCATTTTTCATCAACTATAGTTTTTCCACAAGCTAAATAAAATGGTTGAGCGCAATATTAGGAACAAAGTTTCAAAAGACATCACGAACACAAAAGATCAAAGGAATCGAATACTGGTATGAAATAACAAATCATATTGTAATTAGCAGTGAAAAAGTGGGGGAAAAAATAGCGATTGAAGTATTCAGCTCTGAGTTTTCCTAGCGTGAATGTCACAGATAAGCAGTAACTTTGGGTTCATTTTCTCTGAATTGCAGTTGAATTATGTAGTATGAAAACTACCGAATGACTTGTGAAACGAAGCGAATGTCTCGAAACTCTCTTCCATGCAGCCAATCCCAGCCTTGGACGTGGCAGCGCTCCACCTGCCGTTGACCAGCAGAGTTACCAGACCGGCGCACGCCACTTACCTTTCTGAAAGCGAGGTGCGTGGTGGCATTCCTTGATCCATGAAGACTTCAAAACTTTATAAAACTGCAAGTAGGTGACATTGTCAAATTTTGTGAGAAGTATGTAATGTATACATGACGTATACATTACAATGTATAGTGATTAATACTTACATATTGAATGAGACGCCTCAGTAAACGGTAATTGTTACTTTGCAATCCGAAATCGAGGTAGTGCATCTACGCGTCCACGCTGTCAGCAAGCATTGGTAGTGTTTGACGTAGTTCCCATATGACACCACGTTGTAACTGTAAAGACCTGAAACGGTTATATTAATCTTTATTCGATAATTGAGAATGTTAGACCTAAGATTATGACCCTATTATGCTAGTGGTTCGTTAGCGCTCCTTTGTGGCAATAGTATTTATGGCAAATATTAATTTCATTTTGATGGTGGCTCCTCTTGTTATAATACTGGTTCGTGTTTATTCAGTAGTGGCGGTAACGATGATCAAATGTGCGGCGTTACGTCTGTGGTTGCGCGTGTGAGAAAACTCCTGTTGCGTTGGAACTGCACTAAGCGTACTCAGGGAAATGTTACTCAAATCGGTGCGTGGGAATTAAGCTTTAACAGCAATGGGGAGTTTTCGGAACTAAACCGCTAGATGATGTTGCTGTTCATCTAACTGTATGAAAGAGCTAAAATATTGTTGTAGTAAATCCCAGGTGCGTAAAGATGCATAGAACATTGATGATCATACTATTGAAATGATGTATCGACTTCTCAATATCCGGTATGGATAATATTGTGATAATGTGGTCAGATTTATTTATTTATTTTTTTTTGTGATTATTGAGTAAACTGCTAGCATTATCTTAAATAAAGCGTATTATAAGTATAAAAACTTAATTTGGACAATGAAAAAAATCACACTATACTATATAGTATGACGCAACATACTCAGTAACATCGTGATGTATGGCTCTCTCTCTCTCTCTCTCTCTCTCTCTCTCTCTCTCTCTCTCTCTCTCTCTCTCTCTATATATATATATATATATATATATATATATATATATATGTGTGTGTGTGTAATTTTTATTTATTTTTATTTATTTATTTATATATTTTATTTAATTAATTAATTAATTAATTAATTAATTTTTTTTTTTTTTTTGTGGAGATTTTAGCATCCCTCTCACGAAGCGAGCGATAAGGCAAAGTAATCGAGAACCAAAACAAACACCTCTCAGGCGATCCTGCTGCTGCTGTAGTGTCCAGCTACCGTAATCCATTGCTTAGGGCGTAGTGGAGATGGGCACCGCAGCAACATTCAGCTTCTTGTCCAACAACGTGTTTCTTGAGTTCAACCAGCGCGGCCGAGTCAGGTGTTTGTTTTGGTTAGAGATATAGCATTACTATCGCCAGGACACTCGAGCTGCCAATTTTTATTAAAATTGCCGTTTCCATAAACTAGGAAGGAGATCTATGTAAATTGGACTTTTGACTGTCACAGACATATTGCCTTTATGCTTACTGTCGTCTAGATTAAGACGTTTCAAATCAAGAGTGTATTCATTTGGAAATCTTAAGATGACCAAATAAATCTAAATGCCGATTCACTAGAAAATCAACTTGTATACATTTGTTCATGAAAAGAATTTGATTTTGTGTTACTACTTAGAAGGGATTACGCAGAAAAATATATTATATAAGCTCACTGCATCTTCATGTAAATAGAATAACACTAGGTATATCTGATACTGCTTGTATGTGAGAGGAGTTTGTGTCTGTGCTGCCACCTGGTGACAACCACTAGTTCTGAAATTTGCCATTGGCGCACGGCATATGAGTAGCACAGGATAATTGATGCAAGCCCTTTTGTCCATAAGCTTATAGTTCAGTGAGAAACTATCAATTCTTTATGCACATTCTTTGGTAAATACTTCTTGAATTGAGTTTTTTAACTACAGTAGTCGAGAGCAGTGTTTCCCAAAACAGTGATAGTGATTTTTTTTTTTGGAGGGGGGAGGGGAGTAATGGAAGGATAACAGGAAAAGACATGGACGTATAATGGGAGGAGTCGGCATGACGGCATGACGTCAGTAATGTGAAGCCAACGCGCTATTGGTCCACTGTCGCCCACCCCCCTCCCCCTTGACCCAAAGCATTACCATAGTTGAGCATTGAAAGTATAAGGTAACGCCAGTGTACCGCTCCACATTTCCTGTATTCTGTTGATGCTTCCAGGCCAGCCAACATATCTGTGACCACAAAAGACTGCAGAAGTGGTGGTGTGCCGCGCCACCAAGTAGACGGCAAATCATGCATACAAATCAGGTAAGTGTTTTCTACTTGATGGGTGGGCTAGAGAGAGAGAGAGAGAGAGAGAGAGAGAGAGAGAGAGAGAGAGAGAGAGAGAGAGAGAGAGAGAGAGAGAGACTACTTGATGGGTGGGCTAGAGAGAGAGAGAGAGAGAGAGAGAGAGAGAGAGAGAGAGAGAGAGAGAGAGAGAGAGAGAGAGACTATCAGGTGAAAGATGGCCTGAAGGTTGATTCTTCTTGGTATAATATCACTTAAAATCAAGGATGTATGCATAAGAATATAGGGTAAAGAAAAGGAAATAAACAAGAAATTAACCCAGATTGATCTCAAATATTAATTATATATTTGCATATTGCTTATTGACTATGAAATCCCCCCTTCCCCCCCCCCCCTCTCTCTCTCTCTCTCTCTCTCTCTCTCTCTCTCTCTCTCTCTGAACCTCCTTTGGAAAAGATGAATTCTGAAGATATAAAACACTGCGGTACCTGACATTAGATTAATAGCTCAGTCTTCGTATATTAAGTTGTAAAGCCATTCATTGCAATTAAGTAATAATTAGACCCAATGTCAATGAAGACTAAAAACTACAGTACTGGTAAACAGTACAAGCTGAGAGTATTTCGACAGATATGCTTCAGGACGCAGTCACCCGGCTGTATTGTACAGTGCGTGTCACTAGCTGTTGGAGCCTGCCTCTTTCACATTGTCGGTTTCTCTGAGCGTCGTCTCACATTGTCGATTTCTTTGAGCAATGTCCGAAGTGAGCTTCAGCAGGTATGTATGTGCATTGCCCTGTGCAGTAAAATTAATATTTACCCTCTGTTGCATCCTTCCCATGCTGAATATCCTCTTATTTAGCCATACGTAACAGCTGACATTGTCACGTTTGTGCCATGTTGAATTCGGATAATAAGTTTGACTGGCTTTGAGTTAATTTACATTTATTTTCAAACCATTCATAAAAATGTAGTTTGAGACAAAGACAGACCTTGTGCAGTAATGCACATGCTGGTTCTGTAAACTATCAAACTTATATGAAATGGGTGAAGATATGTGAAGCAAGATTATATTATCAGTATTAATTTAAAGTATATTTAGAGAATTTACATGCAACATGCTTCCATGACAGGTTTCCCTTGAGATATGGTATTAATTGGAAAGCGTTATCTTGTCTTTCAAATGTGTAGCATACTTGGTTGACCTCGTTGTAGAATGTCCCAAAATTCCCTCGTGTTTCTTTAGTTTCTACAGCCTACTTAAAGCTTTGACTTTGTCCCAAAATTCCCTTATGTTCCTTTAGTTTCTACAGCCTACTTAAAGCTTTGACTTACCTTTATGCACAATCATCTTGTATTTCACAACTACTTGTCACTGTAGTAGCTACATCTAACAGATTAAATTGTTCATTTCATCCATCCTTGCGCACATAACTTTGCTTCTTCTTTCCCTCCTTTATTTCAACCAGATGGCACCACTGCTATCACATCTATTTCTAAAGCTGAACTCTTTTGCTCAAACCTTTGCTAAAAACTCTACCTTGGACGATTCTGGGCTTGTTCCTTCCTCTCCTCCACCCTCTGACTACTTCATGCTACCTATTAAAATTCTTCGCAATTATGTTTTCCATGCCCTTGCTGGCCTAAACCCTCGGAAGGCTTATGGACCTGATGGAGTCCCTCCTATTGTTCTCCGAAACTGTGCCTCCATGCTTGCACCTTGCCTAGTCGAACTCTTTCAGCTCTGTCTGTCAACATCTACCTTTCCTTCTTGCTGGAAGTTTGCCTACATTCAGCCTGTTCCTAAAATGGGGACCTTTCTAATCCCTCAAACTATCATCCTATTACTTTAATTTCCTGCCTATCTAAAGTTTTTGAATCTATCCTCAACAGGAAGTTTCTTAAACATCTATCACTTCACAACCTTGTATCTAATCGCCAGTATGGGTTCCGTCAAGGCCGCTCTACTGGTGATCTGGCTTTCCTTACCGAGTCTTGGTCATCCTCTTTTAGAGATTTTGGTGAAACTTTTGCTGTTGCCCTGGACATATCAAAAGCTTTTGATAGTCGGGCACAAAGCTTTGATTTCCAAACTACCCTCCTACGGCTTCTATCCTTCTCTCTGTAACTTCATCTCAAGTTTCCTTTCTGACCGTTCTATTGCTGCTGTGGTAGACGGTCACTGTTCTCCTAAATTTATTAAGTGGTGTTCCTCAGGGAACACCCACTGTCACCCACTCTCATTATTCATTAATGATCTTATAAACCAAACTTCTTGTCCTATCCACTCCTACGCTGATGATACCACCCTGCACTTTTCCACGTTTTTTCATAGACGTCCAACCCTTCAGGAAGTAAACATTTCACGCAGGGAAGCCACAGAACGCTTGACTTCTGATCAGACTTGATCAGCAGCAAACTTGGTATCGTTCAATGCCTAATAATTCGATTCCTATATCTATCAACTCGACACAACCTTCCAGACAACCATTCCCTCTTCTTCAATGACACTCAACTGTCCCTCTTCTACACTGAACATCCTCGGTCTGTCCTTTACTTATAATCTGGACTGGAAACTTCACATCTCATCTGTATCTAAATCAGCTTCTATGAAGTTAGGCGTTCTGAGAAGTCTCCGCCAGTTTTTCTAACCCCCTTCCCCCCCCCCAGCTGCTAACTCTGTTCAAGGGCCTTATCCGTCCATGTATGGAGTATGCTTCGCATGTCTGGAGGGCGGGGGGGCGGGGGGGAGTTCCACTCATACTGCTCTTCTAGACAGGCTGGAATCAAAAGCTTTTTGTCTCATCAACTCCTCTCCTCTGACTGTCTTCAGCCTCTCTCTCATCGCCGCAATGTTTTCTACCACCATTTTCATGCTAACTGCTTTTCTGATCTTGCTAACTGCATGCTTCCACTCCTCCCGCGGCCTCGCTGCACAAGACTTTCTCTCACCCCTATTTTGTCCACCTCTTTAACGCAAGAGTTAACCAGTATTCTCAATCATTCATTCCTTTCTCTGGTAAACTCTCTAACTCCCTGCCTGCTTCTATATTTCCACCTTCTTATGACTTGAATTCCTTCAAGAGGGAGGTTTCAAGACACATCCTTCAATTTTTGACTACTGCTTTGGACCCTTTTATGGGACTGGCATTTCAATGGGCATTTTTTTTTTTAATTGGATTTTTGTTGCCCTAGGCCAGTGTCCCTTCTACATAAAAAAAAAAAAAAAAAAAAACTTACCCATCCTTTTACGTACGTTTGCGTTTCCCTTGTTACTAGTTCCTTTCAACCCTCCCTGCACACATCTTAACCTTTTTCCTGTCCATCCTTTTATGTACATGTTTGCTTTTTCCTTTCGTTATTCCGGCATTCTCTAGATGTTTTATCAACAGAAGATAATAAGTTGCCTTTCTCTCTCTTTCCATGTGTACTTGTCAATTTGTGGTGGAAATACTTGCTTGGGCATACAGATAGTGGAAATAATGCGGCACAATATTATTATTATTAATTCTATCTTTATTTGATTAGTGTTGTACATGTGGGTTATTGTAGCTGTACTGGCAGGTCTTCGTTAGTTCTCAGGTGATGTTTTCCTGATCACATCCATTACTGTAGGGTCGAGGAAAGGCAATTCTCTCCAATATAATATCAATGAGGTAAGGGTGGCCGTAAGAACTGCTTACAAGTTCTCGGTCTGTTTATTTCATAAAAATAACATTATGCACTGATATAAAACTTTCAGCATATTACAATATTCATAAACACATGCAATCAATTTGGCACTATGACATTGTTTAGTAGAAACAATCAAGACATTTACTACATTTACTTACCTCGATCACCTTCCCTGCTCATATTTGTATGACTGCTGAGAATGATGCTCGCGAGGCTCGCGAGCAATAAGTGGGCCTACAACTAGGCTATGAATGACGCTCGCGAAGTTAGTGGGCACACAGCACTCTCCTAACAAGTGAGCATCAGCTTGAGGCTTTATATCAAGCATGTTTTTCATGCAAGTAGAAAACTACTGAACATTTTTACCTTAATCTTGATTATTGAGGAAAAATGAGGAACATACACTGTTACATACATAAGTTATAATCTTAATTCTTTCCACAGGCTCTTCATGGTGTCCTGTTAACCCTCTGCAATTCTTTCCACAGGTTCTTCATGGTGTCCTGTAAACCCTCTGCAAAGTGATGTCTCCTATACCATCTGCTTTAGCAGCAGATGCTGAGGAGTCTTCTGGGATACATCAATTATGCCATTGACTTTTGTTTACTATTTTGTTTACAACTAAGACAGTAAGACTTGTGGACTAGCAGTGTTGCTGGTTAATGAGCAGTTGATTGTGTTAAAGAGTTCAGGAGACTTTTTTTTTTTTTTTATGAAAAAATATCCAAAAATATCCAGAAGAGGCAGTTATTCTCTGGAGACTCTGAGGTAAAATGTACATTTCTTTGTACTATGCTGGGTCACTGAAGTTATCAGTGTATGTGCAAATTAAACCCTTCTGCTTAAGGACTCTGAAAATCTGATAAAAACCCACTGTATACATTTTCAAGAATGTATGGAGGCTTGCTTTCCTGCTGTGACCATCCTCTTTGAACAGCTCCAAAAAGTGCTCTGCCAGGCACCATTGGCCTGAAAAATTTCCCTCATATGGTACCATAGTTGTGCTCAAAGTATCAGCACACTAACAATAAACCCTGTAGCAAATATTTTGGGTATGTTTGATAAAAATAATTGAAATATGAAACTGGTAGTAGTGGATACAATTCCATTATCCTTGTACAAACACAGATAATAAATGAAAAAACTTGCATGAGTAACAACTGAAAATTACCTACATGATGAACTTAAGGTCCATACAAGAAAAGCAGTCTGACCTGGGAACATCTGTGGTCATCCCCACCACAGATGGGGACTCCGAGGCTGTTGCAGGAGTCGCTATGATTTTTATTTAATATTGAGGGAAGGGAGTGTGTATGTAAACTAGGTGCATGTAGTTTTGTGTGAAGGAAGAGAGTTGTCTTTTGAGGGCAGGGTGTGACTGCCCCTTGTGTTGAGACAAAAAAGTGTTCAGTTAGGTCACAACTGGCTTTAATAACTTCACAGCACCCTCTGATCCAGTGCTTAAGAGCTCACTGGGAGTAATTATTTTGGCAGGTGCCTACTGCCTCCTCCTTCCCTTACAGGATGGATGTGCCAACTGTAGAATGGAATGAGGTGGTTATGAGAGGAGAGGGAATAGAAGTGTGTGAGTTTATGTATGCAGTGCATGATGGGCACTGTTACCAAATCCCATTCCAATACACAAGCTGGGAAAGGTGAGTGGCAGGCATGGTGACATCAGAAGCAAGAACAACAGGCAAGCACGAATGAGCAGCTGCTCATGAATGGGCTCAAGTGAAACACCATTAACAGCTTTATCTGGTAGGTGGTGCAAAACACTAAAGGCTTCCTTGGATCTATGAAATCATGTTCACATTCATTGTGGAGGTCACATAGTAGAATTGCATGACTTCAACTCTTCTCTTCTATGCAGCCATTCTTTACACCACGCACTCCTCTGAGCTCTGACTTGTTTTTGGCCTTTCATACAAACTGCAAGAATTATCCCAAACAAGGCTATTTTTTCCTCACAGTGCTGGGCACTGAGATGGCTCTCACACCTAGCAGTCCATATACTACCTACTGAACAAGCTAACCGCCCACCCAAACCACCTAGAGTGGTGTGGAATAGATACTACAAGCAGCCTGACTATGTCTGTCCAAAAGTGAAAGGTTTGTACCTTTACCTCATCTGGTAACACTACTTCAGAAACGGGAGAAACCCACTCAGCACTGCCCGATAGTGTGGACATGGCTTAAGAAAACATGGTGATATGAAGGGAGAGATAAGAAAGGATTCTTAAAGATAAGCATGTCACATGATCACCTGCAAGGTTCATAAGAGAAAGAATTATGTTTAACTTAAGGAACAGTACTATCCTACCAGCACTGACAGATCAAAGACCCAAACATGGAATAGGACACAACAATCAAGTGTGTGTTGTGGAAAGAAGTTACCTGATAGGGATGTGTAGAGTGACAAGACAGGTGGAAGAGCAATGAAAGTGAGTATGAGAGATGTGGCATCAGCATCTGTGCAAGTGGTGTAAACTGGAGAGGCAAAACAGGTGAAAAGGAACAGACTGAGATGGTACATCCATGGTGAGAGTGAAGAGCAAAGGGTTTGTAAAGTGTACATATATAACAAAGTTGAAGGTACTAATAGGAGGGAAAGGCCACCTGGAAGATGGAAAAAAGGGTAAAGAAGTGCATGTGTGAATGAGGTGTTAGAGGCCAAGTGCTTGAAGAAAAAAGAACAAGAA
Source organism: Scylla paramamosain (assembly GCF_035594125.1). Lineage (NCBI taxonomy): Eukaryota > Metazoa > Arthropoda > Malacostraca > Decapoda > Portunidae > Scylla > Scylla paramamosain. Next base: position 24,756,784 of record NC_087155.1, on the reverse strand, counting down.
GGAAATATCTGGATAGGGAGAGGTGGAGGCTCTTCAGGTATGGTCACCCTCAAGTTACACTTCTGGAAAGAGCAAGATTTTAAAGGATAAATCAATATTATTATCATTACCTATTATTATTATTATTATTATTATTATTATGAAAAAGAAAAACAACAACAACAAAAACATGAGGAGGAGGAAGCAACAATAAACAGGAGAGAAAAAAAAAAATATATAGCCAACAATACTACACACTAATTCCCCTTTGTTAAGTCACTTATAAGCCTATGAAAAGTATCTCGGGTAGTAGGGATAATGGCCAAGTAAGGACTGACTCACCTGTTAGCTGAAACAGTGATGGCTGAAGACAGGAAGACAAAGACAGCCAACAGGGAACAAAAACCAATCTGGACTGTCCATCAGGAACACCCCTACAGATATAAACACAATATTAGAAAAGAAAGTAAGAGGGAATGTGAAGGCAAAGATACATTGAAAGAGAAGATGAAAGTAAACATGGAAGTAAAAAAAGTTATAAGAATGGAAAAAACTCAAATTGCCACTCTAAAAAAAGTTAGTTTCTGAAAAGTTGAGTTTGTAAAGTTATCTCTAGAGTTGTCTTGATACAATTCAAGTCATACAAGGAGGAAAAACCAGATAAGGGTAGCATTCCAGAGTTTATCAGTTAAAAATGAGAGTGAAGATACTCAATAACTCTTGCATTAATAAGGTGAACAAAATGAGGAAGAAAAAAAGTAGAAAATCTTGTGCAGACAGGAGCAGATGAGGCATAGAGTTTGCATGTTCAGATGAGCAGTAACCACAAAAATAAGAGTAGAAGATAGCAAGAGATGGTACAATGTGGTGGTGAATGAGAGTTAAAACTGTCTATTAGAGGGGAAATGATGAAGAGGAAAGCTTTAAACTCCACCATGTTGTTAAAACTGTATGACAGGACATTAATTCTAAATGCAGTATGTGAAGATACTCTGCTGAAATGTTCCAAGAGTGACAATACAGTATTCTCTACCTCTCTAAAATAACTGAAAAAATCACACAACTGATTTATGTATCTTCTTTCATATAGCAACTCTATCCTCAAGATTATCTGTCAGCTGTTTTGTCTGCTAAGTGGACCCAAGAAGATTCAACACGGCCAGGAAAGAGGGAGATGCAGCCAGACCAGCAGCAGTGTTGTTGCAATACTACTACTATGTACTGCCACTTGCTAACTCATGGGATAAATGGGGAAACAAAGTGAGGCTTGTTGATCCCAGTGCCAATAGAACAGTTGTCTGATGTGCTAGTAAGGAAAAACTGTGGCCAGCCAGTGATGTGAATAGTTACGTAATGAAGAATAATAATGTTTTCTTGCTATTATATAATTATGTATTAGAAATAGTGGGTTATTTCTTGTGGATATTAGGTGATTTATGTTCCATGCATTGTGGATTTTTTTTTTGTAATTCTGAAACTACTGCATCCAAATTACTATAGTATATTCTTGATATGATGGTTGCTTTTCAAGCTTATTATGATGTGTGCTTGGGTTTTATATGAAGTATTTAATTGTTTTCCGAAAGAATAATGTCAATGTGAAATTAAGATATTTCAGTGTGTGCAGAGTAACGCACTATACTGAAAAGCAGACACCCTTGGTGTTTGGGAGAGCCCCACAGTTCTATATTGAGCTTGAATGCACTTTTTGTGCCCATAATAGATTCCTCAGGTTTTGTGCTATGCCTTTTTATGGATACTAAATAGAAAGGTGGATTTTTTTTTTTTTTTTAATGCAAGGCCACTGGCCAAGGACAAAAAAAAAATAAATAAATAAAAAATAAATAAATAATTAAAAATAAATAAATTAAAATTAATTAATTAATTAAATAAAAAAAAGTACAAAAAAGGCCTACTTAATGTCAGATCTCATAGAGAATCAATATAAAAATTTTCATTGAATCATTGTATGACTGAGAAGAATCAATGAAACTTTTTGTATTGATTCATTGTATGACAATGAGAAGAATCAATGAAACTTTTTGTATTGATCCCCTTGGCCAGTGGCCTTGCATAAAAAAATAAATAAATAAAATAAAATAAATAAAAAATAATATCCATAAAAGGCATAGCACAAAACCTGAGGAATCTATTATGGGCACAAAAAGTGCACTCAGGCTCAATATAGAACTGTGGGGCTCTCCCAAACACCAAGGGTGTCTGCTTTTCAGTATAGTGCGTTACACTGCACACACTGAAATATCTTAATTTCAAATTGACATTATTCTTTCTGAAAACAACTAAATACTTCATATAAAACCCAAGCACACATCATAATAAGCTTGAAAAGCAGCCATCATATCAAGAATATACTATAGTAATTTGGATCCAGTAGTTTCAGAATTACATGAGGGAAAAAAAAATCCACAATGCATGGAACATAAATCACCTAATATCCACAAGAACCCAATATTTCTCTTACATAACTGTATAACAGCAAAAAAACATTATTACTCTTCGCTAAAGTAAGTATTTACAGGATTTCCTTATCGAAGGTAAAGAAAACATTAAAGTTTATACAATAAAAGTTGTGCATTCTTCTTGCAACAATAAAAAAAAAAAAAAATCCACTTCCTCCGTTAATGCTTTTATCTGATTGACTTGAACACTAGATCACATTCAAGCTCACAATTTGCATCCTTAAAGCAATAGACTGCTTCTTATGCCACCTTTCCACGAAGCCACTTTCAGAAGTTAGCTACTCTTAACCAATGGGAGTGGTTGCTCTTTTGGCAACAACTCAGTACAGCTCGGGATTATATAATATTTTATGAAATAAAGTTTGGTCACTTTGCGAAATTTTAAAGTTAACACTGATATTTGCACATACTTTCATCCGGTGTTTTGTCAAATCTGCGTGCCCTCACCCACACTGGTACCGTCTGAGCAAAATCCTCGATGCTGGACTTCTGCCTGTGATCAGAGAATGGCGTTTTACTTTCTACCTTCTGAATCTAAGGATGACATGCATATTGAACATAACAAAGGCTAGTAATTAATACACGCCGATACTCACAGAACAGGTAAGAAGTGTACCCTGCAGCTGCTGTCCCTCACCTTGGCCTCCCATTGCTTCCTCATTCCTAGCCGCCGTAGAAGTCTGCGCTACATGTTGTTACAATCTGGGTTTGTGGTGTACCTTACTGCTACACTGGATGCTGTGCCAAAAGCAACACGCAACAGGATTTCGAAAAGCTACGACAAACTGCAGCAATAGTCATCCAAACAGCTCCATTATGGCGGCGCGGCGAGGACTGGACGGCACCACCTCACAGGGTCACTATAACAATTGACTAAAATGACCGTATACCTATTTCTATTAAGAAAATAAAATCAATGTAAGCAGCATAACTGGATTTTTTTTTTCTTTGCGGATATCCAAGGCGGGACTTATGGACTCGGGTGTCCTTTGGTGAAATTGTGAATTATTCAGTCATTTCCGAGGTACACATTTTGGAACATCACCATATTTCATAACGAGACGAATGGTATCACTGGACAGATCATTTACCAGTACACATTATACCATTATACAAAGATGGTATGGCTGTGATTAACGATAAGTAAAATTATAGCTATGTGACACTGTCCAGACAGGGAGAGGGGGAAACGAGGCTACTCGGGCCTTAGCAGTATTGCAGTTTACGCCGAGGCAGTGGCAGTGAATACATTTACATTGCATTGCATAATTTCTTCGCCATGGACGCTGCCTGGCCGTTGTGAATGTGTAGCACATCCACACTTGAATTTCATGACAGCTAACCAAGACCCGAAATTGCATATATGCATAGAACATTTTGACTTGTGCTTTCACCTCTAACGATATCTCCAGTATCTCGTGTTACATTGAGTACAGTAAAAACAGACACGAATCACGGAGCAGATTTTCCTTTGATTATATATATATATATATATATATATATATATATATATATATATATATATATATATATATATATATATATATATATATATATATATATATATATATATATATATATATATATATATTAGGAGGAGGAGGCAGTAGACACCTGCCGAAACGATAATTACTCCCAGTGAGGTCTAAAGCACTGTTCAGGGGGTGCTGTGAACTTATCATTAAACCCAGCTGTGACCTCACTGAACGTTTCCCTTTGTGTCTCACAACACAAGGGGGTAGTCACAGCCTGCCCTCTAAAGACAACTCTCTTCCTCCACACAAAACTACAAGCACCTAATAACACACACACCCTTCACTCAAAAAATTTTAAAATCATGGCGACTCCTACACCAGCCTCGGAGTCCCCATCTGGGGAGGGGACCATAAATGTCCCCAGGTCGGACTGCCTTTCCGTCGACGACCCTAAGTGTCTTGACACCCCCCTCAACTTTTTCTTCATTAACTTCTGCAACATTCGCGGTCTAAGATCTAATTTTCAATCTGTAGAACACCACCTCTCCTCTTCTAAACCTCATCTTCTTTTCCTCACTGAAACTCAGGTGTCTGAGGCAACTGACAGTAGCCCCTTTTCTGTTCCCTCCTACTTTCTCTATCCTCATTTTCGATCCAAAGCTGGATGCTGCGTTTATGTGCGCAATGACTTAACCTGCTCTCGTGCCCACGCTCTTGAATCTTCCGAGTTTTCCACCATCTGGCTACGACTACAGAGTCATTCTCATACTAAATTTATCTGTGCTGTATACCTCTCTCCTAACTCCTCTGACTATAAGAAATTCTTTGACTACTTAACTTCCAAAGTGGAGCACATTCTGACCCTCTTCCCTTTTGCAGAGATCTCCATTCTTGGAGACTTCAATGTTCACCACCAGCTTTGGCTTTCCTCTCCCTTCACTGACCATCCTGGTGAACTAGCCTACAACTTTGCTATCCTCCATGACCTAGAGCAATTGGTGCAACACCCTACTCGTATTCCTGACCGTCTTGGAGATACGCCCAACATTCTTGACCTTTTCCTGACCTCTAATCCTTCTGCTTATGCTGTCACCCTTTCTTCTCCGTTGGGCTCCTCCGATCACAATCTCATATCTTTATCTTGTCCTATCACTCCAATCCCTCCTCAGGATCCCCCTAAGCGAAGGTGCCTCTGGCGTTTTGCCTTTGCTAGTTGGGGGGACCTGAGGCGGTATTTTGCTGATTTTCCTTGGAATGACTACTGCTTCCGTGTCAGAGACCCGTCTTTGTGTGCTGAGCGCATAACAGAGGTGATAGTGTCTGGCATGGAGGCGTACATTCCTCACTCTTTTTCTCGTCCTAAACCTTCTAAACCTTGGTTTAACACAGCTTGTTCTCGTGCTATACATGATAGAGAGGTGGCCCACAAAAGGTACTTAAGCCTTCCTTCACCAGAATCTCATGCACTTTATATTTCTGCCCGGAACCATGCCAAGTCTGTTCTCCAACTAGCCAAAAACTCCTTCATTAACAGAAAATGTCAAAACCTTTCAAGATCTAACTCCCCTCGTGATTTCTGGCATCTAGCCAAAAATATCTCCAATAACTTTGCTTCTTCTTCTTTCCCTCCTCTACTTCAACCAGATGGCACCACTGCTATCACATCTATTTCTAAAGCTGAACTCTTTGCTCAAACCTTTGCTAAAAACTCTACCTTGGACGATTCTGGGCTTGTTCCTCCCTCTCCTCCACCCTCTGACTACTTCATGCCTCGTATTAAAATTCTTCGTAATGATGTTTTCCATGCCCTCGCTGGCCTAAACCCTCAGAAGGCTTATGGACCTGATGGGGTCCCTCCTATTGTTCTCCGAAACTGTGCCTCCGTGCTTGCACCTTGCCTAGTCAAACTCTTTCAGCTCTGTCTGTCAACATCTACCTTTCCTTTTTGCTGGAAGTTTGCCTACATTCAACCTGTTCCTAAAAAGGGTGACCGCTCTAATCCCTCAAACTACCGTCCTATTGCTTTAATTTCCTGCTTATCTAAAGTTTTTGAATCTATCCTCAACAGGAAGATTCTTAAACATCTATCACTTCACAACCTTCTATCTGATCGCCAGTATGGGTTCCGTCAAGGCCGCTCTACTGGTGATCTTCTGGCTTTCCTTACTGAGTCTTGGTCATCCTCTTTTAGAGACTTTGGTGAAACTTTTGCTGTTGCCTTGGACATATCAAAAGCCTTTGATAGAGTCTGGCACAAAGCTTTGATTTCCAAACTACCCTCCTACGGTTTCTATCCTTCTCTCTGTAACTTCATCTCAAGTTTCCTTTCTGACCGTTCTATTGCTGCTGTGGTAGACGGTCACTGTTCTTCTCCTAAATCTATTAACAGTGGTGTTCCTCAGGGTTCTGTCCTGTCACCCACTCTCTTCTTATTATTCATTAATGATCTTCTAAACCAAACTTCTTGTCCTATCCACTCCTATGCTGATGATACCACCCTGCACTTTTCCACGTCTTTTCATAGACGTCCAATCCTTCAGGAGGTAAACATATCACGCAGGGAAGCCACAGAACGCCTGACTTCTGATCTTTCTAAAATTTCTGATTGGGGCAGAGCAAACTTGGTATTGTTCAATGCCTCAAAAACTCAATTCCTCCATCTATCAACTCGACACAATCTTCCAGACAACTATCCCCTCTTCTTCAATGACACTCAACTGTCCCCCTCTTCTACACTGAACATCCTCGGTCTGTCCTTTACTTATAATCTGAACTGGAAACTTCACATCTCATCTCTAGCTAAAACAGCTTCTATGAAGTTAGGTGTTCTGAGACGTCTCCGCCAGTTTTTCTCACCCCCGCAGCTGCTAACTCTGTACAAGGGCCTTATCCGTCCATGTATGGAGTATGCTTCACATGTCTGGGGGGGTTCCACTCATACTGCTGTTCTAGACAGGGTGGAATCAAAAGCTTTTCGTCTCATCAACTCCTCTCCTCTAACTGACTGTCTTCAGCCTCTCTCTCACCGCCGCAATGTTGCATCTCTTGCTGTCTTCTACCGCTATTTTCATGCTAACTGCTCTTCTGATCTTGCTAACTGCATGCCTCCCCTCCTTCCGCGGCCTCGCTGCACAAGACTTTCTTCTTTCTCTCACTCCTATTCTGTCCACCTCTCTAACGCAAGAGTTAACCAGTATTCTCAATCATTCATCCCTTTCTCTGGTAAACTCTGGAACTCCTTGCCTGCTTCTGTATTTCCACCTTCCTATGACTTGAATTCCTTCAAGAGGGAGGTTTCAAGACACTTATCCACCAATTTTTGACCACTGCTTTGACCCTTTTAGGGACTGGCATTTCAGTGGGCATTTTTTTTATTAGATTTTTGTTGCCCTTGGCCAGTATCCTTCCTACATAAAAAAAAAAAAAAAAAAAAAAAAAATATATATATATATATATATATATATATATATATATATATATATATATATATATATATATATATATATATATATATATATATATATATATATATATATATATATAATGTTAAAAAAATCATCGTCTTGCCAGGCAAAACAAAAACAAAAATAATAATAATGTGATTTGATTTCCTTAAAAGTAATAAATAAATAAATAAATAAAATAAAATAAAATGAGATAAATAACACTGCTTCACAGCAAAACCTATATACCTATATATAGTAGTGTTCCATCGAATGGGGAGAATCTCTACGAAGACAAAAACCATCAACTCAGATTCATCTTTAGTGGCAAGCTCATTACGCTTTGCGGCGCCTGATGTCCTAAAGCTTGCCCACATGTCATGCATGACATGGCACTAAAAATGTTATCCGAAGGCGGAATATATTGGCCTTGAGAGATATTCGATGAGGATCGGACATGTGACAGATGCAGAATACTCACAAGAAATATGAGTCCGGCATCCTACTATCGGTAGGCCAAGATGCGGTTAATCACCAACCCTAGTAGATTTTGGTCGCCTTCACTGTGCTATTATTACACACACACACACACGCACGCACGCACACTGTGCTGTGTAATTCATGCTGCTATGTGCCCCTCCTGCATTATATATATATATATATATATATATATATATATATATATATATATATATATATATATATATATATATATATATATATATATATATATATATATATATATATATATATATATATATATATATATATATATATATATATATATATATATATATATATATATATATATATATATATATATATATATATATATATATATATATATATATAGCGATAGTGTTGAAATATGTCGGCACCTGCCTGCCCCAAGGAAGCTGCACACTCCACAGATTGGGCAGTGGGCACCCACTATTTCTGCCAGTTGCCACAGTGCCATTGTGTGTCCAGTGGTCAGAATAAAAACTTTCAAGATGAGGTCTCAAAATCTCAAAATTTCACTGTAGACAAATATTAAATATTCTTTAATCATTAAAATAATTACAAATATTTTTGTTTCAATACAAAGAATTGCCTTTATCTTACCTTTGGTAAAAAGAGAACGAATGTTTTGTAAGGTACACTCAATATATATATATTTTTTTTTGAGCTTTCAGGTTCCCTTCAATGTTTGCCTTGCCTTTTCATATGTTACTTGTGTTCCCCACTTGCTAGACCTAGAGGATACCTACATAATATTGTGTTTATGTACACTCGCTCCAAAAGCTATCGTTGTATGGTATGATCAATAATTTCGAATTGACCGTAATACCTACTGTATTTAGTATACGCAGCCATGATGAAAAGGATCAATATATGGGTGCTTCTATATAGTGATTCGAAACGTCTGGGATGACTGTCGAAATGTATCCCTATATATCTAAGCTGGCATCTCAGCATTCCTTTCCCAATAATTATCGTTACTGGTCTCAAAATGTTTAGCATGCACAGATATTATTTTTTGAGCGAGTGTACATGATGCAGGAAAAGAAAATAGTAACAAAAGACAGCACCAGAATTTTTTTTTCATAATTTAGTTAGTACTTGAAAGAACAATATATCACATACACCCAAAAAAAAAAACAAAAAAAAACATGCGTACCATATGTGAACCGGACATACGTAATCCCCCAAAAATAAATTAATAACAATAATAATAATAATAATAATAATAATAATAATAATAATAATAATAATAATAATAATAATAATAACAACAATACCTTTGCCAAATATTACATCACAAGAACAACATTACATGCACATACAACACTACAAGGAGGGTCAGGGAGAGTCTGGATTACCTACTAGATTACCTATTTATTCGTCTTCACTCTTTAAACCTCTTTGCAACGTTAGTAGAGCTTTCTTTTTTCAAGTTTTTGAGACATTTATTTTACCTTCGGTATCAGTTTCCATGCCTGTTTGAGTGTTTGGTTCTTATAAAATCTAACTGTGAAAATATCCTCTCCACAGAAGCTAACAATCCCTAACTATATAATGTATATAGTAACCTTATATCGAATAGAGTTTTCTGGAATAATGTATATATTAGTAGCAGTTTACTTATATACCATAAAGAAACTATAAGGGCATTATGTAAGTTTTCATAACAACTGCACAATTTCAATCAAACATAAGGCCCAGGCAACTTAGCGATTGCGAATCTGCTGCATATATATATATATATATATATATATATATATATATATATATATATATATATATATATATATATATATATATATATATATATATATAATTAGAATTTTATTAATCTTAATATTATCTGCTCTAGTAAAATCTGTTCTAGTAATAACATTTTATGAACGATGTGTGTATTATGGACAGTGAAGTGTGTGTGTGTGTGTGTGTGTGTGTGTGTGTGTGTGTACAGCCGTTCTGTCGTTGGCCGGTTAACGTTATAATTACTGTGCAAGCAACCAATAAGGATCTTGCTCAGAACACAGCCATTCGGGGATACACCCGCGTTGCATCTGGAAAGAGAGGCACCACCTGTAAGACATGTGGCATGGCTGCTGAACAAAAATATCGCTATAATTCTGCAAGAATAAATTATATACTTAAGAGGAGGAATAACATAGATTTCCAGGAAACCATACTACTAAGTATCTAAGTGATACTATCAGGTAAGGTATTAGCGTACATACTTAACGAGTGTACTGCTCCATTCACTAGCAAGGAAAAGAAGACACCAATATAGCAATAAAGAATAGCGAGAAGTGAAGTCATTTTAGTTTTTCATTTTCCGGACTTGTAAAAAGGCCTGTTTTTTTTTTTTTTTTTTTTTCCATTCTATACCTATCAAAGTTTTGAATTTTCACTTCTTAATACCCCATCGGTTATTCGATGAGGTGCCATTTACAAGCAAGTCATACACTATTAATAAATTCACCATACATTCTCTGTCCTCCACTCTGGCATGCATCCTAAGCACTAGGGAAGGAGGACGCTGACGACAATAACAAATCATTTTCTTGCATCACGTTGCAACACCATCCTCCACATCCTCGCTAGAATTATTGATGACGAAAGAGTAAAACGTGCGTTCGCAGCGCTCCAAAACAAGACCAGTTGAATAATTCAGCTGTCTTGCCCCGCACTCCTCACCTACCACATTGCCGCACAGTATAGGTCACCGAGCTGCTCTGGATGCCACTGCACTGTCACTAAGCCCACTTCAACAGTCCATCATACCCACCACATTGCCAGATCCTTTCCCGCTGCGACAAAGTTACAAATGTATCACAGAACTCCTCGCTCCCTGATAATAGTACACTGCAGTCGCCATGCCAAGAAAAAAGCGTGTGGCTTGTCCTTCCATCCACTTAAGTCTACGAAACACCTAATATTATCTGGAATGATACCTTTATGTGCTATCAGTGCCATCGTTTTGCTATAGTACAAATCCAGTGGAGAAATGACGGTAATAATGACCTTTTTACTGTTATCATGTGTGTTTGCATGATCCATTACTGTTAGATAACAACAAACTGATTATCATTGTTCCTACACCACAGACGAAACACAAGAAAATAAAATTTAACCGTATAATTCAACTCCAAGTGTTAATGAACTCTCTCTCTCTCTCTCTCTCTCTCTCTCTCTCTCTCTCTCTCTCTCTCTCTCTCTCTCTCTCTCTCTCTCTCTCTCTCTCTTGTCTTTTTTTCTTTTCTTTTCTTCCACTATCTTTCCCTATGCACAGCACATGTACAACTTAGCGAGAGAACAAAGACATTACTTACGTGTTTTCTGGCAGAGCGCCTCAATCTGCTGGGCAGATTTCGACCCATTGCTGAAAGAAGAAAGAAAACAAGTGTGTGTCAGACAAAGGGAGAGAGAAAAAAAAATATAGTTATTACAGTATATCCTTCAAAACCAGCATTGTGACAAATGAAGGGCGTGGTTGGTCCAGTACCTGGTATTGCCAGCATTAGCACCAGCACCGCCGCTATCACCAACCACACAATGTTCATGGTGAAATCTGTCCGAGGGAGACAGAGAGATACGTAGCCTTCCTTCGGTGCTTGCCACACTGTTACTGCTCACCACGCAGTGTGAGAACCCATCGCCGCCGCCGCCAAGTCATGACGTGATGTTATTATTACTCTGTGGTCACCTCACTGCGGGAAATCTCAACAAACCAAAATGCAAAATATGGCATCGATTCATTATTAACGGAAAATTTGTATAAACCTGTAAAACTGCATACTGTACAATTATTGAAATACCAGTTACCTGGACAAACTCAATTTACGTCATCCTGTGACCTTGGAATCCCCACATTGCAATATAACATGTCCGGAAATCAAGCAGGGATCTCTCTCTCTCTCTCTCTCTCTCTCTCTCTCTCTCTCTCTCTCTCTCTCTCTCTCTCTCTCTCTCTTTCTCTCTCTCTCTCTCACACACACACACACACACACACACACACACATGCATAAAGTTTCTTCAGTACTGCAGGAAATGGGGTTATTCATTGATTGTTGTAAACTTCGCTGATATGAAAATTTTCAAAAAGTTGCTCCTTGACTTTCTAATTAGCGGCGTGTATCATTGTACCATTTTCACCATACGTAACTAGCACATCGTTGCATCATCAATTTTACACACACAGGTGAATTCGTAACCCAAAGATCAATAGATATTTATAAAAAATAAATAGATGGATAAATATAAGAATTATACAAAATGAACAAACAGATAAAAGAGATTGTAGATGTTGCAACCCAAACATAATCTACACTGATGAAGTTATTATAGTAGATAATATTAATATATGTTTTCACAATGAAAAATGGGAAAAAATAAATAAATAAAGGTCCTTAGAAACAGATGAAAATAACATCAAAATAAAGATTATTATATGGAAACTACAAAATACAGTCGACTTTTGTGAAAACTTTTACCAGTCGTACTCCATATGTTGAGTAGCTATTATTTTCCTGTGATTGAACTCCCTCAAGTTGAAACTAAACTTTAAGCTTCCACCCTCAATGATCTACCCCAGCTGGCCCATCCCGTCCCATCCTCCCTCTCCCTCTTCCCACACCCACACCCTCCTCCACCACCACCATCTCCTCCATCTTTAACAGCTAGTCTTAGGTCCAAATCTATCTAATGCATTTTTATGGGACCATTAAAAAAAAAAAAGGTAAATAAATAAATAAATAAAAAGAAAAAGAAAGTTCAATAAATATCCAATAAAATTTAAGCCCAGTTTGTGTAAAAAAAAAAAAAAAAAATACGTGGATGGCTGTTTTCTTGTGTTTAAAGAAAAATCACACGTAAATTTACTTATTTTATTTATTTTTTTGAATACTTGAATAACAAACAAAAGATTCATTGCCCATGCATTTGTGTTTGAACGTCGTATATTCTTTCACATGTCCTGACTACTCAGTGAGTTATAGGTGCTACGTCTCGAATCCTTAGATTCCGAATGTTCGAACACAAAAGCTTATCTTTTACAACCAGTTGACCCATAACTCATCCAACGAAGTAGAACTCAGGATAGCCGAATCCTGTTAATCAATCAATAAAAGCCCCACATGAACTCCAGTGACACCTATATAAAACTTGATATCGTTTGGAAAGTAAGATTTTGTGTGTGTGTGTGTGTGTGTGTGTGTGTGTATTCTGCTTTAGTTAAGCATGAGTTATACTTTTTTTTTTTTATCTAAGTTTAGCGTTCGTAAAAGTTTAAATATTTTGTGTTTTGGTTTCCTCAACGGTAAGAAAGGGTGTGTTTATATCAAGGATGTATGGAATAGAACATTTTAGACCTTCGCGGATGCTGAGGCAAAGCCGGATACGCACTTCTCGTAAAATACAGTTGTGAATAATACTGCGGATGTTAAAATACTAATATTTGCAGATGTGAATACAGTTGTTAATTACTTTTTCTTTCATATACGCAACTGTGAATGCGAATGCAGACAATTTTTACACATACCACATTAACACAGAGTGCGTCGTATTTGTGACACAAAGCTCCGGAGAGGATAGAACGAGAGAGGAGGAAAAGAATAAATGAATATATATATATATATATATATATATATATATATATATATATATATATATATATATATATATATATATATATATATATATATATATATATATATATATATATATATATATATATATATATATATATATATATATATATATATATATATATATATATAACGAAAAAAATAAAAATAAAAGTGCATAATATACTTAAAGAATGTAAAAGCAGATGTAACTGGGGAAGGGAGAATACATGTGGCAAAGAGATGGAGGGAGTATGAATGGAGGGGAGGAAGGGTTGGAGAAAAAAGAAAAAAACGAAGATGAGTAGGGGACAGGAAAAGGGAATACTTATTCCGCACTTTTTCCTCTCTCTATATAATTCTTCACTCCCTCCTCATCCTTCCTGTTCATACTTATCTTCTATACTTTCTCCTGTCAGTCCCATCCTCCTCTTTCACCCTTCTTCCACTTCCTTGTCCCATGTACCCTTTTTATTTTGTTACAAACTCTATTATTCTCTCTTCCTTCCTCTGCTCCACAATATGTCCCTTCCTCCCTTGTTCCTTTCCTCTCCCTTCCCCTTTTGCTTCGCCTCAACGCCCCCCCCCCAACCCCCTCAATCCCTTGTCTGTCCAAGATAAAGCGGCATGGGAGTGATACATTCACTCTTCATCTTTCCTGATTCTCACTTTCTCGTATATCATTGACATTCTCATTCCCAGTCAGTTTCATTCTCTTCTTATTATGCACTCATTTTTAAACACCACCTTTCGCCAATTATCACACTCTTGTGTTCTTACTCACTTATGTTGATTGTTGTCGATCTTCATTCCCACTCGTCTTTACACACACACACACACACACACACACACACACTGATCAGCAACCTCCGGGTTCCTTTGGCGCAGAGGCGGAGGCGGAGGCGGGGCTTTTGTTATTTGAAAATGTAGCTGCGGATATTGACGTGGATCTTTTGTTATATTAAACGCGGATGCGGATAGTAACGAGGATAGTATTTTCACTGCGAATGCTCCGCGGAGACGGATGTCCGATACATCACTAATATATATATATATATATATATATATATATATATATATATATATATATATATATATATATATATATATATATATAGATAGATAGATAGATAGATAGATAGATAGATAGATAGAGAGAGAGAGAGAGAGAGAGAGAGAGAGAGAGAGAGAGAGAGAGAGAGAGAGAGAGAGAGAGAGAAAGAGGGATTTTTTTTTTTTTTTAGGATGAAGTAATGTTAAGTGAGTGTGAATGAGTTGAAATGGTAAGCGTGAGCTGAGAGATTAATATAGTGAGAAAGGCTGTGGATAGGAAGGAATATGTGATAATACGCGTGAGTGAGTTTGAAGGAGAAAACAAGCATGAGTTAGTTTACGAAAGTGTGAATGTAAGTGAGAAAGAGTCGGGAAGGGAGGGTTAATGAGTGTGAGTCAACGTGAGTGAGAACGCAAGCGTGATTGCGAAAGTTTGCGAAAGATGAAGTATGAGAGTGAGTAAGAACGATACTGAGGATTGATAAATAGAACGAGACTGACTGAAAATGAGAATGGGAGAATGGGATTATTGGAGAGGCTGAGAGAGAATGAGGATGGAGTGCTGATAGCGAGACTTCTAAACCAACCAAAGGTACATGCAATAGTGTTTGGAATGTGGAAGAAAAGGAACAACAGCTAAAGAGTATAATGAACTAAAAAAAAAAGAAAAAAAAAACATGACGGAATGCCGATATAAAGAGTACACTCCCGACCAACACCTCTGATCACAACAACTATCGTCAGCAGCAGCGTGCATGTAAACACGTGTGAGACGGATGCATGTGGTCGTATGAGAACTGTTTGTCGATTCTGATTCACTAGATAAAATACAGATGAAAGATGGGTGACTTATCGGAGGATTTTGACAAGAAGAAAAGCCACAGTCAGCGGCATGCTGGGCGAAAGGCGGAGAAAAAGGAAGCTAAAAACAAACATGTCCAAGAGTTAACACCCCAGCAACGCAACCCAAAAGCTTCTGCCTTCCAGTCTGCTGTTAAAGCTCAGCGGAAATTTGCAAGGTATAAGCAGTGTGTGTGTGTGCTGTCTCCATATCTGCACTTATCTTTTCGTGGCGGATTTAAAGTAGGCCCCCACCCAGGTAACATTTCCGTGCTTCTCTGTGATTTCTGAGATTAGACTGTTTAAGAAGCTGCAGTTTCCTGTTGTTGGTAGTTCGCGAGATGGTAGCCAGTCACTTGCCCTGCTGGTGTTAGATTTATTGGTGCAAATATAAATATGTGGAAAAATTGCAAAATTACAGGTATAACTGTGTATGTTTTATGCTACAATTTATATTAGAATAAAAATAGCAGCTTTTTATAAAAAAATATTTTGTAGTTCTACTTGAAAGCCTTAATTGTATTGAGTATAATATGTCTTGGGAGTAGAATTATATAGATAAAAAATAAACTTAGATGAGTTGGTAGAATTATGCTTAGTTTATTACTTCAGTAGTGTTATTTTATGATTCCACTTTTAGGTCTCAAGACATCAAATCCAAGAAGCATCACATCCCTGTCGTTGATCGCACTCCACTTGAGCCTCCACCTGTTATTGTGGCTGTGGTGGGTGGACCCAGGGTGGGAAAATCCACACTCATGCGATGTTTGATAAAGAACTATACCAACCAAAGATTTTCTGAAATCACTGGTCCTATCACTGTTGTTGCAGGTAAGAAATGTGAAGCATGTGCATTTGTGTATATATTTTTAAAATGAAAGGAAAAGTTGCAATGAAAAAACAATAAAATCCTGCAAGAAATGGTAATGTTTGTGTTAAAGCAGTAATTTATGGCAAGTGGATGTAAGATATTGGGCAATTTGTTGAATTTTGGGATGTGATGTGATTTTTTTTTTTTTTTCCATTTCTGCCAGATACTATCACAGACTGTGGAACCATCTCTCTCTCTCTCTGAAATTAAGGAAATATATGTGACTGAATTTTACTTGGTGAAATTGAACATTTTAATTCAATCTCATATTTCACATTACAGTAGAACCTCGATTCCTGAATGCCCCACGTGATGAACCAATTGTTTCATAAAATAGTTTTGCAAAACAAATTTTAGCTTGGTTCACAAACTATGCCTTGGGGTAGGAACGTACATTACCCACATTACCCATGGAACCTCATACTCAGTTGTGCGTTGGTGTGCTAGGCATAAACATTGTTTGTTTACTGTTGTGTGCTGTTTCCTAAAACTATTTTTTTTCTTTTTTTCCCTTTTTTGTGTTATTTCAGACTGCATTATGCCACTTAAGAAAGAGAAAAGTGTTAGATGTCACCACCTGCTCAGTCTTTAGGCCCAAAGAGCATGGAGCATTCTTTCAATTATTTTAAATTACAGTACATTATCAGTAACAAACACATATGGGAAGGGTAGGTTGCTAAAGACAAAAATTTGTTATATCTAGAGAGAGAGAGAGAGAGAGAGAGAGAGAGAGGTTGTGGCTGTGTGACAGCCAGTGACCTTGACAACTGCCAGTTATGCTACACCCTCTCTCTCTCTCTCTCTCTCTCTCTCTCTCTCTCTCTCTCTCTCTCTCTCTCATTCTATATTCATAAAAACACTTAAATATTCAAAAATACCATATTTCTGAGGCTGAAACAGATTAATTGTGTTTATATTAATTTCAATGGAAAAATTGTTTTGGTTCAGGAGCAATTTGATTTGTGAACCAAGGATCAAAATGGATTAAGTTCATGAACTGAGGTTCTACTGTAGCTGTAATTGGAATTATGCAATCAATGATTTTCAATTATTTAGATCAATGAACTTCAGTAGTGAAGTTACTACTATTGCCATTTTTTTTATAGTGGTTGAATATTATTAGTAATGAAAATAGGCACCCATAAATAATTATTATTTTTTTACTATTTTGATTAAATCTTGTTTTCAGGGAAAAAGCGGAGGTTAACATTTATAGAAGTAAATAATGATATCAATTGCATGATTGACATTGCTAAAGTTGCTGACATTGTCCTGATGCTGATTGATGCCACATTTGGAATTGAAATGGAAATTTTTGAATTCCTGGAGATTTGCAGAGCACATGGTACTCCTCGAGTTATGGGGGTGAGTGTAGCATTTTGTAATTCACAATTAAGTATTTATATGAGTTAATTTTTTTCAATTTTACTTACATGTAATCAGTCAGTGTTTACATGATATGAATTAATGCCATATGCTACTTCATGAGAGGGATATTGGAGAAAATTAATATGAAAACATGCAACTGATAAGGTACACCTAAAGTAACCTGTACATTGGGGTGCATCCAGCACCTGATGGGTTTGTCAGGCAGGGCCTATACTACATCATTTTTGTAATTCCTGTTTATACTTCTCTGTGGATTGAAAATAGAACATCTGTAGGTTTTCCAGATTGACTACAGACTTGGTTGTCAGTGTAGTTAAGGTTTTATTTTCCAGGTACTGAATCACCTAGATATGCTTAAAGATAACAAATCACTCAAAAAAAGGAAGAAGTCTCTGAAGCACAGATTTCAAGTTGAACTTTACCCTGGTGCAAAGCTTTTCTATCTTTCTGGTAAGATCTGAATATTATATTTAATATTGCTGTTGTGAATATATTTTTGCAGTATGTAAATACTGTGTTGAGCCAAGAAAATAGCTTTATGGTATTTCATTACTTTCAGGTCTAATTCATGAAGAATACTTAAAAAATGAAATCAAGAATCTTGGTCGATTCATATCTGTAATGAAATTTCGGCCACTTACCTGGCGCACTACTCATCCTTTTGTAATTGGTAAGTATAATCAGGTAGACCATCCATCATCCTCTTGTCTCTCTTGTGGTTGGTTGCTGGTTCAGTCACAGTATGATGTGCAATACTGAAGCATGGATTTAACACATTCTACTCATCTGTAAGAGGTGCAGATATTATAAGGCACACCATCATGATTTGTGTCCATGCATTAACAGTTTGAAGTGCTTTTGGTATAATATTAGCTTTATAATGCAGCAGAAGAAACACGGGTTTTGTGTGTAATCTTTATTTTATCATTCTGTCCCATGCTTAATACAAAAATACATTATTTAACAAAATATGAAGGTAGCCTGATGATTCATATACATGGGGCCTGGAGTTCAAGTTTTTAGCTGAGTAGATCTATCACCTTGTAATTCACAAACATGAGCTTGGTGACATTAGCAAGAGTAAAGGGCTAGCAATCCTCCCTTTGCATGTGTGTGTGTGTGTGTGTGTGTGTGTGTGTGTGTGTGTGTGTGTGTGTGTGTGTGTGTGTGTGTGTGCTCACACATGTACACATCTACACATGCATAAGAAGGTGCACACATTTGTAGATATATTCATATATTATATATATATATATATATATATATATATATATATATATATATATATATATATATATATATATATATATATATATATATATATATATATATATATTAAAAGAAAATTGCAATTACAGATACATTTTGTATTGTTTTCTTTTGCATTTTACTGAAAAAAAAATAAAAATGCATGCCACTAATAATTTTTCTTTCATTTAGAATTGGCTGTTCCTGATGTAATTGGTGACATTGTAGATGATATGATACTATTGTAGTAACTGATTATCATCTGTCTTCTCTTGTGCAGTTGACAGATATGAGGACATCACAAACCCTGAAACCCTGAGGACAAATTCCAAATGTGACCGTAATGTTGTGCTGTATGGATATGTGCGAGGGATCCCCTTTCACCAGTTTCAGCCAGTTCACATCCCAGGTAATTCACATATATTTCATAAGGTAATATATATATATATATATATATATATATATATATATATATATATATATATATATATATATATATATATATATATATATATATATATATAATTTATTTATTTATTTATTTAATTTTTACTTTTTTTACAAATTACCAGGGTTGCATTCTGAAAGAAACAGATGCAAAAGCATACAGAGCATACACTCACTGTTCATGCAAATTACTTGTTGCATTCAATTTTCCTCATTACTGTTCCCATGTTCCATATTCCAGTCCTCTATCATACAGTGCACACCACTACTCCATCATGCAATCTGCTCTTTGCATTCAGTGATCTACACCCAAATGTTATTCATTCTTCCTCATACCTTTTGTGTTTCATTCATTCTAAACTGAAGTCTGCAGCTATTCTTCCATACACGCTTATACTCGTATACTGTTACGAAGGCAATTCATAAGACTCCCACAACTCACTTCACATGGCACGGGTCGAGCTTCCCATAGCACCAGCCTGGCTGAGGCCACAGAAGATCAGGAGAGAGAGGAGAGGGAAAGCTTGCCAACAATTACCTTACCAAGCCACATAGAAGCCTGGGTCCCTGTAGCCTGCTCATGAGGGAAATGTCCTGTCCAGCCTGGTGGAGGTCTCTCACAGTGGTTGCACACAACACAGGCTGGAGAGAGAGACACCAGCTCTTATGAGACACAATTTATTACTATGCAGCAGAAACACAGTTACATTACCTGACTATTTCTCACACGCCACAGCATAAGCTCACTGTCCTGGTATTCAGTTTTCCAGCTGAGTGAAAAAGCACTCCTAACAACATGGAGGTAGACACAAAGCGAAGGCAAGCGGGTGGGGGGAGGGCACAGTAAGTGCCTTCTCTGTTCACCGACCAGTTTCAGTTACTTGTGGTGTGTTGTGACACCACCAGCTGCTGCCTTGGCCCATGCTCCTTTCCTGCCAACTCTCTGCTGTTCTCTTGCTCACCTACACACACACACACACACACACACACACACACACACACACACACACACACACACACACACACACACACACACACACACACACACACACACACACACACACACACACACACACACACACACGGGCACATATACAACAATATCACATACTAAATATGCTGTATATACAATTTGAGTGAGAATGGAGTATTTTTAACTGTATATGGACCTGGAAATATTTGGAGGATTTTAGAATTAATGTAATCCTAGCACCTCACACACACACACACACACACACACACACACACACACACACACACACACACACACACACACACACACACACACACACACACACACACACACACACACACACACACACACACACACACACACACACATATAATGTTGTTTAATTAAAATTTTGTATGTTATGGCCTTTTAATAACATCCATAAAACATAATGACCATTTATGATTACAGGTTGTGGAGACTACAAGCTTAAAGACATTAGCTTCTTACCTGACCCATGTCCACTCCCGGAACACATGAAGAAGAGGGCATTGAATGCTAAGGAGAGGCTCACTTATGCACCATTATCTGGTGTGGGTGGAGTGGTTTATGATAAAGATGCTGTGTACATAGATCTTGGAGGATCACACCATGGAAACAAAAATAAAGTAAGTGTAAAAGAATCACAATAATTTGCCATAAGTGAAAAGTCCAAGTCATGTGGTTGTTTTTGTCTGCTTATGTAATAAGAATTAGCATAAATTATATCTGAGAGGTGTTCTGGAATGTTGAGACACTGGGACAAGTAAAGCAACTTGATGGGTTATGGCAGAATTATGCATAGTGTTCAATTGAAATATGAAGAAAATATTCATTCATTTTTTATTTTAGCAGGCATGTAAAGTTGAAGTTTGTAGGTGCTGAATTTATGATCCAGCATATATAGTGTGCATCATCATCATCATTATTATTATTATTATTATTATTATTATTATTATTATTATTATTATTTTTATTATTATTATTATTATTATTATTATTATTATTATTATTATTATTATTATTATTATTATTATCATTTATTTATTTTTATTTATTTTTTTAAGAATATAGCCAATGAAAGTGAAGATGAGGATGATGTCTTTCAACCACTGCTAGATCTGCAGAAGACAACAGATGAGAAGCAAGCCCAGAGCCAAATCCAGCTTTTCCCTCAGTCCAAATTTATTGGAAATGATGATTTTAATGAAGAGCAAGGGGATAATCCAGAAATATTTAAGTAAGTAAAAAAATATATTTTGCATTTAGATTTTAACAGATTTTTAGTTGTCTGCATCATCATCAGTCATCAAAAATGAGGTTTTGTGCACTAGGTAAGACTGAGTCTTTTTTGCCATCCTATGTTATGCATGTGGAGTATATTGTCATCACAATTTATCTATTTTATTTATTTATTTTTTTAGGGATGGCTCTGGTAGAACTGTTGAAACTGTAAAGGACAGTACTGGCAGAATTAGAAGAAGACCCATATTCTCAGATGGATTGGAAGATGAGGATAGCAATGATGATGATGAAGAATCTGAAAGTGATGAAAGTATGAGTGATGAAGAAGAGTCAGAAGAAGACGTAAGTAATGAAATGGAGCCTCCAAGAAAAAAAACAAAGGTATGTGAATTATGTTTAGTGAAGGGTATATGCTAATGAAGGAAAAGGATGCTTGTAGACTGAAGTGGATGGAGATAATGATTAGGTAAAAGCTTTTTGCATCACTGAAATAGATCTGAAATATCAGTCTCAAATTTACAAAATATATTTGAATTTTCATAAAGAAAAAAGATCCTCCTAAAACAAGCATTAAGACCTGTTTGCACAGTAATCAATGTTTTAAACATTTGTTTCATTAGTGAGGCAGGTTGCATCTCTGGTGTTCTTGGTTCTTACCTTGTTTCATGAGATTCCATACATATATACATACATACAGTTGCCAGTAGCATAGGACAATATCAGATTTTTCTGAGTATTTCTGTTCCAAGTTATCTTCATTCTATCTATAGAAATTCCAATAGTTACATCCTTGTTCTTGATCTCTTTTCACCCTGTTGTTCTTTGTTATTCTCTCAACTTATGATTAATAACAGCATTTTTATTTTTCATGACACATTTATGATAGTTTTATTTAGACAAGATAATTATTTTTCATCTCTATTTTTTTTAGAGCACTTCACATGTGAAAGAAGACACCCATAAGAGCAGTTCTGGTAGTGATTCTGAAGACTATGACTTGGATGCAGATCTGAAGGAGGTTCAGAAAACTCAAGCAGTTCAAGACAGTCAAATTGAATCTCTCCTTACAAACAGAACTGAAACATCAACCCCACATAGAACTCCACACTTGAAAAACAATAGTAGCTCTTCAGTGACAGCTAAACTTCAAGGATTATTAGAAAAGATAAGCACATCAACATCTCAGCAACTAAAAACTAATGATACTCATGACATGTCTGATGAAAAAGAACTTTCTGAAAACAAGCCAGATGAAGATGATAGTGATGAAGATGACACAGATGGTGATGAGGATGTCAAAGCACAGTACCGCAAGATGATGCTCAAACAAGCCTCATCAGATTTTTACAAAAGTCAAAGTACTGTATCATTTCTACGAAAGTTCATATACACGGATTGTAAGTACTAAATTTATTTCTCATTAACATCATATTTATCTTTGAGAATTTCATTTAGCATTGAAATTAGCAGGATCAGAATTATTTGCCCTCAAGAAAAGTAATATGAGCAATAAGGAACAGTTGTATGGCCATACGATGACTGTCTTGCTGTTTAGAATTGAAGAACTTTAACCTCACTTTCATTTTTTCAAGTCAGAACTTGTATAACTTTCTGATTATTAAAAGTTTTAATCTAAAAACTTTCTTTGTTGTCTGCCAAAAAAGGTTAAAAAAAAGAAATAAATAGATAAATAAAAATAAAAACATAATAATAATAATAATAATAATGAAAAATTTTAATAGATATATCTGCTTCACCAAACATTTGGCTGTTTCCAAATCTTATTGTTCACCTTCATCATGTGTGTGTGTGTGTGTGTGTGTGTGTGTGTGTGTGTGTAATAATAATAATAATAATAATAATAATAATAATAATAATAATAATAATAATAATAATAATAAACAGTTTATTATTTACGCAGTTAACAAACTGAAAATGATTCACTATCACTAGGGGGCGGGGAAGGCCAACAAGCTGGCCGAGGCTGCTCGAGAGCGCCTAAAGTCACATGTCCTGCCCGTGTGAGGTCAAGACAGTGTGGTGTGCGTGTGTGTTTGTATGCGCTCGCATGTACGTGTGCGTGCATTCATGCATGAGTGTATTTATGAATGCTTGTACATTCATGTGTGCATGCCAGTGTGTGACCTGCTGCATAGTATTTAATTTGTAGAAAACTTTGGAAATATATTCAGCTTTCTCATTATACATTTACAGTAAAAGAAGAAGAGGACAGTAGTAGTGAAGAGGATGACAATAACATTGGAGGTCTGTTCTACAAAGTATCACAATCAAAATCCAGCAAACATTTATCCCAGACAGCAATGGATGAAGTTGATACAAGTCGTTACATTCCCCCAGCTCTCCGAGACTGGAGCAAGGATGAGGTAACATAATGCTGTGGGTGGAATTGATTATATTTTCTGAAAAAATTTAATCTAGTATGCAAGTAATATAACAAGAACAAGAATCAGTGCCATAAGAAGGATAAATTTTAAATTATTATTTTTATTATTATTATTATATTTATTTATTTATATTTATTTATTTATTTATTTATTTATTTATTTATTTGTTTATTTATTTGTTTGTTTGTTTATTTATTTTTTGTATTTATTTATTTATTTATTTATTTTTTTGCAAATTAGGTATTCAACTCCATCAAAGATTGCTTTGTGACTGGAGAATGGAAGGAAAGTGAAAATGCTCAAACTCTTCTCAAAATGGATGATGATGGTGATATTTTTGGAGACTTTGAAGACCTTGAATCAGGAAAGAAGTTTACAGCAGATTCAGCAGAAGCAAACAAGGAAGAAATTGATGAGAGTAAGTAATGCAACAAAAGTGAGTGAACAGTGCAACATTTTAGTTTGCATTGTATGTGGAAAATTATATAAAGATCAATATATCTATCTGTCTGTATTTTATCCTTGTTCCCAAGGACTCCACCCCCACAAGATAACTGTGGCTTTAGAGTATCCATTTATTCCTATCTTTACATTTTTCCCTTGCATGTTCAAATCCTCTGAATCTTCCCTCATTCCTTTCTCATATACTTCATTATAGTATTTTTCCATTTCACCATGGTTCTAGCATCTAAGCAGTGAAAATGGCTTATCTAAATGGTGCATGTGATGTTAATAGGGCAATGGAAGTATGTATGGAGTATTTAAAGTAATTGGTAAGGAAGCTGTAATTTGTTATGTTTGAAAATATTAATATTTGGACAGTACAAGTGGGAAGAGACGATAGTAGTTTCTGCAATTTTTTGCAGCACACATAGTAATTTTATATTCTTTCAGATATAGTCCCACAACATGAGGATAAAGAAAAAAGTGCAAAAGAAAAACTCATTGAAAAAAAGAGACGATTAAAAGAAATGTTTGATGCAGAATATGATGAGAAGGGTAATGGAGATCATTTTGACTCCTTGAAGGCTGAAATGAGTCAGCAGGCTCAGGTAAACCAAATGTTGCAATATAAAATATTCTGAAATAAACTAAGTCTATTTGCATTCTAGGCTAAGATCCTCTTTATGAGGTATTCATAGCACTGAAGATATTTATTGTTGATTTTGTAGTATATATAATTTGTTTGCATACACTTTTCTCTCCAGCTGAACCGTGCAGAGTTTGAAGGCTTAGATGATGAAGCAAGAGTACAGTATGAAGGCTACCGGCCAGGGATGTATGTGCGCATGGAGTTTGATAAGTTTCCGTGTGAGTTCATCACCAACTTCAATGCCAGCTACCCAGTCATTGTAGGAGGCCTCCTTGAAAATGAGAGCAACATGGGATTTATCAGGGTATGAATTTAATATTTACTGTTTCTTATAGTACATATGTTGTGTAAATATTTTTTTACTTATCTCAGAAAGAAAATAATCAAGAAACAGAACCTTTTGATGACTTTATTCTATTTACTTATAAAATATGATTTAAATTTATTGTTATTTTCTTATTTTCTGATTATATATCTTAATATTTTTTTTTAAATACTCCCATTTTAAGGAAAGGCATATTTGTTTATAAGAAAATTCCACTAATTTGTATTACATCATATGGGAACTATTATAGTTTTATTATGTGTGTGTGTGTGTGTGTGTGTGTGTGTGTGTGTGTGTGTGTGTGTGTGTGTGTGTGTGTGTGTGTGTGTGTGCAGTACCATTTCTCAACCCTCTATCTCCCTTGGCCAAGTATACAGATACAACAGTTTTATTTTAAGAATCTTTGTTTCATAAGTACTCTCACTTCCTTCACAGATACGAATCAAACTACATCGTTGGTATCCAAAGATTCTGAAGAATAGAGATCCATTGATTCTTTCACTTGGATGGCGCCGCTTCCAAACCTTAATGTACTATGCCAAGAGGGAAGACAACTTCAGGATGCGCTCCCTTAAATATGCTCGTAAATACATGCATGTGGAGGCTATGTGCTGGGGGCCAATTACTGCTATTAATACAGGATTCGTTGCCCTCCAAAACATCACAGATAGAGTGGTAAGAACTCTACTTATTAATATGGCCATATCTAGCTGTTCATCTATTTTATCATCATTATCTAGTTTTGTATGGAGGAGAGTAGAGAACTAAAGTCTCCCCAGTGGTTAGGAAGATTAATCCAGAGAACATGTTAGCTAAGGATGTCTTTGTGTGGGAGCTCATACCATGAAAGAAAATAAGATCAAATTTTCCTTGTCTTGAGGGAGACCCATGGTGAAATAGAACAGAGAGCTAGAGTATGTAAGAAGGGAAGAGAGAACAAGAAAACTCGACCATGGACAAAAGTAAATTGAGACATCTATTGTAACCATGTACTGGAAATACTTTTTAGGAACAGGCACAAGATATAAAATAGATTGATAATCTTTGTTTGCCCACACAGCCTGAATTTCGCATTGCTGCTAATGGAGTTGTATTGGAAGCAGACCAAAGTTGTAAGATAGTGAAGAAACTCAAGCTGATGGGCACTCCAGAGAAAATTCTGAAGAAGACAGCTTTCATAAAAGTATATATGTATATTGATAAAACTAAAGTAGTGCTTAAAGTTCATGATATAATTCTTAAACAATGTGATAATGAAGAAAGTTTCTTTCCTTTCTTATGTAATTTTGATTACTATTGATTATTTCCAGGACATGTTTCATTCAGACACTGAAATTGCTAAGTTTGAAGGAGCAAAAATTGAGACTCAGTCTGGTATTCGGGGTATCATCAAGAAATTTCAAGGAGACAGAGGACACTTCCGTGCTACTTTTGAAGATGTAATTAAAATGAGTGGTAAGGCTTTCTATCTTTGTGTGTGTGTGTGTGTGTGTGTGTGTGTGTGTGTGTGTGTGTGTGTGTGTGTGTGTGTGTGTGCGCGCATGCATGCATGCATGCATGCATGCTTGTACGGGGTGCATAATCATATGGTTACCAACTGCTGCTAATAAAATCTGAGACAGCATTGTTTTTGGAGGGACCATTGTCACTGTTACTAGTAATTAGTTTGAGAAGTATCTCAGTCTGTCTTATTACCTGCAACACATCATATTGTTAAAAGTTGTGTTAGAGAGAGAGAGAGAGAGAGAGAGAGAGAGAGAGAGAGAGAGAGAGAGAGAGAGAGAGAGAGAGAGAGAGCATGCATAAGATTCTTATTACTATTTTGATGTATCAGAATAAAAATATGGTCAACTAAATTGCTGGCCATCAGCAATCTACATCTTTTCAAATACAGTCTTGTAAAGAAAGTTACTTCACTTCAGACAAGACAAAATATGGTGTGTAACTTGTGGGTTACACTGGAAAATTCCCTGACCTCTCAAAAGAAAATGCTGTTAGCATTGTCATAGCACATGGTGCAGTCAGCCTTTGGGAGGAGACCTCACAGCCTTGGTCAACAGCCTTTGTAGGGGAAGGTCAATCTAAAATCATAACTACATCTCATCAGATGTCCTTGGGAGGAAACTTTTAGTTTAAAACACATGAATCGTCCAGTGCCATAAGGGTAAATTAGGATGTTAAATAAAACATTAACGATGACTCTTGCATATATACACATACTAAGGAAATCATTGTGATGTAAAGAATAGTATGAAGTATTAATGGTCCAGTACTTATGTTACAGATGTGATCATTCTGAAGACATGGGTACCTCTAGAGATGGCAAAGCACTGCTTTCCTGTCCGCACACTGTTGCTGCCACCCAGTGAAAAGGCAGCTTGGCAGGGGATGAAGACAGTGGCCCAAGTGAAAAAGAACAAAGGGATAAAGAATCTAGCAAATCCTGATTCCTTGTATACAGTAAGTTGAAATTAAAGTGTTCTGTTTAATGCTGTTTTTCAGAAATAAGTAACTACGTAATTCTCCCATCCTGTCATTCCACATGCCCCTCTCAAATAGCTCATTTCCATATAATTCAGTGTTTAATTGGTGTATCCTGCTATAAAATTAATTTTATTCTACTTATTTTAACCCCACAGCCAATCACCAAGCGCCGTGAGTATGTACCACTTCCACTGAAGGTTCCCAAAGAACTCCAGAAGGCTCTACCATATAGTGAGAAGCCGAAGATCACTCCAAAAGCTGCCAAAGAACAACGAGTCATAGTTGTGAAAGATCCCAAGGAAATAGAGGTATGCTTTTTTAAATGCATCACTGATTGATATCTAGAGCTTCAAATTAGCTTTACTATTTTGTGTTACCTATATATTCTGTCTGTCTCTCTGATGCCTTGCTCCTCCCAGGAGCATCACCTAAGGGGGTGGCCATAGCAGAAGAACTTCCACCTTTCCCTATATAAATATTCCCTTTTCTGCTTGATCAAGCACTTTGTCTCTAGACTTCTTTCATACATGTACTCCTTTATTATATTTTCCATATGGCCCTCTTTTCCTATTAGTACCTTTAACTTTTCTTATATAAACTTTCTTTACTCATTCTTTTGATTTTGCTCACTATTCTGGTTCTTAAATCACGACTAATCTCTATTTTGTCCCTGAACCTTCATTGTAATCTCATGGGATGTAAATTTATATTTCACAAAATTGTTGATAAGGCAAATCTTTCCTTGCATTATATCTTGATCTCCCTTTCTTGTGTAGCATAATCCTTCTCTTCTCAACAATGATAATTTTTCCATTTCATTTCATGCTAATCAATTTTCAGAAATTCTCTCTCTCTCTCTCTCTCTCTCTCTCTCTCTCTCTCTCTCTCTCTCTCTCTCTCTCTCTCTCTCTCTCTCTCTCTCTCTCTCTCTCTCTCTCTCTCTCTCTCTCTTTAACTATAACGATTATTCTTAGAATTAATCTCCTATTATAACAATTACAGATGGATAGTTTCATGAAGCGGCTGAAGACAATGATGGAAGACAAGATTCAAAAGGAAGAGAAAGAGAAGGAAGAGCGTAGAAAGAAGTTCCAGAAAGATATTGATGACCGTGAACATATGCGTCAAGTAAGAGAAAAACGAAAGAAGGCTGCAGCCTGCAGAATCAAGAGTAAAAAGTATGGGAAGAAAGACATTGTTTAAGGTGTATACTTTGTATTCATTTACAAACACACACATACATACCTGACTGACATCCACTGCAAAGAGGGAGTGTCTGAAGCAAGATGCCCATCTTCAGATTTGCAATCACAGTCACATCCACAAGTATTCTTTTACATCAGAGATGCAAGGCTTCAAAGAGGGAAAAGATCAATCTTCATTGATCACACTGTGTGGAGTTCATTTGCACAGATACCCCAGTCTTTATGTATCAGGGCCCAATAACAGAATCGGTCTACTCTTGCTTCACCATAACAGTTATCACAGGAATGAATGGATCCTTGGAATGAGTCAGGCAAGTGTAATGAGTCCTTGATCATGATGTAGGTAGTGATGAGTATGAAAACTGCAGGTTTGGATGATTGTGCTGTCAGATGTTTAAAGAGTGGCAAATGACTCTTGTTCTATGGTTGATGAAAATGCTAATTGTGTGTTTCATGAGTGGTATAGCACTGATTGATCAGACAAGTGCATGTGAGATTCTTTTGTATAAAAGTGTTATAAGTATGAATGTTTTAGTTTTTCTCAATTTATAAACTGTTAATGTACTGAAATAATGGAAGAATGTTTGTTGTATGTTGACATTAACCCAAAAGTTACAAGCTGATTTCACATATTGAAAGTACCTAGCCTACTTATAGTGAAAACATGATGTACATATAACATAAACATTTTGGAGAAAAGGGATTATATTTATCTCTGAGTTATCATTACTTTCCAAAATGGAATAGGTCATATGGTGTGGTGGCTGGAATACTCTTTTTTTTTCTTTCCATGTTTTTGTCTGTCTTAATTTTTCTCTTCTTCATTCATCAAAATTCCTCAAGCCTGATACATCTTACATTCTAAGGTTTTGAAAGCCTCTAGCATTTTGTTGAATATTGGTTCACAAAGAATCAACTAACAACTAAAAAGCTTTCTGCTAGAGAAACTGAAGTTACAGTTTAGGCAGTGTTGGGAGCCTCTGCATGAGTGCTTTAACCTTCTCTTCTCTCAGCCTGAATTTTTCTTGCGGCAGCAAGATCTTGTAAGCCTGTTTAATAATGACAAGGGGAAGATATGATGGCAAGACAAGAAAAATTGTGGCAGCATTACTGGAGGACTGATAGGAATAATTTTAATCCATGCCTTAGCAACAAAAAAGCTCATTTGTAATCTGTTTTCACAACATATATACCATTATCTTGTTTGGTTACAACTCATCATTGTAAACAAATCAACACAATGATGTAACTGATATTTTCCACAAGTTTCTACCATGAAATTCATTATCATCACCATCATCTCCACAACTATGGATGATCTTACAAAATATAAATGCTTAAATGCCTCATCATTGCCCCATCCAGCCGAATTAAGTCAATAACAGTAAAGAAAATAATGACAGGAAGTTTCAGTTTTCTTTGTGACAGTTTGCAGTCTTAAAGCCTGATCACAGAGTGCGACTTTTTTTTTAATGAGATAGTATTGCATAGTTGAAAAGAAACACACCACAGAAAACAACTTGAATTTCCCTATATAAAAGTTTCAGGCATGCATCATATTCCCAATTACATGTCGGTGGCATGCCTGGATGATATTGGGAGATGTTGGTACTACTCTTTAGGTTCTCATGCTGGCTCTGTTCTCTCTCTCTCTCTCTCTCTCTCTCTCTTCAAAATTAAGATAAAGTGTGTAGTTATGCTATGTTCCCCTAACACTGGGGTAAAGATCTCACAGGTGAATACCACAGTATCTACTGGGCTTAACCAACTAACTGTACACTCCCAGTGATGAAATGGTAACATACCAGTCTCACAGCATACTCATTGAAGCACTGCAATATATATATATATATATATATATATATATATATATATATATATATATATATATATATATATATATATATATATATAATAACATTCCAACTTTTCTCTTTTTTTTTATGTAAGAAGGGCTCTAGCCAAAGATAACAAACTGATAAAAAGTACACTTAAGGGGTCAGGCCCTAAAGAAGATAGTGAAAACAAATCCAAAATTACCTGGAGAAGTGTCTTGAAACCTACCTTGAAAGAGTTTGTCATAAGTTGGAGTTCCAGAGTTTACCTGTAAAAGGAATGAGGGATTGAGAGTGCTGGTTTTGTATTAGGGAGTGGATAGAACAGGGAGTGACAGAAAGTAGACATCCTTGTGCAGTGGAGCCACAACAGGGGTGACCCATGCAGTTAGCAAGATCAGGAGAGCAGTTAGCACAAAAATAGTGACAAGATAGCAAGAGATGCAACCTTGCAGGAAAAAGAGGTTAGAGAGTTAGAGGGAAGGAGTTGATGAGATGAAAAGCTTTTGATTTTACCCTGTTTAAGAGACCAGTGCAAGTGAACCCTACTTCATACATGTGAAGTGTACTTCATACATGGGCAGACAAAGCTTCTATACAGAGAGAACAGCTGGGGAATGAGAAAAACTGGCAGAGACAGCTCAGAATGCCTAACTTCATATATGATGTTTTAGTGAGAGACAAGATGTGAAGTTCCTGGTTTCAATTTTTAGTATGTAAAGGAAAGATCAATCATGTTCAATGATGAAAAGATGGATAGTTGGGTGTCACTGAAGAAGATGGAATAGTTACCTGGAAGGTTTTGTCAAGTGGACAAATAATAAATAAATAAAATGTTAAAAATGAGTTTTTGTGGTAATGAACAACATTAAGTTTGCTTTGCCAGAATCAGAATCTTTAAAGATCAGAAATCAGGGATTCTGTGGCTTCCCTGCATGAAGTGTTCAGTTCTTTGACATCTAAGAAAAGAGTTCAAGATGTAACAAGTTCAGTCCTACATGAAAATAATGGTGTTTGAAAGAGGAGCAAAATTGCAGCAGTATATACAAGGTTTAAGACAATCATTATAAAGAGGCAAGCTAATCCTCATATGGAAGCCATACTCTTTACAATGATGGATAAGTTCTGTATATAGAATTAGCAATCAGAACAAAGAAAAGAATTGGCATCCTTCTCAGGACCTGGCTCACTTTGAAGGAGCAGATAACTCAATGGCATACCAGTAAACAAGCATACTATGACTACTACTAGTAATACGTACTTCCACCATGACCATGGTCATTACCATCAAACCTTTAAAGGCATGCAAAATTATAACACACACACACACACACACACACACACACACACACTTCAAGAAATAAAGAAAATAATGAAAGAACAAGATGTAACAAAAGCACAAGGACCAGATGAAATTGCAAATTGGCTGCTGTTTGAGGAACTCTTTGGAATCATGCTCCTGACTGAATTCCTGCATTCTTTTTTTAAGACATCAGCCAGATTTCATGTAAATACCCAGCTGTAAAAAACAAAAAGTGAATAAAAATGACTTGCATAAAAAATTAAAAGAATTTTTTTCAATAATTTTATTGCATTGCACTTCAATTCAAATTCCATTAAACTCTTATATACATATAAAATCTAGTTTCTTTTTGTTCTATAAAACTGTTTATATTGTTCTGTAATTTAAATACATTATACCTTAAATACATCAGCTTGGTGATGTGAATTTATCTACACAATGAAGTAGAACTTGTGCAGGTGATGCATGATGTACATTTTATGATATACACATACAATGCTTAAAATTTACTGTCTTTGATGGCTGTGAACGATCTCAATATACAGATCACTATGTTCCTCAAAGTGAAGTGTTACTTTACTGATATGTTTAGTTCAATAAGTATTTACATGTATTACTAAACTGTGACTCTGGAAAGGCACTCCTTTGTCATTTTACATGTCAGTTGTACTGTTGCATTCACAATATCTTACAAGTCTACTGCATGGGAATGCTCTATTAAACAAATGCATCTTTCAGCACACTTTTACCACCATACATAAAGATAAATGAATCCAACAGAATAAATGTCAACTGGAAGTTAATGTGGTGTGGCACCAAGCCAACCAATTTACATAATGCTTGGTTTTTGTTTAGTTTGATGCACCAATGTCGTTCTATGTAATGCATTTAGAAACAAAAAGGAAAAAGGCATCTCAGGTACAAAAAAAAAAAAAAAAAAAAAAAAAAAAAAAAAAAAAAGACAAAATTGTTAACAAACTATCAAGTGAAAATAAGCTTTAAATAGATTATTACTCTGAAATTAATCCTGAGCAATACACACCATTTTATATTAATTAGGTACAGGCTATGCAGTAGTCCCTATAGCCAAGTTTAACCTGTTCCTAAAAGAACTACACACACACACACACACACACACACACACACACACACACACACACACACACACACATATATATATATATATATATATATATATATATATATATATATATATATATATCTGGTTTCCCTAGTTAATTAGGGCCAGGACAGGTTTAGGCATTTGGGAAGTTACCCTGAGTGGATGTTCTTCCTACCCTCGAACTGTGGCCAGGATTCATAACCATGTGCCTGAGGACCCCTCACCCATCATTGTACCATGGTGGCCCCAACTATATATATATATATATATATATATATATATATATATATATATATATATATATATATATATATATATATATATATATATATATATATATATATATAAAGATATTGCTAACAAGTAAAATATCTCAGATAAAAAAGAAATTAATGAACTGACTGCACATACAGATCTGTCATTCTCCATGAATGTATTATATGTGCTCTATTTTCACATTGCATTGCACTTGACAGAAGGTATGCCCTGACACCACATAGAATAGATTTCAGAATCCCTGAAGTGACAGCACCAAAGATTGGGAAATGCTGTTATATACATGACACACTTGGTACCTCATATTGTGAGAATCCATCCAGCTATGATAGTAAGACATTCAAGGGCAACCATCTTCCACTTGGGTTTCGAACTGATCACAGATATTTCTTTTATTAACGAGTTATGTACACATGCTCAAAAAAGTATCATTACACATTAAATATGATGCAAACTGACATCAAGGACAGATCCAGTGATAAGGCTAGTCATGTTGGTATCCCTATGTGTTTAGTACAGTTGCACCTGCATGAACCAAGTGAACAGCACTTATAAATGAAGGAATAGGATTTAAATTGCCAGAGTAATGTTTCATAAAGTGCAGGCAGAGCCCTAGTTGAACACTTACAAATCCTACCAAGACTACCTGCTTGTTCAGTGCAAGACTTGTCAGATCCCAGTGTAATGATATGTTTTTGAGTGTGTGTACCTCTAGTGTCCTGCCAAGGGTTCAATTTTTCACTCACTCTCATAACTACTTCTTAGATCCATGCCTCAGTATCTCATTTGCAAGCATGAGGCACTAATAAGCAAACCACCTAAGTGTACATTATAACAGTCACTGTATTTGTGCACATCAATATTTCTCACAAAATCACAACTATAACATTTCCTGATCCTTCAGTGAGTAATATTTCCCATATATTTAATATCGAGAGCTTGTGTTGACATTTAAACTCCATTCCTGTTACCTGACCATCTAGCATACATGTCTTACACAACAAATTAACATTTTCCTATTTCCATCTGCACTCCAAATTCCACTCCTCTAATCATTAACCCCACAAGCCAATGCTAGACAACTGTTTAAATGCCTTACAGAAATCTTAACCTAATTCAGTTTACAGTAGAGCACCATTTAACTAAATTCCAAAATATCGTAAAAACCTAACATAACTGATTTTTTTGTGATAATTTTAACGGACAATACGAAAGTAAAATCAAACACTTACTACTATACATATGGGTAATTTCTGGCTTCTTACACACACAGGAGGCATGGTAAGCATTTTAACAATCTGTACACATTTTTGTCAATTGTCCTCCACCTCCAGCGCTCAGCTAATAAGCCAGCATCTGATCAAATCCTGCTAATGCCAATTTTTGTCAATTGTCCTCCACCTCCAGCGCTCAGCTAATAAGCCAGCATCTGATCAAATCCTGTAATGCCTAATGCCAAATCACTATTACAAATGTTTTGAGCTTGGCTGGATATTCACATCCATTACTATCTAGTATCAAAAAATCATTAGTACATGTATACAAGTTAATTTGGTGGGGGAGAAAGTATTAACACTGCAGACAATGCTTAGAATTGTAAAATTATCAATATAAATCTTCTCCACATGGTGCTCAGTGAAATGGGATTCTACTGTAATAATGTACGACTATAATTTATGTATTACTATCATTCTTATACCCTGCACATTCAGTATCCTCTGGAATGGTATAGACCATTACTGGTCTCTAAGTACATCCTTACAAACTATTTCATGCAGATAATAAATGGGGAGGGCGAGGCATGCACCAGACAGCACTTAAGTGCTCTGTTCACATTAGTCTATTTTGAGGGAGCAAGTCACCAGCTAGAATACCACTTACTATTTTCCATATCTGGCTAAACTAACTCCTTAAGTTATTTTTAATCTCTAGGTGTCATTTAAACTTAGACTGTACTTTATGAAATGTCCTGTACTGTCCACTTATTTTGCCACCTTTTGAAGACCCTTTTTATTTACTTCAAAAGGAAGATGTTTGAAAAGATTCTTAAATATTTGTATGTATGCATCAGTAAATTAGCAAGAAACTAATCTCCAGAATCTTTGGTACACTATAGTTTTTGGAACTTAGTTATAAATCTTGAAATATTAGTAAAATCTAACAGACTTAAAAATAATTTCATTATGTACACTGAACCCTCCAATTTGTTAACTTATAGTTTGGCTGATTCAAAGTTGAAGATGAGAATTCAAAATAGTGTCCTCCAACTTTGGCAATTAAGCCTTTGTCAGAGGCATGAAATTCTCATTTGTTATGAGCTGTGCCTGGTATATTCAGCACAAAATATATTCTAAATGAAACTGGTTTTGATACATAATTCAAACAACCTAGTGCACTAGAATGCCAATTGCCTCACATCTACTATTTGCTTTTCCTCTCTACACTTGAGAATCTGCCTAAATCTTCCCTAACCCTACAGATGGCTACCTGCCTCACATAAAAATTTTTACAAGCAGATAGGATGATTGACTTATTCTAGTGACCAGTGTACCAACATTTACACATTCCTGGCACAATTCTGAGTGTTGCGTCCAGACATCTATAAATGGCCTCAAATATATCCAAGAAAAGTTAAAAATTTGATGTAGTGACACAAAACCATTCAAATGACAGAAAGATCTTCAAACTCCTTAGTTGAATAGTAAATAAACCAATAGTTTACACCAGAGAAAGGTAAGAGAAAAAAATCTGTTTTGATCAACCTAACATATAAGATTACTTAATTTTTTCATGACATTGACAAAATTTTAAAAGCGACACAGAAAGAGATGACATTGTCAAAGGAAATGGCAGAGAACAATAAGAAGGGTGAGTGGCAAGAACTGAATGCACAAGAGGGAAGTAGCGGATAAGTGTTCTTTCTGAAATCTTGGATTCCACTTTAATATATTTTTAGCACAACTGTGATGTGAGGGCTGGTTGGAAAACTAATTTACACTGTTCTTAGGAAATATATATTGGCATAACAAGAGAGATTGCCTTTCACATTATACTGTTCCTTAGTAATGAATGGGGTATTCTGCATTGGGACTGAATGGACTCATCTGTGTTGGGTTACACTCTTTAGTTTGTTAAATTTCAGTTTGCAAAGCAACTTTAACATGACTTTTCACATTCAAAACACTTGCTTGTCTGCCACCACCTCTGGGTGGCTTGCTTGTAAGTTATAGTGAAATAAGACTCGTGAGTCACTCAATTCAAATTAAACAACTTTCACTGAATTTGGTGTATCGTCATTCTTTCAAGAGCTTGTGCTAAGGACTAGAACAGCGAGTGTCACAAGTGAGTAAATGGGAAGCTGGAAAGAAGACAAAAATAGGGAGAACCTTTAGAGTAAACGAGTTGACCATCCACACTGTATTTTTGGTGCCAAAACTTTACTAATAATGGGGTCAAACTGGAGACTTTGGGTTGGGGTGCAGAAGGCGATAAGGGGTTTCAAGAGTCCTGATATGATGTTTCTCTAACACAATGGCCTTGCAGAAGAAAATAATTGCTTATATGTATATATCCAACATATATTGCAGTTGTTAATAAATCTTCCTAAACCAGGAACATTTTAGAACTAGCTTCAGATTTCTTGGATATGTAGTAAGAAGTATCACAGATATATAAACATAACCAAAATATAGAATTAAACTAATCCAAAACAACACAACTATGCAAAGTACATTAGGAACCTTGAATGAAATTATAAAAGTGCCGTTGCCTGAAAACAGGCTAGTTCCATGTTTGGTAATCAACATATCTAGCAGCCAATGGCTAAGATCTGAATTTTCAAGTAATAGAATAAGATTCACCTTGTATGACAAAATATGCTGTCTGAATTAATATGGGGAGGATATCAGGATATTATAAAAAGAAGTAAGTGAATGAGAGAGCAAACAAAATGAAACAAAAATATGAAAACCTGGTAAAACATGTGAATGATACTAAAACATTATTGTATGACGGTAAGTGTAAGGCTGTCATCCATTCATATCTTTTTCCACATGCAGTAGACAAGCCAAATGTTACAGACAATATGCATATTGACCAGTAAATGAATAAAAATAGTAATAATAATAATAATAATAATAATAATAATAATAATAATAATAATAATAATAATAATAATAATAATAAATAATAAATGGAGCAAAAAATAAAGAACATTAACTTCAAAGTGCAATCTTAAAATAAGCCAGCTTTACTGTGCTCTCTTAAAATTATTTAGAGAAAGAGTTCCAAAATGAGGTTTGTCCAAGTTGCACATACTAGTAATACATGACCATCATGAGAGTAATTCAACTCTCTCCATTATTGCTAAAAACATAATGGTAATAAAGCATAGATGCTCCTGAGGACTTTCCTTTTCTTATTCAAGCATTAGCTTCTGTGAAAGGGCATATTAATGCACATATTTTCAACTAACACTAATCTCTCCACAAAGCACATCTGTTTGGTAGCTAAGTGATGGCATTGTGCTCAAAGTACTAATTTTGATATGAAAACCCCATACAGCTGCAGTACTAGTAATCTCATCAGTTTCCCTTCTTTCATATTATTATTATAATTATTTATTTATTTATCTATTATTATTATTTATTTATATTTTTTTCAAGTTGAGAAGCTGAGCCCATACTGGCATTACAGTGTGATTTTTATTCCTTAAGAACAAGCATGAAATATGATATTGCTAGTGTCTTACATATTGCATGTCAGAATCAAGATGTACACATAAAACACAAATAAAAAGAGGACTGCTGGCCCTTAAACTACAGATTAATAACTCTATATCTACAGTATCTACTGACTTTTTTGCAATGTGACCAAGTGCCTACAGTAAGAAAAGAGACCCATCCATATAATCTCCCCCTTACATAGGATGTAAACTCTGCACATTTCAAATGGGAACTAGGGATGCCAACCACTACACCAGGCAACAGCTACCAGAATTCTACTTACTATCCACAACCAAACTTTCCTATATTTACAAACAGGAAGTTGTTGGTTGGAACCTGAGTCTGGGGCAAGATGAGCAGTAGTTGACAAATTGTTTTTTTTTAAATGTAAGCCTTAAAAACAACATAAACACTAAGAGAGAACCTACAAAATACCATACTGACAAAGAAAAAGCACCCAGCCACTCAGTTTATGCCAGCCACAGGTGAAAGAACTTAGGAATCTGATTAGTTGTCATATAAAAATTTTACTTATTACAATATTAAAGGAACATCTGAAATCTATGATATACTAAACTGATGCAAAATGAGATGTCATCCACATGATTTATATGTGTCACTGTTGAAATCAGATTCCTTGTGTATCAAATGTTGCTAAAATGGCCTTTTAGGGCCTTTCACTAATGGACACAGCTATGAAACAAAAATGAATATGACAATATCATCAAAACAGTTCTTATTTAGAATAGTTCACACTATTTATCTTCTGGCTACCTGGAAAAAAAAACAGGCAAGTGCAACAAAATCCTACTAACCATCAAGTTTCTAAGAAAAATCAAAATCACTCCAACTGAGATCGTTTCAAAATAGTTAGGATGTTTCTGTAGAGAGTAACTTCAAAGAACTGATGAGATAAGATAATGAGCAAATGGACTGAGCAAAGAAATTGATTCTGTGGTATGAGATGCTAATAAAAAGTTCTGAGACTGTCTATACAAAGCAAAATCCATACCTTAATTTTGGCTGTTATCCTCTTCAAAATCATCACCTGATGCAGTGATACACTATCCTCAGTGTTTCTGTCATGCTTAGGACACTGGCCAAAAGTCCTGTTTTAATTTATTCTGTGGTATGAGATGCTAATAAAAAGTTCTGAGACTGTCTATACAAAGCAAAATCCATACCTTAATTTTGGCTGTTATCCTCTTCAAAATCATCACCTGATGCAGTGATACACTATCCTCAGTGTTTCTGTCATGCTTAGGACACTGGCCAAAAGTCCTGTTTTAAGATTGTCGAATGCTGTAATATTTTCTGCATCTTTCCTACAGTGTCAAAATGGTGATCCTTTGTTTTGAACTTAATCTTATGGAAGAGGATGCAGGCACAGAGTGACAAATCAGGTATGTAAGGTAAAGAGCTGTGAGTGAAAAGCTCTGCACATTTTCAACACTGTGTGAGAAGGCCTGCTGTCATGGTGGGATCATAAGGCTGCCTGAGTGGAAACTCTGCAAGGACACAGTGCATGCATGTTCTTATCATGATGTCATATATTGTTCTAACTTTTATGTTGATGATGCGACAAAAATGCTGTAAACAACTTCCTTGGTAGTGATTCAATGGTCCTGATGATCTAGTTTTATCTCTTTGGAGACATAAACCTGGAGGGGTGTCTTATTGTCTCATCATCCCTCAGTGCATTCTGTATCTTTTAAAGTGCATATACCACTCAAAATAGCTTGCTCACCTCAGCAAGTCTAAACCAATTTGACATCTGTTCTCTGCTCACACTGAGGTTCATTTTTAAAATATGAGCATGTGAATGAGTGGAAAAACTAATATAGCACAAGTCTCACTGGTAGACACCACTTGAAATGATGACAAAAGTTACTACTTACTCCTGCTGGTCACTTTAAGACCATAACCTAGCTCTGTCTCCTTGCAATGGAAATAACTTTTAAACTTCTTGACTGCACCTCACATTTGTCTCCTTGTGATGACAGTATTAAGATGTACTAACATTAACACAAATTCTTAATATACATTTTCTTGTACACATAAAATAATTGAATTGTTATCTTAAACATTCTGATTTTCTAAAAATAAATGTTATTTAATAGAGAGAAAGATGTCCCTCTTTAGATTTCACAACATAGCTCCATTTCAGAGGTTACAAATGTGCTTCAGAACAGTTCATAAGGTGAATTCTGCTTTACACTTTTCAGCAATCATCTTTGCAATTGAAAGTGATGATGTAGCTCCTGGAGAAGGAGCATTGCGACAATGAAGAATGCGAGAACCCAGTTTGCAATCCGTTTCTCTGTGGAATACAAAATCATCTTCCAGTGAGCCATCAACATTCATTGCTTGTGCACGTACTCCAGCTGGGCCACGGGTGATGTGTTTGGCAGATATTTCAGGAATATATTTCTGTAAAGTTGCTACCTGAAAACCATAGCATATTAATGTAATACCAAACATGAATATCAGCAACACATTCTTACATTAAAAGCTCAACTGCACATAACTATACTACATTTCACTCATACCAATTTATTTGGGGGGTAAACTGAAAGCGTCTGCACCATTCCAGTTAAACCTTGCTGCTCCATGAAGTTTCAATGTGGATCATGCATGATAATGATAAATATGAAAGGTTACTGCAACTACAAATATTCATAAGAAAAATTCTTAAATTAGAACATTTTTCACTACAAGAACATTTGTAGTAAAAAAATTAAACATTTTAAAATTAGAACATTTTTTTAAATGTACATTACTGAACAACAGAGACTAGCATAACATGAAACACTCATGACCAGAATACTGGCACAATTAGAAAATCCCACATGTTTCAGAAGTGCAATGGTATTCTAATGAATAAGGTTTGTGGAGAAAGCAATCGGCAAGCTAGGAAGGAGCAGAATACATCCACAAGCTTGCCAGGTTTGCCTCCTGTTTTTAGTTTCATGACACGTGTTTAATTTATGTTCACCACAGTAACTGTTTAATTTAATTTGAAAATATTCTTTGGCACACCCAGCACACTAATTAAGTCTTTTAGACACAACAGGAGGTACATTAGAGGTGTTAAGTGGTAAACCTCAGTTAATCCAAGAAAACAGCTAATTCATGATGTCTCTAGAACCAAGGATGCCAAAGTATTGATGGTTAATCTGTATCCTTTAGTGAAAGAATGCCTCTAACATGATTATTATCTGGCAAACCAGATATGTACATAGTAGACACATATAAATGAATGATAGTGAAAATACATGATTCCATGAGTGATGATGAACTTCAAGATGGTGAGTTTGAGATGTGGGTGTCTAGAAAGTATGGTACTTGGATTTCTGATTGTAGGTTCCTTATACAGACGGAAAACTAGATATTTAGAACTTAGTTTTACAATAATCATACCTGAAGTCTTGGGATAGCAGATCGAAGAACTTCCTTAAAACCAAAAGTTACATATTTCAGTGCTAGCTTTTGGAAACCACGATAAGTGATGGATTCCCATAACTCACGAAGATCGATATCAGTCCATCTGAAATTGATTAGCATTTTTTTAATAAAAAGTAAAACTTGACTGCATCAATGATATATCTTTTTCTAATCTAATTGTTTCTCACTGTCCATCCACCTCATACATGACTATGCATACATACATATTTTGCTTCCATTACCTCTTTTACCTCTTAACTTTACAGCTACAGCCTAGACCTCACAGCCATACCGAATACTTAGTAAAACAATCCCTTTAAACATTTCCTTTGCTACATTTATACTGACTATTCTTAACTAGCCGGTGTTTTCTAGGTGTTCTGTGACTTTTCTAGCTATGATGGTTTCCAGCATCTTCCATACTACTGAAGTTAAACTAAGCTGGCAGTTGTTGCAGCTTTGTGACTTAATATGGTAAGAATGGGATCTAAGAGAAAGTGAGTACAATAGTGGGTAGTGAAAGGTTGGATGGGAAGGAATAGAGAGAGGAATATATGAAGAAGGATGATAAACTGAGAAAAAATTAGGGTGATAGTTGAGGAAGGATCAAGTATAAAGATGGTGTTTAATGTATTCAAGGACATAACTACAGTGCCACCAGAAAAGGAGAAGTGGTAGTATACAGAAAGCTTTGGCATAGGAGTAAAGGAAATGTATGGTGGATGACTAAAACTGATGAGGTGAGGAAAGCATATGAGAAAATGTTGCAGAACAATGTCAGGGGAAATTAAAATGATAATAGGAGAGTAAAGGAAATTATGAGAAAAGTAAAAAAGAAAATAAATAGAGAGTTTAGTTGCAGGAAAAGTGAGCAGTTAAGTGAGATTAAGTTGTTTTGGCAGAAACACGAGAGAGAGAGAGAGAGAGAGAGAGAGAGAGAGAGAGAGAGAGAGAGAGAGAGAGAGAGAGAGAGAGAGAGAGAGAGAGAGAGAGAGAGAGAGAGAGAGAGAGAGAGAGAGAGAGAGAGAGAGAGAGAGAGAGAGAGAGAGAGAAAGTTGAGCAGAAAAAGCTTCACTTACTTGTATCCTTCTCTCTTAAGGGCAAATATTGCATTGGGCCCCAACCAAATATCTCCATTCATTCTTGGGGTGAAATGCACTCCAAGGAAGGGAAAGCGTGGATCTGGAACCTACAAAAAGTCTCTTGACAACCAGTTATTTACTTTGTCTCAAAATAGAAAATTCTACAGTAACTTCTTTCAACAACTTACATGACCCCTACAGTATTTAATGATTGAATGAAATATATTAGCTGGTTTAGCATAAACTTAATTAATCTGTTAATATAGTGACTTATTTGGAACATAAGAACATAAAAAATAAGGGAAGCTGTAAGAAGCCACTAAGCTTACACATGGCAGTCCCTGTATGAAATATACCTACCTATTTCCACCTATCATCCCCATCCATAAATTTGTCTAATCTTCTCTTAAAGCTCCATAATGTCTTTACATTTACAGTCTCCATAGAAAGTTCTGAGCCCATTCCTTTGCACCACAATGAAGAAACTGCTGAAAGTTGTCTCCTTGCAACTATACAGTAACAGGCAGCAGATTCTATGTATGTTTGGCAGATTCGTACAATACATGAATCA
Source organism: Scylla paramamosain (assembly GCF_035594125.1). Lineage (NCBI taxonomy): Eukaryota > Metazoa > Arthropoda > Malacostraca > Decapoda > Portunidae > Scylla > Scylla paramamosain. Next base: position 24,713,337 of record NC_087155.1, on the reverse strand, counting down.
GAGGTGGGCACCATTACTCTAAAGGGCAACTTAGCTACCCACTACTCCATTGTTCATAAATAAAAGAATGTCACCTGTTACTGTGCTTTATTATCAGAAAATGCAATGCACGTTACCGTTACTTCACCACTCCATTACATGCATATGTCAACTATAACCTGAGTCATAAATAGTGTACTGAATAAAGTACACAAAACATTTGAATATGAATTTTTTACCAATATTTTCCCAAGGCAACAAAATCAAAAGTCTTAAATGCTTAAGAGTATAAGCATCAATAGATACTATGCTTAAATCAAGTTGGCAGTCACTGACTCAATTGACAGTAGAACTCCTTGTGAGAAGCAAAAGTGAGAACCAACCAGCTAGGTAATCAAACTATTCAAAATTATGTTAACAATGCATACTTTGCATGCTTCCTGAGACTTACCAGATGGATGCCAAATTATCTCCAGATAATACAAGAAAAATTATCTCCAGATAAAAAAAAAAAAAAAAAAAAAAAAAAAAAAAAAAAAAAAAAAAAAAAAAAAAAAGGAAATTTCATCCTCTAAAAGGGCAAGGGGAGCTCAGTACTTTCTGCAGAGGCTATATGTAATACTTCATTCCTTATGGAAAATTCTCCTTTGGAATGTGCATATAAAATAAATACCTTCCCATGGTAATCAACAAGGAAAAATAAGGAAACTGAGCCAAGTTATGTATGACTTTCATAGAACTAATAATCTTCCACACATGGAATATTTAAGAATAGCAGAATGTATTACATGATAAACTTAACATTTTTACAAACGTTATAGACTGATGTTCTACACACATACACTCTCCTTTCATTAATATTCACATCTCACTTACCGGATATATATTGCCTCGCACTAGATGAGTCATGTCTTCCTTCAGGAGGAGGTATTCTCCCCGAAATGGTACAATCCTGGGATCCTCATTACACCCAGATAATTTGGCCAGCTTGTCAGACTGCAGACCTCCACATGTCAGCACATACTTACATCTGACAGACTGGTACACAAGACATATATATATATAAATAAAACCTGTGAGATCACAGCCAACTGATTATTTCTAAAGGATTCCCTATCACATATTTTAAGAAATTATTTATGACCTTGACACAAAAATTTGTCTGCATTAAAAGACCCAAATCAAACAGATCAACATAAATAGGAAATGGACACATCGTTATACAGGTAAAATAACTTGCAAAAGTTCAGACACACTAACCTTTCCGTCACTGATAACTCGGACTGGGTATTTTGTGTTATCAGAGTTTTCATCCCCATCTCCTTCTACTAAATTAAAATCTTTAACTTCAAAGTCAAGATAGATGCTGCCACCTAGATCACGGAAGTTTTTTCCATAATGTTCTGTTACTAAAGCCCAGTCAACAATGCCAGTATGTGGGGACCAGATAGCTTTCACACCCTGAAAAAAGAAATTTCATAAAAGATTTCAGTCCAAGATATTACCTCCAGACCATTTACAGAAGTAGATAAAATAAAACTACAAGTTTCAACATTCATCCTGACGGGAAAAAACTGGCGTACTTTTAAATCAATCATAGGATGAGCATATTCAGCAATATATAATCTCTCAAAAGAATATTTTACACATGTACAATGCTTCTTCTTTAAGTAAGGAACATCTCCCTATATCAGATCAAAATTTTGATTCAAAATTCTTTTTCACTTTTTTTAGATCCAGACCTGTAATAAAATAGAAAAAAAATTGCAATTAAAAATAATACTTTCATAAACAAACAATTATTTTCTTTAAAATACATGGTTTGATTAATTAAGAACATGTAATTGGAGTAGCACAGCAGAATAGGTCATTGATGGTGGCATGGTATGGAACAGTTGCCTAGGGTGATATGCTAAGATTGTGTTAGTGGAAGAAAGGTAACAAAAATTTTTTTGCTACAACAGTTCCCTTCTTTGCTTAACTTTCTACAAAAGCAAATTGTTTTGAGGGAGAAGGGAACACATACAGGTGGGGAAAAAAATAAATAAATAAAACAGCACAGAATAATCCTTTTTGTATAGTTTTCAGGACAAAAGTGATGATAAGTGACAAGGGAGATGGCTGATATATGTGTGTTCTGATTACAATATCATTAATATGAAAAAAATCTTAAACACCATAATATTGACACCTGCTCTTGCATCAACAAGGGATGGCACATCAAGAAATTAATATTCTCAGTTTGTCTTTGTACACTCATCACAACACTAACACAGCAACATGTCAGCAGAAGCCATGGAAAAAAGATTCCCACTTGTTCTTTTCATATACCTCATCCTTCCTCTCTCTCTCTCTCTCTCTCTCTCTAATACTCTAGTTTTACATCTTTTCATTTAACCTGTAGTGTTGTGCTTTGTCAGAGACAGGAGGTCATGTCAGGTTGCATCTTTTTCCTACATATCTTTTTTATTTACCCCATAAAAAAAAAAAAAAAAAAATCATATATACATTATTCCCATGCCATGAATGGAAGTGTGGCTACCATACAATTTTGATTCATGGATCTTTCCCTTCTCACAGCTCATGATATCAGACTAGGGATGCAGAATTTTATATTTATATTTTCTTAAAGCTTTTATTCTCTCCTTTATATACACTTTCCACAACCCTATAGTATGTGTAATAAGTACTTCTTTATATTATAAATACCTATAATCAACAATAACTGTACATTCAACAAAATGGTTGGATGCACATCTGGCAACACTCCATGTCTCAAGGCTGTGGTAACTACACCAGCAATCCTCAAAGAATAGAACATACTTTGAATTTTACGGCTTTCAGTTTTCCTTTCTGATTATTACGAAGTCTCGTTTCCTATTTCTTATGCCTTACTGATATAGATTTGAGAAGTAACTTCCTAGGAGAAAGTAACTTACCTCTTTATCTGATGATATTTTTGGAAAACACAGCAGCCCGCCCTGTGTAACCAACTCCGTACAACAATGAGAGTGAGTCAAAATATCTATAACAAATTATCCCTCTCCAATAACGTAGCTTTCAATTTCATTTTATTACTTAGATATTATATGCATGTTGACGTAGGTATCAACTAGAGAAGTATTCAATCCATAATAACTCTGAGCCCAAAAGATAGGTATGTATATGAAAACATTCACTCCTGACTTGTCAAAATATTCTTTGTTACTGTTAGTGACAAATCTTATATATACAAACAAAATTGAAGGCTGTAAAATGGATCCAAAAGGAAATTATATAATATATATATATATATATATATATATATATATATATATATATATATATATATATATATATATATATATATATATATATATATATATATATATATATATATATATATATATATATATATATATATATATATATATATATATATATATATGTACTAAATACTTCTCTAAGAGATATGTATATATATATGCACTATGCACTGAATGGGTTAACAAGGCATGAGTCTCTAACACCCTAAATGACCTATTCTATTCCTACTACCTTAATACAAAAATATATACACACTGATTTACAATTACACTATCATACCGATTATATTATACAAGGTGTAACTCCACACAATAAAAATATATGAAAAATTAAATATGAAAAATGAGGTGTGTGTATGTATGTATGCATGATTATAGAGTACATGAAAAAGTATGCATCACCTGAATCATGATGCCATGGAGAGAATAATGGTATTTCTAAGGATGAAAATGAGTCAATAAAGACAGAATTACACAAGCAATACATGACAGAAACAGTAACAGACAATGTCTCATGAATATAATATATATATATATATATATATATATATATATATATATATATATATATATATATATATATATATATATATATATATATATATATATATATTACATTATTATTTTGTTATATATTTTTTGTATATAATATATATATATATATATATATATATATATATATATATATATATATATATATATATATATATATATATATATATATATATATATATATATATATATATATATATATACAAAAAATATATAACAAAATAATAATATAATTACATTCTACAATAAAATTGCCAAAATCTAAAACCTGCAATCATTACAGGAAAATGAAAAACTTTAAAAAATAAGATGTGGATGAGAAACTTACATGACAGTAGGGTTCATATTTCTTTATGTCGTGTCCTTCAATGAGTTCTACATCTGGAACACCATTTTGTTTTGCTCGTTCAAATAAGTCATGCAATCTTCCAATTTCTTTGTCATCAACAGCCACGATGAGCTTTCCACATTTCTTATAAGGAATTCCTGTAAAGAATGAAAACTGTCATAAAATTATGCTTCAAAGATAGAATGCATACAGATGCTCCCCAACTTATGAACATCTGGAGATACAAATGAGAGGTCTGGTTTGGGAAAAATCCTGAGTCATTTGTAGCATCAGATCAAGAGGTATCATGTTGTTTACACTTCACTGCACCACTGCACTGCTGTGTCATGGTGAATGTGAGGATAACACACACACACACACACACACACAAACACAATGCTAAGCTATGTGGCCAGCATGAATAAGCATTTTCAATGTTTTCAATACCCCCATTTTACAATCCTCAAGTTTAGCATTATGGTTTTGGAAGAAAGCAAGCACAGAACTTGAGAGAGCACAGTACACCCAAATTATTTCACAAAATAATGACCTACAGACTACCATCTGGAGCCTAACTCGTTCATAGGTCAGGGACCATCTGTACTGAATTGTTAGGTTGTTCATCAGAAAATCAGTGATACAACACAAGTAAAAGAAATGAGTCACAATGAAGCCTCTTGAATTAGTTGAGAACATCTACAGGTATAAGTTGTGACCTTGCAGTCTAGCAGGGAAGGAAAAACAAAAAAAAGGCACTCCCCTACAGTAATGTGGATACCTGCTTTGACCAAGACTTATACTCATCTACCATACTATTCTGCACTTCAAGGATGACAAACAGAAAATACCTTCAAAACATATTTTTCATAAAAAAAAATAATAATATGGCTATTCTCCATACAAAATGGTAATGTTAAAGAGAATAAAAGGACAGTAAATATGCACGGACTAAATCCATGGAAAATCATAGAGAAACTGTGATTCTCTCTCTCTCTCTCTCTCTCTCTCTCTCTCTCTCTCTCTCTCTCTCTCTCTCTCTATATATATATATATATATATATATATATATATATATATATATATATATATATATATTAATAAATAAGTACATAATTGAATAAATAACAAAAAAGAAAAAGAAAGAAGAAAATGTTAGAGACATACCTTCTTCTTCAAAATACTTATAAGACAGGTGTAGTCCTTCAACACAGAGCTTGGCCTTTAGGGATCCTGGCTTATAGTAAATTCCAGCATGAATCACTCCACTGTTGTGGCCACTCTGATGAAATGCTGAAAATGATCCCTTTTAAATATATAATGCATATTCATTCAGCAACTGAAATACTAGTTGTATCAGTATTCTTGTAACTATGATTATGGTTCACACATTAAATATGTAAGACTTCTTAACATAAGAGTGGGGCAGTTTTAAGCAAGTCTATAAAGACATGAAAACAAAGAGGCAACCAGTGGTGCTGTGGAAAGAACCTCCAGCTTACAATAATGATTTAAACCATCATTACACAGATATAATTTGGGATGATCTATACTTTGGAGAATATTCATCAAGCAGACATTAGATATATATGAGGTTAAGATGAGTCTATAACCTGAAATTAACATCAAATAAGTAAAAAGTCTTTTTGGTGTAGAAAAAAAGACTAAGGTTCAATCTAGTATAAAAGTCACTAATAACAAATATAATTACCCAACTGGTTTTCCTTCTCCACAACACTAAGCTTCAAGTGTGGGTGTTGCAGGGCCAACTCTCGAGCTGCTGCCATTCCCACGATGCCACCACCCACAACCACCATGTCATATTTTGGCTCATGTCTAAAAGATAAATGTAAATATACTGAATAAATTCTTGCAATATCAACACACAATAGGTAATTGGCTTTAATATCTCTTCTAAAGATCAAGAGTAATATAGAATATAGACTACTACTTTACCCATTTAATGGGGAAGCATGGAAGAAAGGGGACATAAGGCCTTACTGTTCAGAACTAAGAGATTACCAATATGAGCACAAACAAAAGAATGGCATCAATACCAGTAAGTACATACATTATCTGAGAGTGAGCGAAAAGTTGTATTATAATGAATGCTTTGAACAGGATTACACATAAAGTACTGGTCTTATGAGCATCACCATGTAGACAACAACATCCAAACATGCTTCCTTCAGTTCATAAGTGAAGCAGAAATGGAATGGTAATGATGAGTCAATGTACATCACATTGTTCTTGTACACCTCTGGTCCTTCAATACATATAAACACTGTTTCTTATCACAGTCATAGAGAGAGAGAGAGAGAGAGAGAGAGAGAGAGAGAGAGAGAGAGAGAGAGAGAGAGAGAGAGAGAGAGAGAGAGAGAGAGAGAGAGAGAGAGAGAGAGAGAGAGAGAGAAACATTTGAAACATTTATTTATAGCCAAGTCATTTTACATACTGGTATATATGAGTATATCAAATCTTTACAGTTAAACCAAGCTAGCCTATATGTAGAGTTCCTGAACAACCTAAAACAAAGTTTCATCACTTTACAATAGTCATCTACCAATACATACTACTTAGAGAAAGTTGTAGAGGTACAGTTTATCATGACCACATCTCAAAATGAGCAAATAATTTGAGTACATTTGGGATTTCAGTCACTATGCAGATAAAGATGACAATGTCAAGGTCATGAAAATGATCACATAACAACACAATGAGAATGAGAGCATGCACACAAGATTGTCTTATATCAAAACTGAGGATTTATGAAGCTTTGGCATGAATTAAAACAATACCCCATTCAAACAACATTTATCTTTATGATTTTACATGATCAGTTAAGTACACAAGTAGTTTTTACTTCCTATATCACCTATTGATAAGCTTATATTGTCTTTTTATTTTATCCCAGAACCACATGCATATTCAGTGGCATCACTTGTAAGACAATGCAGGAGGTTATATGCATTTAAAGATTTTCAATATTGCAAAATTAACATGAATGAATTTTACATAGTTGTATTTCAAATGCATACCATTTCTTATTGATATACTGTCTATGTACCACAAAGACTACATTCTCCCATATCATACTCTTCTGTTCACCCATTACATGGCTTAAAATACATATATTATAGGGTTTGTTTTTTTGTTTTTAAACATTTCAAGTTTAACACTTTAGTTGTGGTACAGACCATGTTTTTGTCTTTTATAGTAAATGTCTCAACACACACACACACACACACACACACACACACACACACACACACACTACAAAGAGTTGCAAATACTAAATTGGTAGCAAGTACATGGCACAGTTGCTATATGAGAAAAGATTGGATAAATGGAAACTGACAGCATTGGAAGAGAGGAGAAGAGGAGGATGCAATATTTTAAGGTTAGAAAAATGTGGATAGGAAAAGGTAATGACTGAAGAACAGGGACATACATATACAAACTGAAACTAGATAAATACTACATGCAAACACATCCACATACACACAGTACTATTAATATATGATCACATATTTGCAGGATTCATAGAGCAGCGGTGGCCTGAGCAACAAAATACCTAGTCCCACTGAAGTGGCATAGGTTACGTGATAAAACCATGTAAGAAAGAGAGCATATGAGTTAAAAGCAAAAATGCTGGAACCCATGTTAACACAGCCAATACCTAGTGACTGTCCAAGTGATCTCCAGTAGTACTGCAAGCTGTCAAGGATGAGGCAAGGTTGAGACAATGCAAGAGATACTATGAGAGAAATTAAGGAAGAAATGATTGGGTAAATATTAAGTATTGATAAGATAATAATATGTTTGAGTACTTGGGAGAAAAAGAAAAGTGGATGGGAGGGAGACAGGAAATCAGGTAAAATATAATCAACACCTTAGGATGAATAATGAAAGATAGATGCAGACAGAGAAATTAAAGACAGAAGATGAGAAACAGAAAGGAAGTCAAGGAGAATTTCAAGAATAAATGAGGGCTAAACTAATTATCATAGTCAATGATTAATGCATGAACTTGCAAAATGTGAAAAAAGAGCTTTCAAAAACTATTATTGCAAAAGCAGGAGGAAAGAAAATTTGATTGATGTGTTTTGGAGGGAGAGAGAGAGAAAAAAAAAAAAAAAAATTATGCCAGAAACACAACTGTGAAATTATGTGATGTCCAAATTAAGGGAAAAGAGCATTTCATAAAAGAAAAATATAGACAGAACATCAGAGTGGATTGATATACTCAGGAGTTTTCCTTTTGGAACCCTCCTTAGTTCCCTGTATTGACCCCTAAACAAATAATTACCTTCCAGATGGTTTAGTAAAAACAGTAACAATGAAATTTATCTTTATACTCACAATACCAAATTATTTTTATGCATAAAAGTAGATATTGCACGAACTAAAACAACTATAGCATACTGTATTTATTTGAAAAAAATTGAAAATAAATAAATAATAAGAAAAAAAATTGGACAGCAAGTGGCAATTTAAAACCTACATTCTGATATAAGTAAAAAAAAAAAAAAGGAGAATATGGAGTAATGGTACTGAATAACTTCATAAATGGACAGAAAAGCTGGATAAAAAGGCAGAGAAAGGAGACTTCAAAATTACAATCAACAACAAATTAACTTTCACAGGCCACCTTCCTGACATGATTAAAAAGGTTAATACACTGGTCTAATTATATCAATGTTATGGCAGGGGATGCTGCTAGGCAGGACACTACTGTGAGGGGTGGGGTAATGCCTGTTGGCCTCTCCCTCTTGGGCCACATGAAGAGAGTGAGATGTGGGAAGGCGTCAGACTTCTGGGTCCCATGCTTCACAGGCAGGAGAAACAGGCAGCAGGCAGGCAACTGAGATAGCCAGTCAGTGCTGAGACATGAGAGAGGAAGGATGTAGTGTAGTTGGCAACCATTGAGGAAAGCAGACAAGGACCAGAGCTGCGGAGGCAGCAGCAATGGCAAGTCTGATGCCCATAGATCTTGAGGCAGTAGCTGGATGCTCTGGAGTTGCAGACCTGAAGCGAGGATGGCCATACATATGGCGACCAAAGATTTGGTACCTGGATGTGTGGTGGCCTGTGTGAGATGCTGTGGAGGCCAGAGGGAGTGCCAGCCTGGAGGAAGACCACGGAGAGTAGACATCATAGCTTGCTGTGGAGCCTCCCTGCTGCTGGAGGAACAGAGGCTGATGGAGCCTTTATGAGGTGTCTGCTGTGTACCTGAGGGCCGACCTGAGGAAGGACTGTGTGAAGAAGACGTCCTGTGGCAGTGAGGATTACCGGCTTCTGGGAAATGCAGCTGAGAAAGGCTCCACTGTGTTCAGCTGCAGCTCCTGCATTATGCTCAGAGATGTGTCTTGTGCTCCGGCTCCTGTGTTTGCCTTGTGTGTATTGGGATGCCAGGTTCATGTCCTTCTGGGTGGCTGTGCTGAGACTTGTAGTGGTGTGCTCTGCCTGGAGTGAGTTTAGATGCCTGTGGTGTCCTGTGTGATGCAAGATAATTGTGCCCTGTTCTCTAATGAGGAAATATATACCTGTGCTGTGCATATAGTCTTTGCATGTTTTTCTTGTCTTCCATTCCACTACTATGCCAATTCATGCAAGTTGCTTCAATCTACATCATGGCACCTGGTGACAGAGTGAGTGCTGTCCTGACTTCTTTGTGCGAGTTATTATTTGTCTGAGTAAGAGTGTTGCTAGTGAATGGTCGACTGTGGGCAGTGGTGTAAGTGGTGCGTGCTGCAGCATTAACATTTATGTGTCTTGACTGCAAAATGTTCAAACATTTGTACACAGCTAAGATCTCAAGATATCATTTTCAATATGCAAGTCAAATATGAAACCCCACTTGGAAAATGAAATTGTGGAGAGTGCTATAAATGACAATCAAGATGCTGCCTGGAAAGAGGAAACTGCAGCAATAAGGGATACTTATGAGAGTAAATATCACTAATGGCCTGAGGAAGGGAGTGATATAAATGTGCAGTTTCATACACTCCTTCTATTTCATTCCACCTTTTTTCCTTACAAACATTGGATCTTGGGGATCTGATGGGAAAACAAGCTTCAATGATAGTAAATGCAAATACAAATTACCTCACACTACTTGTAAATGAGGTCTTCACCCTGCTGGCTTCCCCTACATTATCATCAATTATATATATATATATATATATATATATATATATATATATATATATATATATATATATATATATATATATATATATATATATATATATATATATATATATATATATGGTGAAGTTCTGAGATAACATCTAGAGTTTTCTTTCCTTCACTTATATATATATATATATATATATATATATATATATATATATATATATATATATATATATATATATATATATATATATTGCAAGATTTCTAAACAAATGCAAAGTTCTGAAACTGTCATGGAAGTAATTTGGCATATTCAATTAGTACTCTTATCTGTCAATGAGTTAGCAACACTATTTATGAATAAATAATGTGGTCCATAACATTCTTCCAACAGTCACATTCGCGGAGACGAAAGAAAATAAGAATAACTTTCACTGGAGCCTTGAGGTCACACACAAATAACCTTGTCTGTCATGTGAATGT